>NC_040880.1:22094296-22423414 GCF_003676215.2 Rhopalosiphum maidis | reverse complement strand
AAACAATAAAAATAATTCTGATTTTTAATTTTTAATCATAATTTAAAAAAATAAATAAATAATTAAAAAAAAAAAAAATACGATACAAGAATATCTAATAATTCCTCTCAATATTAATGTATTCATTTTTTTATTTAGACATTTTCATAGTAAATCTTCATAAATTATAAATTATGCTCTAAAAAATTGTAAAATTAAGAAATATGCTCTAAAATCTAAAAATCACTAAGTATGCAATAATATGCACTATAAACTTTTGATATGTTTTTCGTAGTGTCTTAGAACGAATTTCTAGCTCACTTAGCAATAAATCTAACGGTTCAAAAAAAACATGCAAATGCAACAACTTCCGAGCCCTAATTATCAATTATTATATACCTACAAAAAACATTTATGTTAATTAAAAATTAAATTTAAATACAAGATAACTGAATAAGTATTTAATCACGTTTAAAATTTCTATCAAATTTTAGTTTTAAAAAACTGGTATATTGCTTCATATTGATCATATTCATAATTGTAAACTGCTTTGAAGACTTTTAATTTACCTCATTAAAGTTGAAGTTGGTAATATATAGTAGAATATTGTCAGGTATATATAATCTGCTATTCCATTACACGTGCATACACGATCGTATATCCATTATACAGTTATAATTATTATAACATATTTAAGGCTAAAGAATATATTTTTGGATTTTTTATGATTGAATAAGAACCTCTAAAGTCACGTTTCCATAGCGAGTCTAAACGCCAATCGTTATAAAAGCCGACTAGGTACACTATGAACACGCCGACATGCCGTGGCAACGTAATAGGCTTATGAGTAAAGTTATAGTTCGGCTAGGCTAGCACTATCCGAAAATTGTCGTTAAGTTGTGTACGCATCAAAGGAAACGAGCTGTGTAATTTAATCAACGTTCCACAGACATGTCATTCGGTGAGTTTTTTATCATAGTAATTTTTTTATTTAAAGCCATAAATATAATCATAGTATCTAAATATCGTTATTTAGATTAAAGAAATTAATGAATTAGATTTTACGTATGCATTTTGCGGAAAATACGGAATGGTCAAATAATGAGATTCAAGAGTTTTCGAACTTATATTGTATGGAGCCCTCCTATACATTTGGAACACACAACATCTCAATCATAAAAATCGAAATGTAGTTCACGATGAATAGAAAGAAATTGAAAACCAACTAAGGTTAGATAATTTTTTTATATTTTTTAATTTAAAGAAAATATGTTCTTAAATATTGATTTTTGAATTTTTTTTTCTATTCTAGTGGCAAATCCAGCAATACGGAAATGAAAAAAAAGATTCACTTATGATCACATTCTGACAACTTTTAACTAAGTTATTAAGGGTACTGGTAGTAGTTCTAAAGACGTTTACAAACCTGACTGGTTTGTATACAATGCAATGACATTTTTATTTGGCATTTGCGATGCAATAAAAGCGATTTCAACAGAAATAAGTTCAATACATTTTATTTTGTTTAATTATTTTGATACAAAAAAACCAATGAAATATGCTATATTACATTTTATCATATTATATATTATTATAAAAGTAGTGCGTAGGTATTCATATTATCTATTGAATACTCGTATTTTATTTTAATGTACGTTTTTTAATGCATTCTAGTGTTTATGATATAAACTTATCTATTGACAATACTAACAGATATTATAATATTATATAATTATAACAAATTATTTGATCTGTATGTTATGCTCTTATATGAACGCTATATTTATACAAGTTATAACTTATAGGTAACTTATGTCCAATACGGCAATATTATTCCAATGCAGGATATAAACGGTTTACTTTCAGCTTGTATAGTCGCTGGTGTCGTCTTATACTTTCCAGTGTCGAGACGACGTCGACAAAGTAAAATAGTTTTAATAGAACAATAATTTATAAGCTTACCACAAAATATTTTAGTTATTTTAATGTGATTTTAAAAATGAATACTTATATAGTTTTATGCTATGTTTTAATGTGTTAAAATTAAAAAAAATAAATTTGTCACACGCTTACACAGTATAGGTATCTGGTCGAATATGGTAATAATAAAATAATTTTATTTGAACTCAATCTTAGCATTTTGACTAAAGACATATTTTAACGGTAGAAAATATTTTGAAACCGAAAAGCCATTGCCTCGAGTACGGTAATGTCTACACCACCCATCAGGTTAGGTGGGGGGGCATACCTGTATATTGTATACGCATTACGACGTAAATACAATATGGCTAGACGTAATGGGTGTATAATGACCTATCATAACACACAATGCGGGTGGCGGACGAACAAATATACATTATGTGGGCAAATAAAAAATAAAAAATAAATGTTTAAAAATGTATGATAATATATATATATATATATATATATACGTAGGACGTCCTGCTGTACCGAAAGGGTTTCCTGCCGGATAAAACGGATTTACAGGCGTCGGGTGAAATTAGTTTTATTCTCGAGCAATTAATTTTTGATCATCTTTCGCGGCGTGGCCAGTGATCGGTTCGCGGAGTGCCGATCGCTGCTCGCGGCGGATGGCGCTAGCGACGGACACCCGTGACGTCGCTCAGGACGATTCGGAGCTTCGCGCGCAGTCGGTTACCGGCATTTCGCACGCTCTACACTGGGGCGCTAGATTTGGCGCTACCGAAAGTCACAGCACGCGTCCCACACGCGAACTATACGCCAATCATATCGTCGTCGTCGTAAGTTGTCGTCGTACATTAACAACCGTTGCAACACGCAACAGGCGTTTCGAGTGCTGAAAGTGGCTGAAGCACTTACCGAGGTATTCGAAAGCGACGTGCAAAGGTAATAATTTTAAGCCAAAACACTATCGTGTGATTAATAATAATTGTTTGAAAGAAAAAAAGTGCTGGGTACCGTTCTGCTGTACCTAAAGTAGATGTCGAGTTGGTCACTGTTATGAATGTGTTAAATTTGAATTCGATGATTTATCATATTGTATGGAAAAAACGGTTCTGAGCGGAAACGGTCTATAAGCCAATGATAACACTTGATTTATTTTTTGTCATATTTTTTAGTGTTGCTATAAAAGAAATTAATTTTACTATACATAATAAAATAGCTTGAATTAAATTTGGTCAAAAACATTGCATTTTTTCGAAAATGTTATTGTGTGCGTAAAATATAATAATTTACACAAACGTTATAAGTCATCGAAAATAATTTTTTTGAATTACAATAAAATAATAAAAATCGTTATTCGAATAGTTTTTTCCAAATTTTAATTTAAAACGTTTACATACAACACTGTTATTCATAGGTAATGTTTACAATGTTTATATATCTTATTTTGCCAAAATTTGAACTTTTTTTTTGTTTTTTGTTTTTAGTTTGAAATGTTTATGAGGAATTTTGTATTACATTTTCAAGCTTAATCAATAAAAATTGTACATTTTACAAATTAAAACAGTAAAGAATTGTCAAAATTCAAACTTTAAATGTTTAAAGAAATACATTTTGACTATGTATTTCAAATATTTTTTATATAATATGTATGAGAAAAACTTATATGGGATCTTATATTTCATTTTTAAACTTTTAGACCGAATACAATTTTTTATTGATATGTGTAGACATAAAACTAAAAAAAGTTGAAAATTATCTGTTTTCGAGTTACACCAAAACAACAAAATTACTGTCAAGAATTGGTTTTATGTAAAAATTTTAGGTTTTCTTAATTTTTTATGTTTGCTCAAATTGTTTTGAAAATTACTGGGAATCATTGATGTCTCTAAAGTATTAACTAAATCCAAATTTTCATCAGAAACAACTTTATAAGTTGAAAATCATTATGGTATTATGAAAAAGAATACATCCGCTCAGAATCTAAAACAGTAATTTGAAAATATATTATGGTACATCGTATAGAATAAACAGAATGTATTTATTAAGATTCAAGAAATCATGCGCGAATTGAATTTAAAACATTTACATACTGCAGTTTTTCTATTCCCTAGATAGCACTATTTTTGTAGTCGATATCTTGTTCGTTGTAGCTAATCTTTTAAATCATTTAGCTCATGCTTTTAGCAATAATAATGACACGATCTACTCGGGTCCTTATAACATTATTATAGCGACTAAGACCCGTAGTCCATAATAATGATATTTGACATTATCTGACTGACTTTAAATGATATTTTTTTTCTTTTGATAGTTATCTAATCTACCTACCATATATTTAATAAACATTCTCGATATATTATGTCTGCTGAGTAAAATAATAACAATAAATATAATACTATTTAAAATATTTAAAACTATACTTTTAATTATAATTGATTAGCTATGAATGATTTTCTTTTTATTATGTTTTGAATTAAGAGAGTATTAATTGCCACGACGCTACGTTATAATTTCTTTCCTTTTATATTTTAAAGCTATATAATGGTATTCAATATTTATATGATATTTATTTTTGATTACAAATATATTATATGATAACTATTTATTTGGATGTATTTGTACATTTTTAGTGTAATAAATATTGTACACAATTTTTATAGTACTTGACTTTTACAATCTAACATTGATCCATTGAACATTAAAATTACAAATAGATTTTTCAAATTGTAATAATAAATCATGTCATTATACAACAACATAGTTAATGTAAATAATAAGTGTGGTTAAGTTTAAGTACATGATGAATTTATAAAATATTGTTAATTACAATTGGCCTAACAATGATATAGTTTTCATTAATTCATTAAAAAAAAAACGTTCATTTCTCTGAATTGGAAATTTAACATGGATTGTATTTACAAAAGTTAATTTTTTTGACCAATTTAAAATAAACAAAGTCCTGTTTAAAATTATTTTAAAATGAAATAATTTATCACCTTACCGAATGGCGTAATCAATTAATATATAATAGAAATTAAACATTTATGTTTTCATAAAATATTTTAAAAATATGATACAATAAAAAAAAAATAATAAAATAATTTTACTAGAAAAAAAAATGTTATTTTTGACTATTTAAGAGATTATGTAAAAAGAAAAAAATACTTTAAAAACGTTAATATTCTTTTAAGTAATGAAAGTCTTACTTTAAATGGATTATTTTGTAACAAGTAATTGTTTTCCATTGCGATAATACTATTATTATAATAGAATATTTAAATACAATTTAGCACAGGGTTGTAAACAAATGACTTTTAATTAATGTTTAAAATTATTATTCATTAATTTCACTGTGCAATAATTATATAATATATATTTTTTTTTATTATTTATCATACGTTTTGTTAGCTTTCAACGTAAAGTTTTCGAAACTCAGTAGTTAGGTACCTAACTATTATTACAGTCACGTATACAAACACATTATAGGTTGAGGGGGAGGGGAATCATCAATATATTTACAACTATTAGTATTAGGTAGGTACATATGAGGGACGACAATAAAAAAGTGTTATTTCTAAAAATTGTAAATTTAAAATTATACTTTAATACTTATGATA
Organism: Rhopalosiphum maidis; assembly: GCF_003676215.2. Lineage (NCBI taxonomy): Eukaryota > Metazoa > Arthropoda > Insecta > Hemiptera > Aphididae > Rhopalosiphum > Rhopalosiphum maidis. The sequence goes on along the minus strand of NC_040880.1, from coordinate 22,417,889 downwards.
AAAATGGCGGAAAATCAAATGACGTTTTAGATTTTGCTAAAACGAACTATTTACTTTGTTAGATTTATCTCAAAGTACCATAATTAGTGCAAAACAGACTATTTCGCTTCTTCCTTCGTAGAATTATGTTAATATGAAATATTTCCATATCACAGCATTACAGAAATACGCACTAACTCCATTTTCCAACGCCGTTCTGTGTAAACGTAACAATAAATAATGTAAAACACATTATTTTCAACAATTTTTACAAAATTTACTATTTTTTGATTGAATTTTTAGTAAAGTGGTCTTTCTCTGGTAAATGTTTCCATTTATTTATCCATATTAACTTCTGCAACAAGCATTTTATACTGTGGTAAGATATCTTTATAAAAAAGCACTATTTCTTAAAATCTTTTAAATCGGTATAGTATTATTTAAAAAATGTTGAATACGTAATTGCAATTTGGATATAACGAGATGGTGATTATTAATTAGTAAAACTATCTTGTAATTAACAAATAAAATGGTCTAGAAAAGACCAAAATATTAATGTTTTATAATATTGTTCCGAATAATCGGCTGGAGTATTGCTACACGTAGTTTAGTGATAAACAGGTATCGGTACTTCAATAACTCTTCCAATCATTTGAAGTTCTGACTAAGAAAGGTTAAAGTAAAGTTAAAGAGAAAAACTTCTCAATCACATGTAGGTAAAACCAAAATAAAAATGTAGTTGCTTATACAATTTGACATTTGAACACTATTCTAATTTAGGTAGCTAAATAACTTAAAATCATAATTTATTGTAATCACATCGAAATCATATTAACGGTACTACTCCAAGTAAAATGTTACCGACCTGATGTAGTTATCTTTCATCAAAACACAGTATCGTATTTTATACCACATCAATAATTTAATACTTTTACAATTTTAATGCAAATACAGTTTTTTTTTTTTGGGGGGGGGGAGGGGTAGCAGGAAGGGATTGAATTTCAACCGCGGTCATCCTGTATATGTAACTGTATTATAATAAAAACATTATCAATTAAGTAATATTTACAGTAAGTAAGTACTATTAATAGGTAAGTATATATATATAATATGAGTATATTATAATTAAAGATAAAATATAAATAATCAATTATACAAAATACAAAGCAATGACTTCAAACTAATAATTATATGTTTATTATATTATACTATGTATTTTATCAAATAAATGCTTTTTTTTTAAAAAAAAAGAAGATTCCTTTTACCTTATTTAAAAAAAAAAAAACTATATTTTTAAACACGCCCGGAAATTATTTTTGTTCGTTTTTTTGCACTTTTTAAAACCACTTAAAATTTTGTTAAGGTGTTTAATAAAATATCATTCATCAAAAGAATACTGTCTTGATGTTAGAGTGGTCAAAGTTCAAAGATGAAGCAAATAGATATTACATAGTTTAATAGTTATATATATATTTGATGTACATTAACCACAACATTTACAATCGCCATGAGTATATTCAAAAGTTATTTATAAATTATAGTTAATATTAAATAATATTCTTGTGTACATTGAATAATTTAATATGACTTCACAAACAATATAAATATTACATTTTGTTGAATCATATTTATATATTATACACACTTATATATTAGATAATAAGTGATGACTTAATAAAAAAAGTGAAATAATTATAATTATAATTACTATATAGTATAATAGATGATCGTATACTTTTAAAAATTAAATAATAAAATTGTTTTAGATAATATTATAGAGCAATTTTCTAATTTCTCTTATGGATTTATACATCATTGACATTGAGCGTTTCTTTGAATTCAAGCCATGTCATTTTTCTCGTTGCTTACATTTATTTCAAAAAGGTATATTATATAGATTGTACTTGGGTATATGGCTAAATTCAAAAATAACGCAAAAAAGAAGAAACATAATATATCGAATGGGTGAGCGACCCAAAAGACAAATCTTAAATTTGTCTAATGATTTCGTATTAGTGTTGCGCAATAGCTAAATTTAATAAGACAAATTGAAAGTAAAAATATATTATTTTTTTTTAACATTTAAAATAAATACATACAACCTGTAAAACAGTTTACTGTAAGCATATGAGCGCGATAAATTAGATATGGGCTTGAATGCTTGAGGCGAGTAGCTAACCAGCAGTGGCACTCGACGGGAAATGTTAGGCTATTTACATATTTTGTTAGTGATAATAAAAATATAAAAATTACATGAATGTATAAAAAAATGATTTTTAAATTTTATTTATCTAGATAACTTATAAAGATAAAACCATCGTATCATTATCTTTAGGTAGATTATCAAATTGATATTTAATTTACCTTCAAGGTAAAAATTATAGCCATCTAGTCATCTAGATACATTTGCAGGATCGTTTAAATAATTTAATTTAACATTAGTATTTATAATATTTCCTATATAACAAGAAATATTTTTAATTGCGACTTCATGATTGTAATATTTTTCTATTATTATTTTCGCTATTATTTGGATAGATACTATGTATTACGTTCCTATATAGTCTAATTAAAACATTGTACAGTTCTTGGGTATATACCTGCTATTAAAAATATTTTGTTAACGGCATCAGCAATTTTGTTTAAAACAGCGTTTTTACGTTACCCATTCACATTTTTCTTGATATACAACAATTTGTTAATATATAATTAACTATTAAATTAGATTTAGGTTAGTTTATTATATTATTAATATTTTGGTCACGTTTACGTTTACATTTTTATTCATATTATAAAGGTTGCATATTTTTATTTGTATAAATTATACCCATTTTATTTATACAACATTTACATTAATGTTTATAACTATAATTTAAAAAAAAAACTTATGAGTTTAAATTATTTTTCGAAATTTGTATTTATTCCTACTTGTTATATACTTCTACATTGTCAAACATTTAAATCAATCATAAATTTATCACTATTTTTAAAAAGTTAAAATAATGCATAAATGAAGTTTATAGTTTTTATAAAAACGCTAGAGTGATTTTCACATTTGTATATCATGGTAGTAAAATAGTGTCATAAGGTTATTGATAATGTTTATAGAATTTGGATTAATGTCATGAACATAATAAATAATATGTATGTATATTTTATTTCTATATTATTTCACATAAAGAATGTTGGACAAATTTATTAACTTTAAATATAATGACTATTGATAAAAGACGTTAGGTATTAAGTTTTGAATTAAAATTTTTTTTTCTCAGATGATAATCACTAAGTCAATTTATTCCTCATTTATTAATATTTTTTTGAATTAATTATCCATCAAATGCATATTTCTACTATATTTTTTATCTTTGCGTTTTATATGTTTATTACTTTTTGAAATGTATAAATGATTAAGCAATACTTAACATACTTATACTTGTTATTAGATTTTACTGTTAATATTTTTTAAGGTGAAAATAAGTTATTTATATTTTATATTATAAATATTTGAATTCCAAACACGATGATGTATTGACTATTGAAATATTTAGTTCACAAATGCTACTGATTTCTGAATTTGTCATAGTAACTTTAAAATATTTTAATTTCCTTGTTTGTTTTTTTTTTTTGTCTACTCAAAATGCATAATAGAGAAGAATTGTATTATTATAACTGCAATATAATATTTTTGTGAGATGTGATCTTTTAAATTCGTTTCATTTGTTGTTGGTCACTGACATAATATTATGGTGGCCTGTGTTAGTATCTTGTTATTTGAGACATTTTCTGTTATTTAAAAAAAAAAATCAAACCATGTTTTCATGTTTTGTTTATTATACCTTATAGCATAACATAATTTTAGATTACAATAATATATCACTCGTTAAATAGAATATGATTTAATTAGGTATTTGTCATAGATTTCTTTTACATCAATAAACTTTATTTATGTAAATAATTAAATTTTTAAATTGAAAAAAATATTTATATTACCTATAAGTTAAATAATAACTTGTAAAAAAAAAAATCAATTAAACAGAAATAAATTTAAGAACCACGACAATCGCAATCGATGAAATACGAACAATATAGAACATATTGTCTTGAAAATATAATTATGGAACTGTAAATTAATGCATTTTAAGCGTGCGTAATATTTTCAGGTTTTTAGCATTTTAATTTTTTGAATTCACGCAGTTATAATTTAATCTAACTTGAGAAGCTAATATAATAATATTATTATTAAATGTTGAGCAATTAATTGCGCAACGTATTCTTATTTACATAATTATTATATTTTTTAGCATTGAGTTATTGAACCCTTAGATAGTTAGATTTAAATTGTTAATTTTATTACATCTTATTTTCTTTGATTTTGTATACTATATTCCGTAGTCTGATTTAAATATTAATAAAACTAAAAATACAACTTGTGTTAGATCATAATACCAGTTACGATTAAATTAATTATGACACACGGTTTGTGCATGAACACAAATAAATCGTATCTGTTTATATCAATTTGAAAATTATTATAGTGTTGAACATATTTGTGTACCTTTTAGTTTAATGTTAACGCAATAACTTTAAGTATTAAGTATTAGAGAATTATATGAATTGTTCTTCAAAGTAACGAGTAACAACCATATAATATGTGTATAAAATTAATAAAAGTAAAACATGTGAAGTTTGAAAATTTTTTCCTTTTCAACGTTCTCATTTAACAACAGCAGAGCTTTAGTTTCATACAGTGTAACAAATTAACCTCATTGCTACAAAATGCTTTTCTGTCAGTATTTCCTTCTAATATAAAGAGCAGTGGTTCAAAATTGAACAGATTTCATAAAGCAGCTATTTTTATTTCTTAGATTCTTAGCCCCGTAAAGGAAGTTAAACAGAAAGTTGAAATTAGAAGTAGTGACATTTATACGTCCATAAACATGTCAACTAGACATAAAGTATTTTATTTTATTGAATAATGATGGTTTCCTGTTTTGTGTTTCAACCTCAGTAATCTGTTTACCACAACATTTTTACACGTTTTACGGATCAATCGTAAATTACTGAACAAAGTGTACTTCTACTAATTAACGCTGTATAAAGTAGAACATATTATAACCGCCAAATTTTGCATTAAAGCAGCTATAGTAAATAATAGTCCCAATAAAATAATAGTCTTACAGTATATTGTGTATAATGTATACTACATTTTATCATATTATATAAGATATAACATGCTTGTTTATAAATATTAAGTTCTATATTATAATATTCTCTAGTAAACAATACTATTTCGTTAGTGATAAACTGCAATAGATTTTACTTCTGGCAGTTGGCATGTAATCAAAAGTTTTCAGAATAATTTGTTACATTTAATATGACATACATTAGATTATGTTGTTTAGTCTATAGAATTTCGAGATATGATGGTGAATTAAAACTGCAATTGATACTTTTATATAAGTCAATTTAATAAATTAATTTGTAGAAATAATGTTTTAAAAATGTAAAATCTTTATAAAGATCACTAAGTTATAATAAAATCGAGTTAATTTTTAAATTATTATGCACTTTTATAATATTATCATTATTTTATTATGACTTTCTTTAAGTTTAATATATTGCTGTAAATTAAAATTGAATAATGAATTTATACTGAGAATTTGTGTTTTTAGTTTTTTAATCGTATTTAAAATAATTAAAATAAATAAATTAATAGACTTAGAAGGGCATATTATTATATTTACTGCTTATTTAGTAAATTAACATGTACACATCTTTTGATATGGAATATTTTTTTTCAATTATAATATAACTTTTTTTAAATAGTAGTCAAGAAAGGAGTTGGGTATAGTAAAATTTCTTAAAATTCTGATCTGCAATTTTCGTTTCTCGTTCTACTTTTTCCGGAAATTTAGATATCATTAAAACGAAGTGCTACAGTAGTATTTGTCAACGTTCACGAAGTTTCATTTTTCGTTTCGTTTTATTAGATTATTTAGAATGATTAATTTTTTTATATATATAGCAAACCTAGAAATAAAGAAGTAAAAAAAATATGTTACCATTATACCGATTTTTATTATGCTCCTTTTGAGATTTCAAAAAACTACTTAATTAGGTGTTTTTAATTGTAATTACGTAATAAATAAATATTTAATGTTCATAAAAATAGTACCCAAATGCTGTATACTAAATACTAATGATAAATCCTATATCCAAAAATAAATATAAATATACTGTACAAAATTATATTATATAATAATTAAATTAAATTTAAATATTTTATGCAAATTTACTTTTGTATTATGTTCATATAACAAAACATTACATTAGCTCTAAAAGTTTTAATTCAATCTAACGAAACTGCACTCCTAGAAGAAGTTTTCTTTCCCGTGCTTCTCATCTGTATTATTCATTGGTATCCCAGAACGCCCTTTTCAGCTAATTTACCAGACTGCAAATAAATGAACATGTTGCCCAATAGCTTTCGAAATGATGTGCTTTACAAAATAACTAATTCATTCAATTAAACTTTCTTAAAAAGTTTCTTTTTTGATTTGTATTTAGCTAATCCGTAATTCTCAATTTCCTAACTGTGAATTTTTTAGTATTTTTTTATATTTTAAATCAAAAATGTATTTTTATTCCGAGTGAACCGAAAATTGTTTTGGCTTTAGTATGGTTTATTTTTAATGTATGTATACATTAATCAATTAATCTGCTTTTTTATATTTCTCAAAGAGTGTCTTTTTTGACTATTCATTAAAATTTTCGGAAAATTTAGTTGTATAATTTTGCGATGTACACACATATTTATACTTAAATATTGAATTTTTTTGGAATTTCTAACAAAAACTACAGAAAGCTATATAAAAAGCATATATTTTTTTCCTGTACTGAAAATATACATATTAAAAAAAAAATATTTATGCGCAGTAAATTTAAAATAGTTAAGAAAATATTATTATTTATATATTTAAAAAATTAATAACATAAATAACATAACCCCATTTAATGATATTATTTTTTATTTAAATTATTTTAAGATAGCTTAAAATAATAAGACATTTGTTAATTCACAATTAATTTAATTAACTAATTTTTAATTATTTTATATTAAGAAAATAGATTTAATTAAAATAAACTATTAGACAATTTATGATATTCTTTCCAAAAAAAAAAAAAAAATCAGAAAAAGTATAAGAATAATTAGTATAATTATAATTAATTATAATTAATTTTTATAATTTAGTATTTTATAGTTGAACTGTATGGTAAACTGTAAACTGTAATTTTATGTCATTATACATGAATGTATGACATTTATTCGGTGGTGGTTATTTACCAATGATATTTATCATCCTCCATATCCACCTCAAAAATTATAATTATTTATTTAAATGAATAATAGATCATACAAACATGGATAATTAGTACTTAAATTATTGTTATCACAACGATGTATTTTTGTAATTGATGGCTTACCTATTAGTTATTACCATTCAAATACCACCTAGACATTGTCGAATGACTATATTGTTTAACGAAGATACTCAGGTACTTGAATCTCGATAGTCATTGTTGTTCTTATATTAATAATACAAATTAGTAAAGCTTTCTAAACGGCAAACTTTACTCTATAGGTAGTTCCGGGTTTCAGACTCACGAGTGATTAAAAATTCTTGGTTAAATTTATAAATTTCAATGATAAATACTATGAATAATAATTTATACATATTTCATGATATAATACTCGTATTATAAAATATTTTTGCTTGTTATAAAAACCATACAATTGAAAACCAATAAATAAATAATAAAAACAAAAAATAACAATAATTAATTTATTGAGTTAAACATTTTAAAAACAACTTTATCTTAGTCTATTTAATTCAATTCCTCCCCTAGATGTCTACTATATTCTTTGCATGTTATCAAATATCAATCATGTGCTTGATCATTTGATACGTATCTCTACTTAATACGTTGTTCCCGACGTAAAATGTATAATTTTGAAATAAATACCAACCATAATTCATAAGTATACTGGTTATAAGGTTAACAAAATAAAAGTGAAACTTGACTCGACAAAACAATTTGAACATGGAAATATTTGATTTGATGAGAAATATTAAATTAAAATACGTTGCGAGATAAAATAAAAACAAATAACAAATGTGAATATTTTATTGTATTATTTGTTTTTACTTAAAACGTTGGTTGTTTAAACTCGTATTATGTTACATTTTAATTCTATAACCATCGTTTTAAATAATATAATTAAATCTTTATTTAAAATAATTACATTTATTTTATTTTTAGTCAATTCAGTTTCTTGTGTAAAACGATTTAAAAATAATTGTTAAGAAATTTTATTAAGTATTATTTTGGTATTATTTAGCTAATATACGAGTATAGATTTGCCATCCTATGTAACATATGTAAATACATTATAACTAAAAGTTGATACTAAGTAAAATAAATAAAAATATACAATTTATTTCAAATTGTTCCCTATATATAACAATGTATTAATGTTGACTTGTAATTATTATTATATAATGTAGCTTCTGAATGCGAGATCCGACCCATAGACTCAGAAACATTTTTGAGTAAAACAAAATACTAACACACAATTTAAATAATTTATAAAATACATATTTCAACAACATTTTTTATTATTTAACTTATATTTCGGTCGATCAACCTTCCAGTCAAACACCAAATTAATTTATAATTTGAACTTTGACCACATACTATAGGTTATTTATATTTTATTCATCATACCCTAAAAGTATTTTAAAAATCTCAACTTAAAATAGTAGTCAAAAGTTTTTAAATTTATAAAATATAATATTTTTCATGGTAAAAATAATTTTTATTCAAATATTAAAATATTGCTTTCAAAATGTAGTGATTTATTACTTTTATTGAATTTATTAAATATGTCATATTTTTCACAAATTTAATAGGTACTCGATAAATTTCTTTTCACCCTTACATCAAGTCTATCGTGTTAACTTAGACTTAATAATTAAAGTTAATTATTATTTATAGTAATTTTTTTATGTTGTTAGCAATTAAGTTGTTAACAATATTTGTCTTCTATAAATATTTAATTTATACCATTAAAAATTTACTAATTTACTAAATCTATTTGGTACATCAAATATCAGATGGCATTTTATTTTAAAGTGAGTATAACAATCAGCACAACATTTTTCTTAAGAAAAGTATTTTGTTCCAACATACGATTTTATGACATACTAGATACAAATTCAACATTTTATTTCAATTCAAATACCTAGGCATTATCTTTGACGAATTACTCACTTGGAGTCTCCATACACACAAAAAACTATTATCGCTTAACAATAGAAAACACTTACTTCAAAGTCTTCAAAACTAAATATCAGCACAAACTAAATATTTAGAAACTTATTTTGAAATAATATCCAAGGTAGATCACACGGGGTCCTCAAAAAAAAAAAAAATCTATCAACAATTTTTCAATCTAAAACTTTTCATCGTATTAAGTACTAATTTTTCTTACTATGTTATAATTTAAATACTTCAAAGTAGTTTGAATCATGTATATAACAATATAGTTTGAAAATTTTCGTATTTTTAAAAAAATATATTTTGAATATTTTATTATGTTTAGAAAATACTAATAAAAACATTTGGTGAATATTTCAAGTTTCTACAGTTACTTTATTTTTTTAAGTTCCACTAAAAGGGTTTGGCTGAAATACAGAATACTGATTTTGCATAACAATTTTCGTTTTTCCCTAGTATTTTGAAAAATATTAAAAAACTTTTACTGCCAATTACTCTCGATTGCCCTAAGTACTACCTAAAACCAATTTTTATATGTATATATATATATATTTTAAAATCAAAACACTACTGTCCAAGAAGGTAATCATGACAGGCACAAAAATATAATAGAAAATATATTACTTTAAAATCAATACATTCACATCGCTCCGCTCAGTATCTAAAAAATAACGTTTTACTCATCTATTAACTATTTCACACTTGGACTTCATACAAAGAAAAATTTTTTACAAGCGAAACATGGTAATTCACCTAATAATGTAATAATATAAATATAACACAAAATTTAATTAGTATAACTAAATAGTAATATAGTTAGAAAAGTCAGTTGACATGTTATTAGTTCTAGTCTATAATACATAATTGATGCTGGCCGAGATTATGGGGAAATTCACGATTAGTGGAAACAAAACCCAATAAGCTAGCTATTATGTTAATAGTACAATTATTTATTCAATATGGCATATTGGTCGCCGCCATGTAATACATTGTAATGCTTAATAGTGTACGTGGACTTACTCAGTATCGGTAAATGGAATAAGGCTTAAGATATTGTATGCGCTTAAAAAATTCGAATAATATAATAATAATATTTCAATAATATTTACATTGAAGGCAGGCTAATGTGTACAGTCATATATATAAAGGAAAGCTTTAAGTTATAAAGAAAAATTGATGTTAAATATGAATTGAAAAAACTAGTTTTAAAGTGCTTTTTTCGATGGTTATTCGATTTGTGAGAGAAAACAGTTAGTTTTGGTATTCGTGTACAAACAAGCGAGTTCAGTGAAAAAATACAAAATAGTTTTTAAAGGCATATTTTCCGTTTGATACCTTTTTCCTAGCTATAAATATAACCATTAGGATCACTGCATAAGTAGTTATTGTTACTAAGTTATGGAAAATATCGTATTTTTTTCCATTTTAAAAATACAGAAAAATGAAAAAGTTAAAATCTGTGGTATTTTTTCAACACATGGTTTGGTGTTTAAATAATAAATTAATAATATATTATATAGATACATATAGTTAATATAATTAACTGTTTAATAATATTATTTATATATACCTATTGTTTATATATTTCAAAAACATATATATTATACCTAACGTTAAAAAATTCGTAATACAATATACATCCTTTAAAGTTTATGTGAATTACTACTGTGTATCAAAATGTTAAATAAATATAACAATACAAAATAATTAGGTTATTTTAACGTAGAAATTTTATCATTTAAGAACTTAATATTACATATTATTATAATTTTTTGGCCACTTATTAACTTTAAACTTGTAATAAATCACATAAATATAATATACTAGTAGTACTAGTAGTAGAAGTACATAATAACAATTTACAAACTATACCTATGTATAGTAACATAGTTGATGATATATACTACAATAGGGTGTGTCAATATAATCAAGAGATAATTGTTTGTACTTACTTAATTGTTATAATACGATATGACGTGTACTAGTTGTACACCATACGCCAATTATTTGCGTGACTTTGAGTGTTTGATCGGTAGGTATGTATATACAACTGTTATAACTATAGTTTAATATATCAAAAAGACAAAAATACCATTAAAAACTAACAGCTAAAGTGCTATAATATTTGATGATTTCACAAAGCCGGACCAAGTTTTTCATCCATAAGAACATCAACAAGAGGGGAAAAAAAGGCTCTATTGAACCTTATAACAAGATTTATAATGGACTTAGGCTGCTCCGGACATGTTCGTATATTATTAATTTATCGCTTGAGCGCTATACGCATTCATAGGATCCAGCTATTGTTTCGTCAGGTTTAGCCGTATGGTATCATTGTTGTCGTAATAGTTAGGTTAGTTAAATTGTAACTTTATGTTGAATAAGACTGTTTTTCAGTCTTAAATTCAATTTTGTCATTGAGAATTATCAAATTAAAAATGATTATTCAATTTAAGTGACACGATTTAATTGAAATGTATAATGAATGTAACATAATGTAAAAACCTAAATAACTATTAATAGTGAGTAGAACAATGGAATTATAATGGCCCTTACTGCCGAGTTGTTTTAATAATCAATAAAAAAAAAAACAAATGATTTTTTTTTTAATAAGAATGTTTAAAATATTTTACAATATTTAATACAAGAGCATTACACTACAGTTGATCAGTTTTTCATTGAATTTTAATCAAAGAAGCAAGCCTGGGCATAAACGAGTTAAAAAGTTAAAGTTAAGTTAATTTTAACTTTTTAACTTAACTTTTTTAAATTCAATTTTCATTAACTTAATTAATTTTTATTGACATTAACTTAATAAATAACGAGTTATTTTTAATCAAATCCAAGTTAAGTTATTTTATAAATAATTAAATAATAAATATAATAAAATTATTATTGATTTACGATCCATATCGCATAAAACATAAACATAAACATTTACTAGAATTAATTAAATTAAATTGAATTCTTGTTCTATTAACCAGAACTGTTTAATAAAAATAACTTAATTAAATATATTATGTAGGTATAGTATTCTATACCACGGCATACGGGCATATTGTAATAATAATAATATTTAATAGTTAATAGTAAATACTAATAAATAGAGTGAAGATGTTAATGACTTTTGCATTTATTTTCCTTTGATTCTATACAATGCTATTCTAGTTAAAAATTTGATTCATGCTCTCTTGATACAGAATATTCTAATTTTATTTTGCATTTTTTTTGTATTTTTCGGAATTTTGGATATAAATGCATTTTTTGTTTTCTAACGTCATTTTTCAACATTTTTAAGTCATTTTTTCATCTTTTAAATCATTTTTGTAATTTTTGTACAACGTGGGGCAATTTTAGATTTTAAGGCAAATGTTAAACTCAAATTTGGAAACAAATTTAATTTATTTAAAATCTAATTTAATTTATTTTTGATAATTGTATATAATGCTTAAAATGTAAATGTATACTATTGTTTATTATTTTATTAATATTATAATCAATAATTCATATTCTAAATTATTATTACACACATTATCACGCCCATATCTCTAATAAAAATCATTATTTATAAATACTTTTTTTTCACTTACTTAATTAGTTTTTTAGACCATATTTAAGGTAATTTTTTGAAGCTTTTAGGGCATTTATGCACTTTTTTTAGGGCATATATGCATTTTTTATAGGTCATTTTTGTGTGTGTTTTAAGTCATCAACACAACTCTACTAATAAAGTAATAATTAATATAGGTAAAAGGTACAACGTATAAATTACAAGTATACAATTATCAAGAAACAAGAATATAATATTATAAAATATTTTCGTCATAAATAACCAAATCAGTTATTACTTTTTTTGCCGTTTTTGGTAATGGTCATGTTTATTTAAAATGTTTATATTTATAAACAGCTAATATTGTCAATAGACAAAATAGTTCTTGGTGGTTCATTTTTCGTTCTCGTTTCTCGCAGTACGCAACCACACATAAATAGTAATTTCAAACCATATTGCTAAATATTTAGCATTTATGCATATACAAAAAAAAAATAATAACTTGATTTAATAAGTTAATTGAAAGAATATAATTTCTAACTTCACTGAGTTAAAAAGGAAATTAGACTAACTATTAACTATTAACTTATTAAAAAATGTTCTATTAACTTAACTTAACTCGGTTGAAAATTATTATTAACTTGGCCAGGCTCGCAAAGAAGTATTAAAATATCAGTCATTGTTTTTAAAATGTCATATAATTATGAATACACAGTGTTAATGCGTATCGTACGTGATATTTTTGCTGAAGATCCAATTATTTAAGCAAAACACATAATTAAAGAATTTAATAATAGTTAAATCTATTGCTAAAATTTCTCTATAAATATAATAATATTATTCATTACAATGCCTATACAAATATATATTTTGTCATTTGAGTGTCATTTGACACTTTTCGATTAAGAAAGAAGTAAATTAAATCTTATTAAAATAACACTAAGCTCTTATGATAACGAGCGCGGAAAAAAAAGTTTAAATGACATGAAGTTTGAAACAATTATCATGTTATATACAAATAATTAGTTGAAAATAAATAAACGTAATGACGTAATGTTGACATAAATATAATTTGCATTTATTGTATTGGGTATAATCATTCATTAATTCGTAAAAAGTACGACGTCGATTATTAATATTACTTTAAGACAAAATCAACTTAATTCGTTTATTAGTCATATACTCGTATACATTTTCTCAGTGCTATAACAGTTCAAAATGTTACCAAAACAGGTCGTGAATAAAATAATAACCTATGCGTTAATACCGCAGACCGTTTTTAAAATTGTGTATAAATTAAATAGTCGCGAAGACACGCACAGACAAGAAGTCTGTGACGGACGCCGATCTGTCCGCGAACCGATGATGAGGTACCTACACTATTACAACGGAATAAATCCATACAGCTCCGCGTCTGTTGTGTTTGATAATATTTTTTTTCCTGCGCAAAATTTACATAGACAACAATTCGTACGGATATCATTGAGATTCGTCGTAACGGAACAAACTTAATAACAACCGTAATATTATTCTTCGCCGTGTTATGTACTCCGAGAAGAAATAAGGTTTGCGCGAGATGTGCACGCGGCTGTATTGTATCAACGTTCGGTAATACCAGACAATAAAATATTATAATACGCCTACCTGAACTATACGAACAGAATATGATGTGCAGATTAAATCATACCATGCGCGACAAACACCGTCGCATAAAATATAAATCGAATGTCGCGGCCGTGTTCCGCGATATCATTCTATCGGCGGTCCACCATCACCGGCACTCTAATTGTTGCGAACATACGCCGCAGTGCGGAAAACGCGTAAGGTCTGCGACGCGTGAACTCGTCAAATCTCTTTTGCCGGTCCCCACGACAACAATAATATATTATTATTATTGGGAAGTACGCTCTATCGCTTTGCGTGTGCTACAACTACAGCACGGCCGCGCCGACGTACAGCATAACATCATATAACACGAGCTCGCGTGTATTAATCTCGGATCACACGCCGCGAACCAGCCGTCACCCCGCGGGCGGTTTAGCCGCGGCCTATAACACTCGCACGGTAAACCGTACACAGTATAGGTAGGTACCGGTCGTGTTCACTTGTGCACTGTGTGTACGCGCCAGTGCGCCAAATATGATGATAATAATATTATAGTGTGTGTGTGTGTGTGTGTGTGCTGCCGTGGATACGACGTATGCGGATGGTATGTCGCGCGTTACGGTATTACATACATGATATACGTGTACTGTCCCGAAAACCGTGTATATTATGATATTATCGTATCTGCTGCACCGGATGTACCCGCGAGTTCTTTCGTATTCGCAAAGCTCTACGTACACGTGCGAGACTATATTGTAATATCACGATGATCCGTGTATTATACTAATTAAAGCGTTTGTAAACGAACGCGTACGAGAATCGTACGGTTCATTGGTATTGTGTATACGCGTGTAAACAGCAAATAATAAAGTGTTATTATACACGACTGGTCCACGTATCGCGATTTTGGCCATATATTATTGCGCGTCGATACTAAAAATCCTAAAACATCATTCTAATTATCCTAAAATAATGTTTCTGTGACATAGCCAAATACAAATAACTTAAACGCTAAAATAACCTAATATTGGATAAATTGTATAAAAATATATTTCGACGTACTTGCATATAAATATATAACTATATTATACATGTTTTCGAAAAGATTATTATACCTTAATGATGGGTTTATTAAAACTTTTTTTTTATAACAAATGTTTTATCCGAATTTTAGTGAATGGTTTACTATAGATTATAAATGTCCATTCGCGTCAAAAATATCAAAGTCGTCGTCATTTTTCATATGACAAAAACCCTTCGAAAACTTCCATTAGTAGAAGTAAAGCATTCAAGAAATGTTTTTCTCTGGTCAAAAAAGTTATCTTTTCGTAACTTCATACATTTGTCAAACCTATATCTTGTAAACATCTAAACAAAATGTATTACATACGACAATTCGATTAAATCCTCATATTTCTCCCACGTGAACACAACGACAAAAAAAAAAAAATAACACAAATGCATTGTTTATTTATTTTCTGTGATGGATTATCTAAGCAAACGATGTGTCTATATGCAAGTAAAATCACGAGAATCAATTTATTTTTCAAAGCATTCATATAATGTAGCTTTGATTTATATTCATAATAAAAAGGGGGTAAAGTAGTTAACCATAATGTAGGTGTACGTCGTCATTGAAGAGTAATTAACTGTAATGCATGGATTGAATTTGAATTAAATGTAAATATGTTAAATAATGTTGAATACAAAAGAAGATTCCAAACAAAGTCAGCCTATATTACTGAGTATATTTTATGATATTTTTTTATTGCTATTAGAATAGTTAATTTTACTATGAATAATACAATAGGAGGTTGAATAATTTTTTTGACAAAAATATTGTGTTTGACATTATTATCATTACATATGAAAACAGTTTTATATACTTAAAGGCTTAAAGTTTAAGCTATTTGACTAATTTATTATCGGTGTTAATAAATAAATAAACGCTATTTTTCAAATATCTATAAATAGCTCTAAAAGTGTCAAAATATTCAGAAGATAATATTGTATGCGGAAAATAATAATTTAAAAATTTGGTAAAATATTAAGTGTCTCATTTTTTTTTTGAGCTGCATCAAAAACAAAATCGGTTTTATCAAATACGGTTTTTGTGTGAAAATTATCACTTTTCAGTAATTGAATTTTCCCTTGTTATTTTGAAAATAATTAAAAATATTTTGGTTTACTTTTGGTAAAAAATTGAATTAAAAGTAGAGTAAATTTTTTACCAGAAACAACCACAATAAAAGTTGAAAATCGAAGCATTTTTAATGACGGAATAAGTGATATCTGAAAAAAACAAACGACATTGTAAAATCAATACATTCATCGTTCCATTCAGAATCCACAACAATTAAATTATTATTTATAAAATTATATACACAGGAGTTGTCCTTACTTAAAGTGCCGTCAATCGCCCGTCGGAGTGTTATCGCGTCTTAACACTCTATTCATATTATTATACACATTATATTTAATAATTTATTTCTATGACTTGTCGACTTAAAACAAAAATTGTCATCGATCGTTTGGTACCGCGGGTTCAGTATACACATAATTTGTACGAAATATGAGATAAGTAACTAAACTAAGTAGGCAATATAATATATAAAGATAACATATTATCCACAAATATTCTCCATATCTAGGAACCTATTTATATACTTATATATATATATATAACCTAAAAATAACATTTTCAAACAATTAATTTAGAGTTTTGTTTTCCATGAAATTATGTTTCTGGTTAATTGCCATTTGTGAATAAATTTACGAGAAAACGTACGGTAATCAGAAAAGTTATACGTGTAACTAACGTATATTTAACTCAAAATATATTAAATTCTGTTCAATGTGCCTTGTTGTGAAAAAAGTATATTGTGTGCGGTTACGATAAAAATAAAATTAAAGTGAATTTGCAAGGGAAATATTATTTAAATTTGTATATCAACTTATTCACTTTACGCGTGAGGATAAAAATAAACAAACTAAATTACAAATTGGATCGACTATTTTTTTAGATAAACGTTGCTATTTATTTTACTGATACTATACAAGATTAATAATTTCACAGTCATAGAGCTAATTAAAATAGTTAAAATAATTAAATACCTTTGCTTGCGTTCGGTAGGATTTCGCACTTTTCGCACAGAGTATGTAGCAGGCACCAAGTTAAATTGTCTGAACAGTATCGTAATCATCAATCGCTACACGAAAAATAGGTAGACGCTAGTTCCCATAATCAAATAGTTTGACTAAGTAGTTAAACTTTAAGGAAATTTAGTTCAAGTATATATAGTGTTATTTGATTATGAATCACTGTTTTGTGTACATGTAATTAATAAATTTGGCTAAACGCGAACTAATTGAATTAGTTTACTTACGTTATCAGTTATCATAATATTATACTTGCACAGTATTTGTTCCTATTATGATACAATCATATTCCATGTCTGTACACGGTACCTAGGTAAAACACTAAAATATTCAGGATTTATAAAAAGTACCCTTTTATAACCGATAGTATGTAAAAATGAACATTGTATTATTTGTATTATACATGAAGTTAAATTTAACTTTTTCTTTTTCCTAAACAAAATCTATGAATACCATTATAAGTATTATTATATACGTTGAATCCAAGTCAAAAAGAAGTGAAAATACTATGTTTTACCTTTTAGCTGAAAATCTTAAGCTGGCAAAGTATGATTTCAAAAATTAAATACATATACTACCTACTAATGATCATTTAAATTCATGAAATAATTTTAAAGCAGATATATTAAAAACAAATACCTAACATAGATTGTACAAAACAAATATGAAATAGTAATATATCTATAATATAAAGGTATATAAAGAATAATTATAAGTCAATAATAAATTGAATAATAATTTATTAAAATCAGTTATTCAATTTCATTATTTAGATTTGTAAAATAAAAATGAAAAAGTCTAGAAAACTTAATATCTTATATATTTTTTTTATAGGTACCAACATAGACATAAATATTTTTAATTTCTTATAATCGTATTAACTATATAAATTAATATAAAAGCAACAGCTTTCTATTTTTAATTAAAACATAATATAGCATTGATTCAATGCACACGACGATTTAAATATTTTTATATTATGATATTCTTAATAATTAATATGTAACAAATAACAACTCTATATTGTATATAATATTTCATATACACACAGGTTGATTTATGATATTCAAATGCATTGTATACTGAGCAGAACAATACATGTACCTATTAGTTTTACATTGATATGTCTTTTTTAGTTTTTTTTTTTAATTTTGTATCTGTCATGTTATCAATTGAAGCAGTAGAATGCTCCAATATAAAACATTAAAGGTAGTTTTCATATAGTTTGAGCTGGTCAAAAGTAAAAATATCCAATTATTTTTCAAAACAATCGATGAAACCTTAAAAAAAAAATCAGAACTATTTTCGCAGTTCCAGTTAACCAAAATCGAATTGGCTTTTGTGACTTTCTTGTGATTCAACACTTTAAATTTTCAAAATATTTAGATTTACTAATTTTTTACAACCTATTTACGTCATTATATTATGTTTAAGTAACTAATAACAATTTATAACAAATCATTTGTAATCATTAATTGGCGTTTAATTTTTTCAACTTTTCGATAATATACCAATAACAGTTGTATATGAAATAGTAAAGCTATTAGCTAGATTTTTTTATTATTTTTAATTTAATTTAAATAACAAAAAAGTGATACAAACATTATGACATAAACAATAACAACGATGAATGTATATTGTACATATTGCCAGATTAAATACCAAAACTACAAAAAAATCTTTACTTTTATAAGTCGTTTATTTGCATGTAATTCTTAAGCACTATACCTTCCACCAAAAAGTAATGTACTTAAGAAACTTAATATACTTTTCAACTTTTGAGCTATAAATAATAATAAAAGATTGAACTTCTGGTTAAACACTATTAATAAAAAAAACTTTATTGTATATTATACTGCAATATTATGCAGTTTATAATAGAAAATATTTAATTATTCATACATATTTTTAACTAATTTGATATATGATGCATATTATATATAAAATAAAATTTAGTTAAAATAAAGTTTAAAAACAAAGCATTCAAATTTCAATTATAATTCGTCCATATTTTAGAAAAATTATCAGCTAAGCAAGTTAAAATAGATTAAGATGTTTCTTATTTGAAAAACTGGAATATATATCTCCTCAAGTAGTACAAAAATTCTCAATGATTTGAAAATGTTTTTTAGTTTATTTTTTAGTTAAAAATCTCAAAAAATCAGATTCTGAATAACTGTATTCTTAAAGAAAAAAATAGGTAAACATTATGCTTAGCGAATCACTCTGCAGTGTACTATTATAAAATTTAATAATATTATAAATTCAATTTTTCAGAAAAAATAAATTTAACTTACTTATTACTGATTTTAAAATATAGAACTATAATAGTAAATATAAATATACAAAAAATATGCTTTGTAATACATAGTCTCCGGTCACAATCATTTATCGCATGCAATGATTTTTTTATTGAATTCTAATATAACACATCCACATTACAGTGACATAGGTACTCAATGTCTATAGCTAAGTGATTAACTATTTATTCACTTTTTATCTATATATAAAAAATAAAATAATAATTCTAATTAAATATTAATATTTTCGTCATTGTAATGTTACTCGCGCTACAACAGGTGATAAAAGAGGGTGGATTTACGGTTGAGTGATGGGAGTTATACCGTACCGATTATCTATTCTGTTTCGAATTTCCGATCATTATAACTTATAAGAATACATAGAGAATGTGGCATTGTATTATTACAATATATATAATTCGTTATAATTTTAGTAAACATTTAAACATTTATTCGACACAAAGTACATCTTAAAAATGTAAGATGGTTTAAGCTTATCTGATTAATGTTTGACCCTAAATTGCCATTTTATTATAATATTTTGTTAATGATTTCACCGACATATTATAAATATAACTTTTTTAAATTCACTAACAACGTTACCATCTAATTAATTAGATTATTAGAATATAACTTTAAAATTTATTTCAAAATAATTTTTAGTTTATTATGCATTTATACTTGATTTTTCAAACGTATATTATTTATTTATTAATATCTATAATTACTTATAAATCATAATATTATTGTGATATCAATATCCAATATAAATATCAAAACTAGAAATTATATTGTTATTTCGTTACAAGAAAATATTAAATAACTGTTTTAAATGAACTATAGTAGTATACTGAACACTATGCACCATTTTGTAATAAATACTTAAATGCGATGATTTATGATGACTTTTAAATGTATACTTTAATATATCACAATCATTCAACGAAAGATGATTAGAGCGTGGCAAAATGCTATATTCGGTCTTTACACTTTATTTATGTTGTCTGAGTTGTTATGCTTTTAAAATCACATTAAAACAACACAAATCATGTAGGTAATGTAATTTTATCATAATTGAACAATTAATTCAGTAGGTAAATATGCAAATATTTCACTCTGTATGAATATGATTTTAGGTTTAACATAAAAACATGCAACTATGTGTCTATAAATTATTATTATTACTTATTCTTAAGAATTTTCGTGTAAATTGTTTTATAGTGTATATATTTAAATGTTTTCATACATTTATAATTTATTAACAATAAAAACAATTTAACAAATCTTTATGATTTAAAAAAAAAAACCACATACATCAAATACATCAAAATGCAATTCAATACATTTGTCGTTTGGCTCAAAATCTCAAATAATAATAACATTAATATAAAAATATTGTATTAATTATAGATTAATATGTAACATATTATGCAGCTATTAAATTATAATTTTCAAATTTATGCTGAATGATAATATGCAATATGCATATTAAATTGAAGTAAGTCAGGGATGCATCTACGTATGAAGAGACTAAAGAGTGACTCAAAAATAAATAGAAAATAATTAAATTAAGTAAATAATAAAATTCTCAATTAGCTATATTTCTTATAATTATCCAAAAGAACAAAATTTAAATGAGATTTTCTTGTTTTAAACATTTAAGAAACATTGTTTTAATGACGTTTATTTTGATCATTAAAAATATAATTTGTGTTCCAATTTCGTATTTAATACTAAAATAAAAATACGATAACGATGCTTTTAGATTTTAATTGAGACATAATAGCATGAATTATTAATATTTACGCATGAAAATATAGTCTTGGTATTTTTTTTATCTGATAAGTTTCTGTGTAATATCGTATTTGTCTCACACAGATAATTCATCAGCTAGTAACGTAATTTGTATTTTTAAATTCAAATAATTGATTTTAGTTCACGTTTAAGTATAGCCAAAAATATAAAAGATTTAATAATAAGTATTATCTTAAGATAATATTAGAAGCAGAATTTTTTTTTAAATACAGGTTTTTCAGAAATTACAATTTAATAACACAAACAAATACGTAAAGTTTTTTGACAATCGTAAAACAATATACAATATTTTAGTCCATTCAATATACGTACATATATATAAAATATTATCAATAAACACATAATAAAAATTATTATTAATTTAATTTCATTGTATAGAAAAATAAATTCGTATGTACATTTTGGAATACATTTTTTTTATAGACAGCATAATAATAACGTGATCTGTTATTTTTATTATAACTATTATCATTTTATAATATAAAATTCATTATTACTTTTAGTTATTTAGTAGTAAGTACTTATATTTTAATTATAAAATGATTCTGAAAAATGAGAATTTTCACGCTAAATGAGTTTTTGAAACAAATGTTTTTTTAATTTATTTTATAACTGTTTATTATTCAAATACAAATAATCGTAGAAATTAGAAATTTTAAATAAATTTTTATATTATAATTTTCTATACGTGGCAACAATTTTCAAAATATCTTGACTGATCTTTTTGATCTACTAATAGGCATGAGAAAATTGTTTTTAAAATTTGTATAGATGTTAATAAAAATTTCTTGAAAACTTAATATAACACATAAATGTGTCTTTTATAACATAATTTATAAGTACATTTCTAGTACATACTAGAAACAAAATAATAAAACATTTATGAACACCATTTTTTTTTATTGGCGTTTGAAGTTCAAATTTAGACGAACTGCATAATATTGTAAATTGTAACGATGTTGATTATTTTGTTATATTTAAAAAACCTAACCTTTTTTTGTATATTATGTAATGACATTTTCAAACATGGGAATTAATTCAAGATATTACCTATTTATTCCATGAACCTGTTCACCACTGTTTTATGATAGATAAGATGGAATTAATTTGAAAGCTAATAATGATAGTAAAGATAGTATAATATTGTGTGAATCAAATTTCTAATAATAATTAACTGTTAATAATATAACAAATGCAATATATTCGGTGTAGTAATTGAATATAATGAAATGTACCTATTTATTGATATAGGCTAACAACTGTCTATACTTAGAATCGTTTTTTGTAAATAATAATAATAACTGTACATCATTCAATTGAAATTTAACACATCCATTTGCAGTGACCCATTAGACACCTACTGTATAGTAGAGAAATTCCCACTAGTCTACCTTTTTTATTTTTATTCTATTTTTCTATAGAACGGATAGATTTATCATTTATGCGACCAAGTAAAGACAAAAACTACGAGCATTTGTCTTAGTCTAATCACTAGTTCTCAACCATTATTGACATTATACTCAAACATGATAGTGTTAAAGGTTTTCAGTAGCTGGAAATTAATATTTTTTCTAGGTCGTAGTACTTAAACTGCAAACATAGTATATACCAGAGAATTTAATTAATAGAAATAGTTACCTCAATATATCATTAAATATCTTAAAAGCTTTAAATAATTATCAATTATTAGTTAATCACTGATCAGGACAATTTGCTGTATTGCTGTAAATACGCAATGTTATAAAAATAAATATATTTATATAAACTCACATTAATTTAATAAGATCAGTTAAATAGGTATAGTCATTATTCGTTTGTTTATATTGTATATTCATTTTGAATCGATTAGATAATCATGAATTATATATTATATTATATAAAACTCAGTTAAATAAATATATTATGTTACTATTAGATCATAAATATTTTGCTACGCCAGATTTTTTATAACTGAATTAAATAGCTGTAAATGGGTATTAAAAAGGGGCGAAACATTATGTCCCAAGTAGATATAATTTAATCCAGTCGTTAAATCCTTTACAAGTCCCTTTGGTATGGTAAACAATATTGAGCCAGGTTAGACATGCACTGCATGCACGTTAATATATGATGGAATTAATCAACGAATTCAACTGATTGGACCTATATTTGTATAATATGTTTGGTATAAAAAACAGCATAATATTAATATATTTATATTATATACAGGATGATTCTTTTATCAAACAACACTCATTATTTCAAAAAGTATTAATTTTTTGAAAATATTTTTTTACATAGTTTCAAATTGTTAAAAAAACAACGTTTTTATTAAAAAAAAAAATATATTTTTAAATATTTTTTATCCTTATAATTTTTTAAGTTTTTCACTGTTTTGAATGACATCATACATTTTTAATTTCATATTCCAAAGCAGAATAATTTTTTGAGTATTTTGATACATAAAAGTCGAATTTAGGGCGAGTAGTTTATGAGTTATACGTATTTAAAGTTTAGTTGCGCGGAGTGGAGTGGTACGGGGTTACTCCGCTTGTCTAAATTTTAAATAAGTATAATTCATAAATTACTCACCCTAAATTCGAATTTTATGTATCAAAATACTCAAAAAATTATTCTGCTTTAGAATATGAAATTAAAAATCTATGTATAGTTATTTATATATATATATATATATATATATATATATAAATAACTATAGACCTATAGTACCTAATAATAATACCTATAATATTATGTTGATCGTAAACGACAAATATATGAATAGGTATCACTTAAAACTTAAAAAACAAAAATTTTTAGTGTAGATTCCATTCTTAAAAACAACTGAAATTATTTCAATGTTAATGAACTTGCATTACAATTTTCAACGAACTTAAATAATTTTAACTCTCATCTAACGGTAGATTGAATAACATTCCTTAAACCAACCATATGCACATAATATGTTAAACTATATCTTTAATATAAAATAACTAGTTGTACTCATATATTTATATATTCAATTTTTTAATTAAGTATTTTCAAATTTATATATTTTCTATGTATTATAATAACATTTGAGTTGCTTCGATGGAAATAATACATTTGTTTCTAAAGACTAGGTTAAATTAAATTGTCTCTTTGGATTAATATGGATTATTATATCAACTAATGGGTTGCACGTTGCACATTGCACCTTCATAAATAGTATGTTAGATTTATAAGCTCTGAACAAAAAGTTTTTGTCTGAACTAATACTACCGTCAATTAATGTCATTTCCAAAGATAAAGTTATCATATCTAAGATCATGGCATTGTATTAATTTTAAAAGTGTTTACATACTAAAATTGATAAATTTGGTTTTTATTATAAGTAATAAACAATAATAATTTATTACAAAAATAAGTTGTCATGAAACAAAAATGTGTTAAAATATTATGGGTACTTATCGTTAAAAATTAAATACTTAAAAAACCTTAAATTTATACTTTTGGTCTATTTTTTTTTTAATTCTATCATTCTATTACATTTTTCTTTGTTAATTTGTTATTTAATGAATACATTAACCTACATGCGGTTATTGTTAAGCTGGCATCTCCTATTATGAATATGTTAACTTTTATAATCCAATTATAATGAAAATTAAACTTTTACATTAAACGCTTTTGATACCTTTGAATTTATCTTTAAATCACCTTTGTTTTTAATAATCTAGTCGATTAAAATGAAATGTTATTAATATTATTAAAGTTATACCCATAAGGCACAACCCTATAATATATTATCAACAATAATATTTGATGCATTTAGTTCCTGAGTATAACTTTGTTTTTTATTGACATGAAATATTGTAATATATGATGTATATGATAAATTTCATTCACACGAAAATGCCTTAAAATCGTTCAAAGTAATGCGAAATGAATTGAAAAGAACTAAATAATGATATCTATATAATCTTAAAATCATAATAAAACATTGCTTTCGTCATTGATAATAAACCTACCTATATTTAAGGAGACCGAGTAAAGATTGATTAAATAAAAAATATCGAAATCATTTTACAAAAACTTAGTAGTGCTTGCTAATTAACTTTTTATATTATGTTTTACCAATTAATTGAGATTTTTTATAAATTTCTAGTAAATTATTTGTGTTTTTTCAAACGTATTGCATTTGTTTCTATATTTTGGAATAATTTATTTATTACCAATTTGTTTTGTATCTTTTTTTTTTTACTTTTCAAATACATTATTGTTTTGGTTCAATAATATTTCCAACAGGCAACAACTAAAACAAAAGTAATTATCAATATTATATGTTATAGATATATTGTAAAAGTTCAATATGTTATTATTTATATAAATGGAAATCATAGTATATTATAAAATTTAATTTATCTTATTGTATTAAAATTTCAAATGATGGAGAAGACGAGAAATACAAAAAAAAAAAAAAAATGATAGATCATTTTAACCTGGTAATTATTTTTAAATGCCTTGCAAAGATTTTAGCACAAACAATTAAAAACTTAAATTACGCGCCTGGTTTTATTCTATCTCTAAAAAGAGAAGTATTAAGGGGTTTTATGCTATGCGTAGTAAAATTTAACAAAAAAACCGTAAAAATAAAAAGCCATTGTACTACAGTTAACTACCTAATATCTCCATTCAGAATCAACGATAGGAATAAATAAATACACACATACATATATACATAATATAATACCTACACTTATTTTCAATAATATAAGATAATAGATTATAGTTTTATAGATTTTTTTTATTTGTACTTAAAATGTTACAATGAGAAACCAAAAAATGTTTATTTTATTTTAGAATGAAAATGATGAAATTTATCTAGTAATTTTATTATTGTTAATATAATTATTTTTATTCTATAAATAAATAATCGTGGATTTCGGGCAATCGAGAATTCGTTTATATACCTAATTTTTGTATTAACAATATAATACAAACATAAAAACGGAATAAGTTAAGCTATAAATTACTGAATTAAATAAGACCTATTTTACCGATTAAAATTGAACAGTAATTATCACAGTTAAAACTTCGATGGTCTATTAGAAATTTTAGTTTAGAATCCAAATATCTCCATTGAAAATATGTTGAAAACTACTGTATTAGTTTACCTTCATATCTATTAAATATTTTCAAAAAAATTATAATATTTTAGAAACATACATATTTTAAACTTCAAATTTGTCTAAAAAAAACTATATCCAATGCCTTAGTTTAATAACCGTGATAACATTTTTTTATATTATTGGGATGAAAAAATATCACATTTTAATGACTATTAATAGATGTTAAAAATTAAAATTCACCGTGCGTGAATGTTCAGAAATGTGTTGTAACGAAAGAAATTTTATTATGGTTGCATTTTAGGTACTTTAATAGGTACTAAACAAAATACGTAACAATTAGCATAATGGCAGGCCATTTAGAATATTGAGAACGTATTTACTCGATTCTCGTGGCTTGACAGCATACGATTGATCGCCGAATAGAATGAGAACAATTTAAAACAATATTGTTGAAGCTGAGTAAGACCTGTGAGACACAACGATATTCATCACTGTATCTGGACGCGAGTATACGTGAGCAAAAAAATATAATAAAAAACGGTTGGAAATTATTTCTCAATTTGTAATGCAATCGATAGGTAGACTTTCCATAGTATTACCAACGGTATAATGTACAATATAATAATTTAAAACTATCACTGTGGTCTGAAATCAATGTCTAGTCATAAACATATATGACTATATACATTATTATGCACGTTATATAATTAGGTGTATTATTGATTTTATATAATTTATTTTAAGTATACGAATTTTTCATAGAAAAAAAAAATATATATAAAAATATAATAGTATTTACACGTTTAGGGTAAAATGGTCAAAGGTAAATTTATGTAAATTAATTAAATTGCTTATGCTTCGTTAAGTAATATTGTGCAATGATAAATTCAAAAATGTATTGTTTTATTTTTTTAATAATAGTTTACAATTTTCTCATAAGTTAATCAACCCTTAATATAAGAGCGAATGTACACAATTCGATATAATTCGATGGAACGAACAGCATTCGTTTTCATGAGAATATAATACGTAATCTATATTAATAAAACCTACAGTTTTACTTATGTTATTTTAGAATAGATACCTCGTATAATTACTCGAATACTCGTATTCCTTTTACTGACTATAAAATATCCTAAAATATCAACAAAAAAAAAAATTGCAAAATTCATATCATAATCGGTTATTTTTCGTTGTTAGTGCACTGCAGCAATCACAGAAAATACATTATTTACACTTTCGTGTTATCGATGTTAACTGCTATATTAATGCTAGACAACTATATATCATATTTTATTTGAACATATTTCACAATCACTACAACCGCTTAAAAATTCTCCTTTTCATTCCCTATACAACGTAGGTACCTACTACCTACTATATACTTCCCCTATATTTACCTACAACAAATATATACTTGAATATATTATACGCACAGTGTGTGTGTGTGTGTGTGGACTATTGTATTATTTGGACTGTTTGGGCAGAGGGTTGTACGCGAAACGGTTAAATATATATATATATATGTGTAGGTAAAATATATAATATATAATATATATATATATATATATATATCTACACGGGGATTTGACCGTATACCTTCATCGCGGTGCTATGAGACCATACTCGAATACTCGACCTGCCGCCTATCCCTCTATCAATCGCTATCTCTTGGTGTCTTGTCCCTGATGAAAATATCGCGAAAACCGATCGAAACCGAGATGGCCGCGGGAAACGTACAAATACGGGTCCACTTGTCAGTGTCACGGTTTTCCGAAAATCCGGAGAACGTCCCTCGACTCCCTCTATATACATATGTATAGATAGCGTACCGTCGCGCGTGTAACTACGCTATATAATCGTATACACTGCGATCGCCGTCGTCCCGGCGACCTGTGCCGAGTTAGTCGCCGTTGTTCCGACAGTCCACGTGTATTATAATATCCACGCGCGACGTGCACTGTGTATACGACATACGTATATGCGGTATTGTGGTACACGTGAGTTGTACATTACATACATTATATATATACTCGTCGTATATTATATTTTACACTTAGCTCTCTGCAGCTGTCCACCGGTGTATTGCACTAAATGTTGACCGATACGACGCCAACTTCGGTTGTAAAGAGCTTATTGATATTTATCGATACTAACACCGCGTGATGATACACACATTACGTGTCACGTGTGGAGTGCGAGTTTCGGATTCGCGGTGATCGCTGACCATATACAATATAATGAAACACAATAAAAACGAGACTAACAATTTTATTAGAATCCTTTACGTAAAAAATAAAACATAACGTTATGCATCAAACAACTGTTGTCCGTTTTTTATTTTTAATATTTTCTAGAATAGAAAATAATTATGCCTTCATATTAATTAACGTGCAGTTTAATTAAAACTGCAATGTATGTCAGATGATTTTTTTTTCAGGCATATTTTTTAATTTTAGTGTATAGTACCTACCTTTTTAATGCATGTTTTTTTTTTTTATATATATAAGTGTGTTCTACGCATTCGTATCATTCAACAAAAGCGTTGTAACACACTATATACTGCAGAATTACATCAGTACATCTAAGGTTTAAAAATTGATTTTTTTATATAATTATGAAAATTGTCTGTTTTCGTCAAAAAAATAAAAATATGCGTCTCAACTTAACATAATTGTGTTTCATCGCGACAATGGGTCAACAAAGATGAAAAAAAGATAATCCCGTTAAAATCATATTTTATTCTGTATCTGTATAAAAATATGGCTATTTATGTATATATATACACTAGTATTAGGGTGAGTTCCCTAAGAAAGTAAGCGAAAACAGACTTTTTGAAAAAAGGAAAATCGAAATAATATTAATATGGGTATTATTATACTACTTTTGTTGCGGCAGTACAAGAATTAGATGCGGTTTCATTCAATAAATTACTACCAAATAATATTAACGTAATACCTATTATACCCACTTACCTAATCAATATTTGTATATTTTGGCAACACCGGTAGTCGTTTGTAAGCCGAGTGCGGGGAGGTACGCAATGCAAGACGACCCACTGTGAAAAAAAAAATCGGTAGGTTATAAAATTTATTGTAATAATATTATATCATCGCGTTCATATTTCCGCGCACGTAGTTTTATCGTGGATATGATGCAGATTATTCGTATAATTTTTTTTATTATTTATTATTTTACCACCGCGTAATACGTTACATTTCCGTAGGTTTTTTTCTCTACGTGTTGACTCAGACGGTACAATGTAATAAGATATGCGCATTATAATATATATATATATACATGTGCGTAATGCGTGTATTATGTACTTTGTTCGATTGTATTCCGTACCTTTTCGAAAATCCAGAATTCTAACACACACAACCTTTCACCCGCCTATCCACCCACTTAATACCAACTACCATCACAGACCCCGTTACGCATATCCACAAGTATATTATATTAAAATATTGTTTACACGGTTTCAACTATATGGTTTGGAAAATGTGGAAAATGGTAATTTATTTCTTGTCGAAAGATACAAACTACGTAAAATTAAAAAAAAATATATTCTCGTTGAAATATACTGTAATGTGTCTTGGGGATTCAATTGTGATTTTGTGTATTTTATTTCATCAAAAAGCAAAACGATTTTCATTAACGACTAGTCTTGAAAGCGATCAATTCGATTTTGAATTTTTCGAATAACATAATAATATATTGACATATTGTAATTAATATACTAAACACACTTGACACACCTAATTCAAATTTTCAATTTTTTTTTTTTTTTTTTGATAAGTCGTTTTTGGAAATTGTTTTTTTGAACATCGAAATATGGAATAAGGTAAAATTAATATGTTCGTACAGTTTTTTTAACATATTATGTACTTATAAAATATATTATTTATAAAATAAATGGATACAAAAATACTAAAAATTGATTTAATAATAAAAATGTAAACATTGTAAAAGAAATGGAAGATTCTTCAAATTTTAACTGTAATTCTAAAGTTTTGTTTAGTTATTCATACTTGTATTTAAATATTTAAGTAAACAAATAAGTCATATTATAGACGATTAAAGTAAAATTAATTTTAAAACAAAATTAAAAACATTATTTATTTTATTTATAGATTTAATTAACATACTTATTATAGTTATAATTATAGTTATAATAATATAGTTTTAAGTTATTTTTTTTATTATTATAGTTATAGTTTTTAAAGCATTGAAGTTTAAGATATGAAAAAAAAAAAATACAATTAAATTATATATATTTTAGAAACTTAAAATAAACATTTTTTGTCCGGATGTGTGTTAAAATGTAAAACCGTTTAAGACATTACAAAACAGTAGTTTACTTTTAATTCAATATTATTAATGATTTATAAACATATTTAATCTTTTGTCAGGCTGTGTATTAAAACTTAAAACCGTTAAAGATATAACTATTATACTACAAAAGTTCTTTAATTTATATTTAACGTATTTAATATTTATCAAATATTATTTCAATGTATAAAAGTTTAATTTTTCTTCTACTCTGTTGATAAATGTTTTATTTAAAATGTTTCTAGTCTGAAATCATTTTAAATATAATATGTATCTATTATATTATTTATATTTGAAAAAGGTATAAGTGTAGTTTAATTTATTCATTATAATATTTAGGAATACAGTTTCATTGACTATTATATGTTAATATTGTTCTATTACAAATTAAGTTCATCGTAGTGAAATATAATTTTTTTAAACAGTCAAAAAAATTGGAAGAGTAAAACCAGGCGGGATAGCTATATAAAGCTGACGTGTTGGAAATATCATCTATACATCAAATTAGAAAACCAAAAATATTATTTATCAACATGCGTGAATAAACAGTGTAAATAAGTTCATAGTATAAATAGAAAATACCTTAAAATAATTCTAAATATTTTGAAATTTCAATAAATATAGTAAAATTCATGATATACGTAAAAGTTTTAAGACCTCACAAATAATAACAATATAATTAACATCGTTATACGTATTAATAGTTTAAATACATATATATGATTTTCCAAATTTTAACCTCAAATCATATTAATGTAATTTTTAAATTTTTAGTTTCATGACCGTGCCCAAACTAAAAACCAATTAAATTAAATTCTCTACCAGAAGCTACATTCAAAGTGAAAAATTGAACATTTTTTACTGCTAAAATAAAAATGAGATAAATCTAAAAATACGCGCACATATCATTGTAAAATAAATATATTAATTATTCAGTTTAAAATCTAAAAATAATATAGAGCTACATAATTATCAAACTTATTTAAATATAATTTAATCTTCAGAAATTATTCACCAAAAAGTCCTAATCTAAATCATTTTTAACTTTCTAAGCACAATTATTTATGAATAATAATGCTCATATTAATAGAAAACTCAACAAAGTTGTATGAGTTTTATAAACTTTATTTCGAAAACCTGATAATAATAAAGTAAATCAAACAATGTAATTAAAGATATGCTTAAAATCCCTTAAAAATATTAGTTAATCAACATTATTTAAAACGTTTAAAGTTTAAACCATTAAAAAAACTTAAATATATTATATATTTTTATAAAATAAAGTTCCACTCAGAATCGTTCTTTTGTATGAAATGATTGATCACTTCTTTCAAACTTATAATAACTCTACACTTGTTTGCAGATGTGTGAGTTATATGATTTTAATTTTAAAAATATCATAGTAACCAAAACGAATACTAACATATTATATTTATTTTCAATGCTATATTGTGTTTAACTCAAAAATATGATAATTTACCAATGTAATCGGATTACGATTGTATTTGTTATTATTTTAATTTTGTTTGAAAATAAACACGATTAATTTTAAAATAAAATATCACCTAAAAAACTAATAAATTAAAAAACTTATTGCTTTTCATTTTTTTCTTGCATTCAAACAATATTTTATATCGTATACATAACCTACGACTCGATGTGTATGATTAATACTATATGATTTTTTAGTTATTACCTATCTATGTACAATACATTTATAGTTTCATACTATATTTTAACTCGTTTGAATTATTTAAATCGAAATTATACATATTTTTTTTATTTTTTTTTTTTGAGAAAATAGCTGCATATATATCAAATTAAATTATAACTAAGCCAAAAGTTTAAATAGTTTAAACTTAATAAAAATAAAAGTTATTTCTAAAGTTAGAAATGTGAATTCTTATAAGATTTGATTCTTATAACACGCTTTGATGTATGTTTTTACGAACAATTCAATAATTTATATCTCACCAATAGCCTAATAAGAATTTTAAATTGTAATAATATGATACATTTAACGACATGCTTAACATTTAATAATAATAAAATATGAATAATGAAAATAATGAAAAACCTACTAGTATTATCCGTGTCGATAAAACTGGATATTACTATATAAGATACTCAACATTTTTATTCATTATTTAAACTAAATTTCTCGCGCACGCAGATTGTAATTCGATTAAATAAAATAAGTTATCTCATTCACTTGTACATACGTTTATGCACAATATGTCTAGTATGATAAGAGGCATGTTTCGTTGGAATTGAATTTGAAATGCTGTGTCATATTGTGATTTGTGCATATTACATTTACAAATAAACGATTAAACCGTCTATGGACGTGTTGTGAAAGTTTTTGATTTTTCAATTAAAGAATATTGAATAACTCTTACAGTTACGTATATCTTATGTTAAATTTTATATTGACTATGAACAATGTATTGAATTATTAATTTAAATTAAAAGCTCGATACGTATTTGTGTCTATGCCAACAATATAATGAAAAGGTTTTCAAAATGTTTTAAAAGCGTTTCAGCAGTACTCGGATAATTTATATATTTTTATCACATATTTCTAATGGCTACACATCGATATACTGTTATTGATCGTCACATATCTTAACTTATTGAACATATTATTTTATTTTAAATTACTGTAGAATATGGTGGTATATTATTAAACAAAGTATAATATATACAGCTCAAATAAATTTATTTCGCTAAATTAAGCTGTGATATTATAGAAATTTATCAGCTATATCTAAATTGTGTAAAGTTACATTAGAGTTGAAGATTAAATCTTAAATGCATATCAGTCTATTAAAAGTATTTAAATAAAAGAGTATTACACATAATTACATATTCGTACCCAATAATTACTTGTAGAAACAGTTCAGGTACTCACCAATGACTGTTTACGTCAATCTTAATCTAAGGCAATTTATTAAAAGATACCTACACGTTTTTGACGAATTTAAAATCATTAATCTTTTGACCATTGTACAAAAAAAATTACTAGGTACAGAGTATAGACATAATATTTCGTGATTCGTTTAGCTAAATAATTTGTACCCTAAGTGTAAACAATGTAGATGTTTAAACTTTTTAAAATTGCAGTTTATATGAACTTAATTTTATCTTCTTTTAATTCAACTACATATTATATTAAAAATAATGGTTTAATTAAAGTTTTTTGGGTCGATAGTTTTTATACATTTGTTTTTAAGTACTTTAAAACAACTGTTAGTTAATTAACATAAAAAAAAACAAACACTACTTTAGTAGTTTTATCAGTATAATTTATTGAAATACTTGTTTGATTCTTAATTATAATTTCTCAAAAAAAGTTATAAACCAAATTACATTTATTATAAATATATTACTATTAACAGTCAATTCTCTGCAATTATTAATCTACTTATATCCCTTCTTTTCACTGTTCTAAACAAAATTAATTTACCTTAGTCACACCAGCGTTACGTCCTACTCATACATCATTTCATTTTTCATTCCGTATAATACGTTAATAATACGTTAATTAGTTATTATTATCTATTTCATTACTTTATATTCTTATTTATCATTATCTTATCCATATAATTTATATTATATAACTTATTTATATACTATCTATATTACTATGCTAATGCATTATACATATTTAGTACATGCATATTATTGTATCGTCTTATCTTGTTTATGTACATTAATTGTCGAGCCGTAATAGTTTTGTACTAATGGCTAAATATAAAAAGAAAAAAAAACAGTCAATTAAATATTTAAAAATGTTTATGATCAACAGCTGACACGAATAAAAATGTAATTGTTGCTTACTATAATTTATATGATTTATTTACACTTTTATATTTATTTTTATGTTAGTTGTTTTAGTTTATCACCAATAAGTGGAATATATACAATTATAAGTTATGACTTAGATTATTACTTAACATTGTTATATCTCATATACTATACTATATAATACTATTCATTTATTATTCATGTATAATATGATGATATGTATAAGATAATAAAATATTATTTTAAATATTTCTTATTTCATACGCACTTTAATCATATTTTTCATTGCATTTTCAATTCTTAGTGTATTTTTTAATACTAGATAAAATGTTAATTTATTTAGTTTTATTCTTTACAACTATATTTTTCATTATTTTTGTTATAGCTACTAGTTCTTTTAGTTTGATAATGTAACGCTTTAAAAATCTAATAAAATTGTTACACTAAAATCGGTGTTACGCTATTATTCCATAATATTTATTGAATTTTTAAAGTTATTGTAATTATTCAAAAACAAATAACCGTTATTGGTCCTTAAAATTTTATGTACGGAATAATTTTAAAAATTTTAACAATTTTTGAGCAATTGCTATACATTTAAAAAAATAATTTCGAAAATGGTCACTGGGTCAAACAACTGTAATACAAAGTTCTACATAAGTTGTTATTACTAAAGTTGAACGCAGTTCTATAAATATATTTTATAAGCGTCTGAAGTTAAACTATTTATGACATCGGATATTTACGCGTAAAATAACGATGTCTCATCAAATGATTTTATTTATTTTTGGTCGTAATTCAAAAATTATTGTTTGTAAAAATGTATATTATTATTTTCTATATTTAATGGTACAGTGATCACCGTTTATAGTGATCAAATTCATTCGAGAGTATTTTGATCGAAAATAATTACCGGAAATCACTAAAAGCGGAAACTCGAATACAGCTAGAAAATAAATATTTTAATAATAATTTTTTTAAACTTTTTATTTTATTTTATAGCATTAAATAGACTGTGTAACATATCGAAATAATATGTACATACATAAATTAAAACTTTTTTTCATATAATTTGGTTAGGTGCACCTTTTTTTTTGGAATAGACGCCATCATGATGTGCTCTAAGTTGTTTAACGTAGCAAAGTATTCTGGACTTATGTCGTGCTCTTCTACAATAATCGTTTTTCCTCTTTTTGGATATTACATATTATATGATATTATTGTACAATTTCTATTTTTGATACGACTATTTCTGATTGCACTATAACCGAAAACCTGAACACAGTAAAAGACAAAAAAATGCACTGATAATGCCTGTCTGTTCCGTTCCTGGCATTTCTGATCACGATAAGCGGATAATTCTTATAACCAGTGAACACTATAAATGGTGACCACTGTACTTTAAAATTATTTACACTCAATTTAACTTAGTTATAAGAATTTAAAATTTCAAAAAGTTCTGTTAATACAAATATTTAGATAAAATATAATAGGTAGTATTTATTTTAGTAAATAAACTTGAAAATTAAATACAATATATCACATACCTAATAATTAATTTTTCTTTTAGTAATTTGAAATTAACACTGTTTATATTTTAAAGTGTTCAAAATTTCGACAAAATTTGTATGAATCACAAAAATTGCAAATTCTTCCGTGATTAAAAATATTATTTGTCGGGACTTTAAATTTGTAGGTACATGATGTCATTGTGTACCTTATGTACACAATGGTATTTTAAGAATATTTAGATTAATATACTATTTCATATTTATACTGCAAACCTATCACACTGATTTGTGGTAAGTTGGTATTAATTTAAAAGTTAACAACAATAATAATTTATGATGTTCTATAATAATTACAATTTATTTCGCAAAAATTAATTTAACGTACCGTATTACTAATAGTAATATAATTTACAGAAGAAACAATATAAATATGTATATCGCAAAATATGTTTAGTTATGTAGGTTGATCCGTTGTATTACAGCTAACTAGATACTCAATGACAAGATACACTTGACAGTCGACACCTTCTATGTATAGCATAGCGATTCCTTACTTCCTCTTTTTTAGCTATTATGTTTCATAACGTTTTAGATAAGAAACAATCAAGGTACATTTAATGGCACTTCATATCTTATTACATCAAGAATTTATTTTTGTAATAATTTAATTTTTTTTAAAGACAAAACAAATACAGTAATATTCCTTAAATTATATCACTTTTATGATTTTGATATTTTAATATAACAAAAATATAAATTAGGGTGACTGAAAAAACTGATTTAATTTTTGAATATAAAAGAACGAAATTATTTTATGTATTAATTTTTTTTTCCTTCGAACTGATTAATAACAATTACTTGCTTAATTTGATAACAATTAATATATATATATATATATATATTAAACAAATCATGTTGTGATAATTTATCGGAATCATAAAATCAACAATATTTGCTTAAACTGGATTTTTATGAATTATAAATGAGTATATAAATACTATTATAACTTGGCTATGTTTACATGTTTTCATTCTAGTTATTATATATTGTGCAGTTATCACGAGAATAACCATTTTATGTTGGAATTTAAATATTCATATTTTAAATCATTTATTAAGAATACCGGGTAAAATGGGTAGATCTAATTTATAATAGATAATCATATATTTATTACAATGTTCTGAGTGATTAACCTGCGAGCATAATTAACCTCATTTTTTCTTTAATAGTAAATTTATTAAATTCTAATTTTAGAATTTTTAAGTATACTTAATGACTTTATTCAAAAATAAATACTTGGGTATTGTTGTCCAAATTTGTTTTTCGAATTAGAATTTTTCTTTTGTTTATTACTTTAAGTAGATGGTTTTTGTCTTTAAAAATT
Organism: Rhopalosiphum maidis; assembly: GCF_003676215.2. Taxonomy (NCBI): domain Eukaryota; kingdom Metazoa; phylum Arthropoda; class Insecta; order Hemiptera; family Aphididae; genus Rhopalosiphum; species Rhopalosiphum maidis. The sequence continues at coordinate 22,380,021 of NC_040880.1, read as the reverse complement.
TTGATGAATCTAAATAAAAGTTCGTATAAGTAAGTAGTACTTGAGTTATTTAATTTTTTATAGTAAGGATACAATATAATATAACAAGGTTTATGATAATAGGTTTAAAATATATGACGGATATGATGATTTGAGAATAACAAGTATTATAATACTAATTTATAGTAGTTGTAGTTATGTTTTTAATAATATGTAAGTACATGTAATTTTTCCAAAAACATCGTTTGCTTGATTTGAATAATTTCCCTAGTTATATCATATTATTATAAACTCCAAAACTAAAAATTTAAATAAAAATTATCATAAATAAAGTAAAAAAAGGATGAGCATCATGCTTTAAGAACTACTTATGGAGTATAATGTATATATTGTTCAATTTTATAGGTAATTTGAAATTGTTAATAATCATAATCTCACATTATCCAAATTAAATTATTGGTATAGTTTTTCTAATTGTTTTAATTTTATAATAATGCACAAAAAACATATATATATATATATCGAAATAAAATAATGTTTACTTTAAAAAAAATTACACTAATAATAATTATATAATTTACTGTTTTTAATAAATAATTCAATGTAAACAAATATATAACAAATTCAAACATAATGACATTTAAATTTGTGATGCAATATAAACTTTTACTTAGAAATAATTATTAACTTACTTTTAAAGTTTTAAAAGAAAACCAATTTTTATGTGGGGTCTATTTAATTTTTTTATTGATTATTATATTTTATTTATTAAATAATTTATTACATTGGCGTTACATTATTAAATATCCAAAATTTAACGAAATATACGACGTTAATATTATTTAATCTATGAGTATTGAGATAGAAACAGGGTGCAGTTCTCCTTCTGAATTATATAATAATATAGTCATTTATATGTCTATTAAAATTAAAATAATATCTCAACTTTATAATATTAAGCCAAATATGTATCTGTATATTTTTTTAAAACTAAAATGTGTTTATATTATATTATTATAGGTTAATTTAAATTAATATTCAAAATTGCTTAAGTGCTTCGTATTAAACTATTTAAATTTTAGATAACTATAAGCGAGTATTTTATATAGTTAGTGTTTATTGAAATTTCTGAGCAGAACGATGAATATATTGGTCTTACAATATAATGTGTGTTTTTTTTGTGTCATATGTCCACATTTTAGTTCAGAAAAAATACTTACATTATAAACTTTGAACATAGTTGTTGGTAGCAAATTGTATCTAGTTGATACTTTAAATAGTCGAAAATAATTTATTAACACATACCTACATTAGTATTCATTTAGTTAATAAAAACCTATAATATTATATGAAGTAATATATTTTAATACTTATAATAATAATTAAGAAAAAAAAACTTAGAAGAATAAATTATAAATAAAGTATCCTTAGAAGCATAAGCTAACAGACCGTCCTTGCTCAGATTTATTTTCCAAATTCAAATTTATCATATCCATTACTGTGATTTACTCAATGATAAAGTACACTCAAAAACTTCTATGAAAAAGAGAAACTTCTCTGGTTTTTTTTTATTATTAATTTAATTTTAATGTATCTGTGGTTATAGTATTTCATGTCGATAATATTTACTTTGCTCACTCCTTTGAGTTTATAAATATTTGTATTTAATTTCGAACTTATTCTTAATTTTTATAAGCTAAAATAACTTTAAACACTAATTAATGCAATGTCAAGAAAGATATTGAACGTTGTTTAAGTGTTATAGAAATAAGATGTTACCGTAAGCAAAAAAAAAAAAATGTATTTAATAATAAATAATAATATAGTATAGTAATAGTTTTACTATAAATGCTCCATCAATGTCAAAAACGAATCTTTTTTTTATTAAAGTCGTATAAAATGCACCACAAAATGTTAGCCACAAACTAAACGTTTTATAAAAACACAATTAGGCTAGGTTAGAAATTTGTGAAAAACTTAGAACTAAGGTGTTGTGTTATTTAGAATTTATTTTTTTTATTTAAGCATACAATACGAGCGTGAGTCCAATTAACATTTAATATCGATACAATAAAAATTACAAATGTGATATAATAGTGAAATATAATCGTTAAAATTATTTGGTTAGGTTTGTAAAATAGAAAATTAGGGGTCAGAATTGGCAATTTATTCACAATTTTTATTTTGTTAGAACATTAAGGATTTAGATGCTGTTTTCTTCATAAAGGAATCTTCTAGATGCTCGGTATAAAATGAATATTTAATATATTTTGGTATTCTGAACAATTTTGAATTATATATTGAATTATTAGATAGATTTGACATTTATTGTAAATTGGAGTAGGATCTTTATTCATGAAGGACGAGTGTGTCAAATTTGTATGTTTAATTCTAGGACTCTAGATATGGTAATTTCCTGTAGTTTTATAAATGTGGGGAACTTGACATTTTTAATTTTTATCCCATTTGAGTTCATAAGTAAATAAAATAAGAATCTCAATATTTTTGCCATATTATATTTGTTTTATGTTTGAAGCTTTGATGTCATCAACTGGTATTTCAGTGGTTATTGTGTACTGGTTCATTCTGTTAGAAAAAAATACTGTTTTTTGTTAGTTGTCCGATTATAGCAATGTTTGATTGCATATTCTTTTGAGTTGAATTTGATTCATTTTAGATGTATTAAGTAATTTAGTCTGTCGGGTTCTTAAATGTCAGGAAAGTGCTGAGATATTTAATACATCCAACATCTACGAGCACCAATAAAGTGTGTTAGATGTAAAAAAAAAAATAACAGTTTCTGGTCATGAGTTTAACGGTTATCCGTAAATATTATTGTGTTTCGTGGTTTTTAATGAAAAAAATATACCTGCAGTGTTTTACGTGTAATGAAGAGAAATATGTCTCTTAGGAAATGACATTCTGGTGGCATTTAAGTAAAGTGGTTTTATCCTTTTAATATTTCGAAAAACGAGTACATTTATTTATATTATACCTACTTATCCTTTACATAGGTACCTACCTAATAAATGTTTACTACCTTTAAGCCACATAAAACTATTTTATATACGAAAATATAACAGCTGTAAGAAACCACCGTTTTTTAAGCTTGTTGAACATATATAAAATTGTATACTCAGTTATAACTTATAAATTACGTATAATCATCAGTATATAACACTTTTAATGTATCATATTGAAAACATTATTAGTTTAAAAGTGTAAAACTAATTTTTACTTGAAAACGTTTAAATGTTTAAGCTATAATACATCGTACCAAAGTATATTTCGAAACCTATGTACAATTTTGATATAATTTTTTTATTGAACATTTGAACAATATTTTTAAAAACGATTTTAGGAATATTTGTTTGATTTGTTTAATTTAAAAAGAAGATTTCCTCGTGAAGATTTCTATTCACTGAAAAAAAGCATTTAATACCTAGACAATTTTGCATTTTATATTAAAGAAACTTCAATATATATATTTTTTTCTTGGAACGAGCTATTGTCTATTAGATATTATAATATTAAATAGTTATAAGTTATATTATAATAATAATAAAAAAAAATGTTTTCCTTCATTAATTAAAAAACATATGTTTTATGGTTCAATGTATGGTCTCAATATTAGGTTACATTTAATCACACTAACTTAGAATATTGGATAAAACTTACACTCGATTAATTATTATCTGTGTTTTTTATTAAAATATTCATATTTCATCGTACTGAGTTATAAAATATTAATTGATTTGTATTTATTATTTATTGTTTTAGGTATCTATGATTGCATCAAGGTAGATTGTCAAAACGAACAAATACAATTAAAAAGTAAAACAATTTAATTAAAAAAACGGACTATCATACCTTAAAACAAGATAGATTTTGTAATTAAAAATTAACTATGCATTATAAATTAAAATAAGTTTGCTTTAAATATAATATCTTATACAAATAATTTAATTTATAAATACTATATAACATAAACAATACGTTACTGTTCTAGAGCTTCCACTATTGTAACTTATAGATTGGAAATTAACAGCTTTATTGAGTTCTATCAACGAATAGTATTTTATCTTCATGGAATTAATCAAAAGAAAAATATATACTTTATGATTATGATAATTTGTTATGCAAATTATAAATATTCTCTATAAAAAAAAAAAAAAAGGTTATCAGTTTCATTATTTTAAAGAGCCATTTATTCGATATCAAGTTAAGTTAATTTAATTAATTTTAGCATCAAACTAAATATTGAAATCAATTGGATACATAACTTTTATATGTTGGCAGAGATACAATACATTGTTTATAATAGTTATGTACTTAAACATTTTCATTAAAATTATGACTGTCAATTTGTACACTGCTTATATAATTCAATATTATTATAATATTATTTAACACTTAAGATTTATCGTTTGGTTTGAAACGAAATTGTATTTTATCACCACAACCATATCCTCAAAATGTATTACTTATTTTTGAATATACATAATATTTTATATATACACACAATTTTATTATATAGCTTCTTATTATTATTACTTATCAGGTTATATCATTTTTCTAAGAGCAAACAAATTACAGCTACTTAAAGTAGGTACATTGCACTCATAATATATATTTTAGTAAATATAATAAATTTATTTACTTATTTCAATAATATGATAAATGCTGCCTTAATTATATTTAAACGATTTTTGACAAAATAAACTGCCCTTAACAATCTAATATAACATATATAATATATATGTTGTATACATATTTTTTTAAATAACTGTTGAAATTTTATATTCAAAATATTAAACTAAATATTATATTATATTTAATTTCTAAGTAAAGTAGGTATGTTACACTTATTTTAAAGATCTCTACGCTTTAAATGGCCCAAATTTAATTATTTCACGCATTATTTATTCTATAAATATATTTTTGAAAAATTCAAAAATTGATACTCTGTATAAAAAGTTTTTTTTCTGTTTAAATTAAAAATTTAAAAATTAAATAATATACAAATATATTTCCAAGACGATTTAATGTAATTTCAATTTTTAAATAATCACAAAATTCATAGTCATTAACTCCTTCTTAAAAAAAAGAAAAGGTATTTCAATAAATGCGAACAAACTTAAATGAAATACTTTTAATAAGAATTTATTTAAAACAAATAATGATCAAGTTTATTTAGACAGTTTTAAATTAGTTTATTTTATAAAGAAAAATATAATTAGCGTACACTAATTTTGATGGTATTTATTTCGATATAAGTAAAAGTAATAAATAGTTGCACATGTGTGCGCGTACATATGCTTTTAAATATAATACGTTGTGAGTCTTGAATTCATGGACGGATAGGCCATTTTTGGCCTACCGGGAAATTTTAAAAAGGGGCCCCCGCATTAAAAAAAAAAAGTCTAAAAAGGGCCCCATCACCGAAATATGAAGAGGGGCCCACCGGTAAATGCCCGGTTTCCCGGTAGGCCTATCCACCCATGGTCTTGATAAATACAAATATAGGTGTCTAAAAGTGTAATCTAAAAATATCAAAAACATAAATAATAAATAATGATGCTAATTTTAATAATTTCTTGTATAGTATAATATGGAAAATTAACGATGATATATCGTGAATTTTAATCATCCGTAAGTGATTTACAAAGTTGTAATAGTGAGATTAACAAATTATAATGGCATTCTACCACTGATTACTCGTAACCTAATTAATGTTTATGAACTTTTTATTTATTACAACGAAGATTCTTTGGACATTGAATGAAGTAAATTGTATTACTTTACTATAATAATGTGCAAAAACTATAGTTGGACAATTTATTGTTTAGATTTAGAAAATGAATTAGAAAAATTTGAGTATATTTTTTTAGAAGGTTAAAAGTAAAGATAAAAATGTGTCCTAAATATATTTTAGTACTATTGAAGAAGCCAAAAAACAACCACGACATTCACATTTTGTTATAGAATTATTTTATTTTCTCAATAGTTTAGTAGATGATAAATTTTTATTCATAAGCTAAAAAAAAAAAAAATAACTCTATCTCATGAAATCTAATGAGTGGTTATGATTACCTACAAACACTTCTGGATATTAAGTCCGTTTTTGCGTTTACTACCACAATTAAGTGGTAGAAATGCATAACTCAGTTCTGAACGAACCAAAATTATAATTAACCAAACAGTGTAACCCTTTCATTGTCCTATCATTTTTTTTTTTGCATGCAAATATATAACAAGATATGAATCTTGTAGGAACAGTACCTAAACATGTAACAATTTCTAGCCTAATGGTTCAATTTAAATCTATGCAATTGCATAGATTAATAGTTATTAGATGCTATAGTCTTGATTTTTCTGTTTGACGTTTGTACTATAAATAATTGTATAATGATATGTTTAACACAAATTGTATTATATGCTGTTGTTATTTGATTAGTTTAACCTATACTTCGATGATTTATTCTGACTTAATATCATGACCGTTATATGGTATTTTATGAAATAAATACTATTTTACAAAAGTGTAGAAGCTATACGTACTAATTAAGTACGAATCATTTGTATAATTATATTTATTATAAAATTATACAATATTTTAAATCGCATTAGTAACATTATTAAGCTCTATTTTATATACGTTTACTTTTAAACAGAACATTATAGGGTATTTAAAACACCAACTCATGAATTTCATATAATCCATAGTCCATTAAATGCATTTTTAAAATATAAAACATTAATTTACAGTATTTGCGGTTTGTCTAAAAAAAATAATATACTTTATAGTATATATCATGTATTTTTTTTTTTATATTTTACGTATCGAAGGTATCAACTGATATTAATAAATAAAAATTCATACTAACAACTGGTTTTGGTCATTGATTACACCTATATTCCATAATAATTAACAAATGGCAAAAACCATCACCCGTTACTTATATAAGTAATATGAAAGAAAATTTGCATTACAAATTTACAACCAAAATTAGTTTAGAACTTTAGTTAAAACTACCAACTATACATTGAAAAACGACTAAACCTCTGTATGTGGTTGAATTAAATAGATCTATAATGAATTAAATAAATAATTTTCCACAGAGTATCTTGGTTATAGTACCTACATGAGATGAAAGTTACTGATTATTAAAATCACAAAATTATTATTCACGAACAATTACAGTATCTGCATAATTAGTGCACAAGAGACTCAATTAAGTACATACATAATTTCTAAAATGTAAAATATGTTTGGTAATTGTTTAAATACACACGCATATTTAAAAGGTTTCTATACTCCACGTGGTACATATTTTTATTGAAGATTTCACTCATAACAATATAAATGTGTAGGTCTATTGAGTACTCCGTTAAATGATCATTTTTGTATTTAAGAAATTATACAGTTGATACTTGATGCTAAAATAATATTATAGATTTATAACTATACGTCATATAATAATGATGTGATTGAAGTTATATTTCTGTAACTTTGTATATATTATATAATGTGTACATCTAATACAAATTTATAACGTGAAATTTTACAATTGAGAAAAAATTTTCATATCAATACAGAATTCATTTTATTTATTACATTAAGGATTATTCTTTTTTTAGTTTTTAAATAAACACACTTTGAAATTGAAATTTCCAGAAAAACTTATTTCTGATTTATATTTATTGTGTGTGATATTTGAATTACAAAATAGCAGTATTGTAAAATCAACGACTTACTCGACGATGATGTACAATCGACACATTCTTTATAGCAGCACGAGTTATTTTAAATTTCTCGATTATGTTTTTGTATCTTATAAAATAAGAAAGTTCTTATGTTTATTAATTTGTATGGTATACGTTGATAAATAATATCAATACCTTATTACTTGTGTATTTGGGGATCAGTACATTTTCCCGACATTCAATTGCCCGACACTATATTTGCTCGATACTACGATTGCCCGACAATATCAAATTAAATTATGAATACATTTTTGTCAAAAATTATTCCAAATTTCAACAAAATATTTTACTATATTATATTATTTTACAAATTAATTTCACATTCAAAATTATACAACTTACAATAACTCGACAATATAAAGTTCACGAGCCTTTCGTTTCAAATTATGAACAGCCGTGATGATATCTTTTCTAGTAGCATCGGGGTTATGGTTATGCTCTCTTGTATTTCGTAAGTTATGCTATCCACTAATTAGAATGGTGCCAGCATAACCACTACAATTGAGAGTTTTTTTTCTTTTCTCAACACCAATAATACAAATCATTTCTATTTTTGTTTTTTGTCATTATATAACCATCATCACCAAGTCTTATACCACCTATATTTGATGAAACGGTTTCACAAATTTGTGCCATCTTCCGATTTTTATTAAAAAAATAATCAAAATAGAATCAAACAGAACAAAATCAAATTATAATATTTTTAGAAGAAAGAAGTAAAATTTGTACTAGATGTATACCAATACGGCAATGCCGGCCTTAAGGGGTGGAGGGGAAAGCGGTGCGACCGCACCAGGCTCCACATCCCAGAAATTATACTAATAGGAATATCACTTTATCTATAAATAAACAGAATAATATTGTCTCCCTTTAAACAGTAATACATAAATGGCGACCCGTGTTGTTTTTTGTCTATGTCGAATCATTAAAATAATTCTATATACATTTTCAAAACAAGACTGATAGGTGGTATTTTTTCACAGGCATTTATTTAGAAAAACAATACTTTGTAGTTCGTATACTTCTGTATCATGTCATCTAGAGTTCGGGATAAGTTTAGAAGTTATCCGTCAGGAAATTAAAAATGGCAGAAAAAAAACACAAGGGAAAAAAGTTTAAATAAACTGCGCGGATCTTTCAACAAATTTGTTACATTATCTTTAAATTCTACCCAATCGTTTCAAAATGCTCCGACAAAGAATAGTCAAAACAGAAAAAAACAATCTATTCCAGCATAAGTTATTGGACCTGGCCCTTATCAGCATCAAACATAGTATTGCCGATTCTTTGATCTGTTTGCATCAAAAAAAGCACAGAAAAAATATTTAAATAATATTATATTATGTTAATTTTTTTTTATTCCAAGTAAATGTATACTCATTGCATCATGGTTATAATTTATGTTCAATATAATAAAAATATTTATTAATAAAATATTGTTTGTACATTGTACCTAAGTACATTAAACCTACTCATTTTGTGTCTCATATAATATAAAAAATGCGAATTGGATTTTATTATAGTTTATATATAAAAATTTAGGTTTCTAACATACCTTAAAGGGCTTAAAGTTTACAAAATTATAAAAAATTAAAGTAATTCCTTAGAAAATAAAATAAATATAGACGTGTATATCGTATAATGTAAATATAAATAATTAATAAATTAATATCTATGGCCATATGGGGCCCCGCAAAATTCTGCACAGGGCCCCCAAAACCATCGGGCCGGCACTGTTATACGGCTATAACTGTACTGTACTGAACTATCAAACATCGTGTCAAAAACCTATTGTCGTTTTATCTGTCTATCGCTTACCGGTTTATTCAGAAATGAAAATCTTATCGTGAATAGCATTAGTGTAATTCGTGACAGACAATGCAACAACATTTTACTTATCTTACTTTTATGTTATATATATAGAACGATATTATCCATGATAAAATATTCGTCTGATTTTGGTTTTTTTTTGAATTATTCTATATTAATAAATAATAATAATAACAGATTATATATTAGTATTACGTACAATAAAAATATGTAATATATATTGTCGGGCCAATGTAATGTAATGTCGGGTAAAAGTATTGTCAGGCATTCGAGTGTTGGGCAATCATATCAGACCCGTGTATTTGTATATCAAAAAGAATTCAATTAAAAAAATTAGTATGTGATTACTCTATTAATTAATAAAAAAAATAAATTTCTAAAAAAGTTAAAATTATGTATGGAATAAAAAAAAAATTGTAACACATTTTAAATGGTTTTTTATGTTTCAATTAATTTTATTGTTTTATGTTATTCAACTTCTTTTTGAAAAAAATTCGGTATAAGAATAATAATTTTTTTGGAAACATAATTTATTATATTATTTATCCCTCGTATATTGTTATCATGACATTAATGTATGCATTAAATTACAAGTAACGATATTCGTATTTACCTGGAGGGGCTATCTTTGTACTGAAAAAATGAACGCTTAAATAATGAATAAGTATAACAATATAATATTAGCTAGTGATATAAGCTAAATTAAGTATTTTACTTTAGCACCCATAATATTATAAAATGTTGACCTTTTAATTTATACACTATCTGTTTCATCCATGTATAATGTATATACTACAACTATATAATATCATACATATAACATATATGATTATTATGCGTTTTGAATAAAAAAAAATATCAATATCTTCAATATAATATTATAGTATATTATATTTTATCTGAATCATAGAGTTTATATTTCTAAAATTTTCAATCACATTAACCATTACCATAGATACCTATCGTTGTTCGGACCATGTCTATAACACGTCATGGCATTATGAGTTAGAACTAAAAAGGCACTAGATTACCGTTTAGCATATTAATCATATTCTTTATAACAAATATGTACCTATTCAATATATTTTAAGATATTTTACACATAAACATTGTTATGAGTAATTTATTTGAAATAAAAATACTGTAAATATCTGTAGTAATTGGTAGTGATTCGAACTTCAATAGCAATTGTTTTTCAAACAATGATTTACTATTGCTTCAAAATATAAAGTAATATTATGTCATTTAATACTTTGCTGACGTGACTTATCCAATATACTGAGTGCTTTAAACAAAGTATATTTTGATTACTGTTTGGTTTTATTTTATTTTTGTTTTTATGAGAAGTTTTTTTTTAATAAGAAAATAACGTCTGAATAAAATATGACTATTAAACAAGAACATAAGTTGTTCAAAATACAACAATAATTTTAATAATAAAATATAGTTTTTTTGTGGTTATTCAGTTATAACTTTGATATTACTGTAAAATACGATATTTAATCATAACATTTTCTAAAAATATTTAACGGTTTAGACTTAAAAATTACATAAGAAAATTAACTTTCAATAATATAACAGAGTGTATAGGTAATATGTATAATGTAAAAAAACCAATACCGATAAATACGTCTTAACTCTTAGTATTTAAGTATTGATTTATGATGGTTTTTTAGATTTATATTTAAATGAACACAAAGAATTCATATCAGGAAACAATTTTTTTTTTTAATACAATTGAATATAAATTAACCATATTTTTATACAAAGTATATATGATTAAGAACGATTTTCAATGTACATGATGTATTGTTATGTTATATACATATATACATATATATATATATATATATTTATATAATTGAGTATCTATTTAATTTATATATATATATAAAAAAAAAATAGCATTTACTTCAACATTCGATTCATAAATTAATCTATTTCTCTTATACCCATAGGGCTATGATAATATTACGACAGACTTAACTCGTTTACTTGTACTTACGCTGTCGTGAATTCTTAGAAATTTTAATTATAAAACAACAATAGGCTATATTGTCTATTATCGTATGAATGTATAAAACTTAAATATTTTAAATGAAACCCTAACTTTACGATAAAGTGTTTTGTTTTGTGTGTTATTGTAACTGATGTTGTAGTATATTATTATTATGGTAATATCAGTAGTAGTCACGTCCATTCGCTCGATAACGCGGAGACGATCGGTTTGTGTAAATCGAATTTTTCGATGTCGACGTTGGGCAATTTAATAGGTAAGTTTATGAGTTCAAAACTCAACAGGATTAAGAAGAAACATCGTGTAAGTATAGAAACTTTTGGAAACTTTTGTCATTACACCACTATTGAGAATAAAATGACTCGACTCGCTTAGATAAGCGAAAGAAACTGATGGGAAGCCGATGTTCGTTGTTCAAATGTTTGTTTTTGTTTGTCTTGGTCTTGATACCTAATATTTTAGTTATCTTACGTACGGAAAACGTGAAAATTAAATTATGTAATAAATAATAGTTCGTCCAGCTTAAAATAAAAACAATTTTGTATGGTCTATTGTTTAAATTATTTGTCGCGGACACTTTTACGGTTGGATAAACCAATATTCATTGTATAACGCGGACACTTTGTACTAGTATATACATAAAGTATACATCGTAAATATAAGTTATATACCTAAATAGTAAGTTTATATAATATCAATTATTAAAAAATGTAAAAAATCAATAAAAATCACTTTTACAAACGTTAAAAGATAGGTATAGGTAGTATATATCAACAAGTCAAAATAATTAGTATTTTTAAAATTTATTACTACTATATTATCAAAAGTTATGTTAAAAAATAAATTTAAAATTTGAACAATATAAATATAAATAAATAATGATATTGAAAAGAATCGTTAAATATTACACGTCATGTATAATATAGCAAATAATATTGGGAATTTAAAAATTCGAAATTTGTTATTTCCTTTTTTGACGCAATAGTTACGTACGTTTGATAGTTTATCATTGTCACCAGCATTGGATTTTTGTCTCTTATTTATTATTAAGGGGAGTTGCATTTCGAACAGATGCTATGACGGACTTGTTTATATTTTATATACACTTTATGTATTTATGTATATAATAGTACAAAGTTTAATGCTCGACTGTACAAAGTGACCTAAAACCGTATATATTATTATCATGACTCGTAAGTTTATGCATTTGCATATCAACTCTACAATTCGTATTTAATGTTAAATGACATGGACAATTTTTTTTTTTTTTTTAAATAAAAAAATACGATAAATGTATACCATTCAAGTGTTGTAGTTATAAACAAAATATTGACTTAAAACGGTTAGGGGTTGACTATAAAAACTACACATTGCATGTAGATAAAATTATTGTATTATATATTATAAATTAAACTACCATTTGCTTGATTAAAGCATATTCGTTTGAAGTAGATGCGTACGCACTATCTTAAACTGCAGTCGTGAAATTTATCTTCTATTTCAGTAAGTCATTGAATACGTAATTTCGGGCGTTGATACAATTGTGGCTACGTCATCTCGTTTGATGTTCAGAGCAATAAGGACTCGATATGGAGTTCGTAACTACTTTTACAACACAAACCTAGAAACTTTTGGTCCATTAGTTGATATCGTAAGTACTCATAGACGCGTTCGTAAAATAAAATATTTTCCCTCCGTGGTACATCGCTTACGTGACCAATTCCACAGATCTATACTTTAAAAGTTTAAAGAAAATTATTTTGCACAAGGCGTACAAGTCCTATTTTGTATTTTGTCTTATTACATACTTTTTAGTACAACACCTAAACACGTGACTCGCCTTTTTTAATAAAATGGAATGCATTACATTCTGTAAGTAGTAAGTACTATATAAACGACAAACATACACAATTGTTTTCATAGACTAATAAACCATAAAATATAGAATGTTAATATAATCTTAAATCATAATTATCCATTATCTATTATATCTATATCAATGGTCAGCGGATTACGGTCCACGTTCGGACCGCAAAAGGCAGAGGCAGAAAACTGGATCATCAAAATATCTCGATTAGATAGTGTTAGATTGTGTAATTTATTAATTATAAACATTAAAAAAAAAAAAAATGTTTTTGTCTAGGCCTTATTTATTTATTGTTTTAATCTTTCGAACTACAAAAAAAATTACTTGCCGACCCCTGATCTATAGATTTGTCTTTATTATCTATTAATTATGATACTAATTACAAAATAGTATGGACAATCCATTTTGTTGTATATTTTGTTGAATTCAGTATGTAGTTAGAGTACTCCTTGACATACACTTAGACATTTATGAAAATGGTTGTTACTTCTTAAATAATTAATATATAGTACTATTATTTTAATTTATTTTATAACAAATCATATAGTTTAATTAAAAATTGTAATTTACATAAATGCACCTTTACAGTTATTTTAAAACAGAATACAACTAAAATATGACTTTAAATTTAAATTAAATGATTATATTATTTTTTTCTAAATCGATAGACTATGTAAAAATGCGGAACACATTAATAAAATTATTAGTATAGTTATAACAAGGTATGTATTATTACACATTTATGAGTAAAACGTAAAACGTTTTTTTTTCCATAATATTATTATCGATTATCAATAGTAACAAATGTATTACCGATAAATAACTGGACTGACGTAAAATGAGCGTTCGTTAAAAAAAAAATAACATGCAAATCTGATTTATAAAAGCAACATTATACATTTATAAATGTCGTCTAATGAGTTTTTATCATAATCCTAAACATTTTAAAATAAATCAAATAAAATATTTGTTGTGTGAGTTAAATAGGTAAAAACTGTTTTTATTTATACTTATAACTACCAAGTTAAAAGTATTTTAAATAATCAAATTAATTTTTTTTTTTTCAGAGAAATATATTATTCTAATATATACGTAAGTAACAATAATTATATTATGTTATTATAGTAAATATTATTATATTTTAATGTAATTTGAAAATTTATTTTGAGATCTTAAAATATGAATAGTTTTTAATATAGATATACTGGTTGTAATTTAATCATTCAAAGTTCAAATAAACAGAATTTTTATTCAAGAAGATACAACGTAAATTTAAAATGCCACGTTTTTATTAAATTAAAAATCGATAAGGTACCTAGGAAAGCTATTTATAATATTAAACTATTAAATATCTTATATTATTCAATAAAATGTAATTATATTTTAGTAATTTGACAGCAAAATTTTGTATCAAAAATTCTGTATTTTTAATTATTTAATATATTATATAATATTTAGATAATAATTAATGCTTAAATAATTTTAATATGTACTTAATTTATTCTTACTTGTATTATTTTGCAATAGTGAATTAAAAAAAAAAACCTATTACGAGTATTATTATAATATAGTTGATGTTTATCACATTACAATGAATTCAAATCACTACTATATATTTATTTTTAACTAAACAGTTATACATTTATATGATAAACTATTTATACTAATTATATTATAATGTTGATTTTAATATTATTCAAATAGGTAAATGATATATTAATAACTAATATATATATATAATAATAATTTTTTTTTGTTTTGTGAACTATGTATACACTATAGAATATATTATACTATAGCTAGTGTCTACTAATTGATTTCATCCATATACTATTAAACTGTACAAACTTAAAAAATAAATAATACATTTAAAATTTAAAAATATTTTATTTCAATAATATCGATTTGAAAATTGGTTATATTATTTTGTTATTAAAATTAAAATCTATAACGCACTTAAACTAAACGTAGTTCTAATGCTATTTTAAATATAAAAATAAAACTCACATGATGTTGTTGAGATTGTGATTACTAATATGTACCCATCAACTATTATTAATATTATTTGCGTAACACTTAATACAAAAAGTACTTTTGACTTTTATTATAGTTACAAAAATATATCATTATTGGCTTAAGACAGACTTATTGTCCTGGTTTCACAAAGGTGACTGAATAATAGAGTGGGTATATGTTGAGGGTATTCAATTAAATAATGTCATATTCATTGTTGCATAATAATAGCTGTCAAATTAGTGTATTTTCTATCCATGTTATCATACAAAGTAAAAACTTGTTTTGGAACAATGTGACGTTTTCGTATACGTGCTTTACAAACCTACGCACTTGTGTTTCAATAACCTTATACTAATGGGGTTTTATTACTATTATACATCAATGGATATCTCAAAATATATTTGAACGTAAGCATTTTTACATCTTCCAACAATTAATAATACAACATTAAAGTAGGGTTTAACGAACGTAGATGGAATTTAAACAAACATTTTAATTATTTTAAACAGTTGTATTATTCTTTAAAATTGAAATTAATAAAGAGTTACTCAACATGTGGTTCGAAAATATAATATACTTCACATTATGACAATATATTTGAGATTTTAGAAGTTATTAAAAACAAAAATGTATAATTTAAAAAAAAAGAATGTAACCAAAAAAAAATCATTGCATTATAATTTTTAGGGAGTTAGTCGGGGGTGAGGTGTGGAAAAGATTATGTGATTCTTTAATTTCGTAATATTTTTTGAATTTAAACAATAAATTATTAGTTATTATGTTTGTTATTTAAAACAACATTTTAAAACACGTAACTTCAAAGTTTTATCTAAATTTTTCCATACGTGAATTTTAATTTAAAAAAATGTATCTGCCGTAGAAATGATAAGCTAATACAACTTCAATTAAACTAATTTCTAATTAATTATTCAGCTTTTAAAATGTTTGTATTAAACTAAGTATATTATGCGTACTCAAACACAATACAATTTTATTTTTGTACAATGTTTTAAACGCCAGTATTTATTTATAATACGTTTAGTAACAATAGTAATTTCCACTACCACAATTTATAAATTCTAATATTATTTTTAGTAGGTATTAATTTGTAAAATTTATTCATATTATTTCTATATATAATATTATTCTTTAGTATGATAAATTGCACATACAAAGCACCGTTTCATAAAAATATTTTTAATAGTTTTATTATTATAACTCACAGTTTACGTATTTAAATATTTAGTTTATAATTGTATTAATTTTCCTATAAAAATTAGAATACTTCAAAGGGAATCTTTTGAATACAGTCCTAAAGCTAACAGCGTATGGTGCTAAATGGCTTGATGTTATATGCTGTGTTTACTGTGAACAAACAAATTGAGGATGCTAACAGTTTATTGGTAAAATATCTGTTTTATTTTCATTCTCCCACTAAAGTTCCAAGGATATATTGCTAATTTTGATTTGCTCGACTCGATCTTGTTATTTACTGTGAAATAGTAGCATTCCGCTGACAGTAATATATTTACATTAAAAATAAATACAAATTGTTAATACAGTTTTTAGCGATAGAGCCGGATGTCGACATAGATTAAAAATTACGATTGACAAATGACAAGTACAAATAACTTTCATCAAACGTTATTTATGGATGATGGCCATCGCCATTATACGGTAGTACATTAATATTAAGTTAATTGACACTATTTACTACCAGTTGTTCAGAGAATTCTCCAAGGTACCTACATTATATTGTATTATCTATGTTCCGGATTATACTTCTTGCATACGTGGGTATAATTTGTATCATATTGTCTCAAATTCCATTGCTACAGTTTTAAATTTAACATTCTTAATTCTTCGTCAGTAATTTTAAATATACGCATGTTTTTTATGAAAATAAACTAACGGGTCTCTTGTATTATTTATGTATTATAACTTGTAAAGTAATAATTCAAACTGATTCAACGCCTAAGCAATGTTTTCAAATTTTAAAACACAATTTACGTGAAAAAAAAGGTTCGTTCTGCTATAATATAGTAGGATAACACTTATCATTGATAAAGTGACTATAATGGAAATATGTTTTATTTGAATTCTATCACAAAATATAATCGTATTTTATAAACCTTCCTGAGCGAAAATATCATACAACCTGTCAACCTAAATTTCTAAGCGATTTTTTACTACATGTCTATATTGCAAAATGTAATTAATTTTTTATTAGTGATGAGGTTGATTAAATTAATTTTTGAAAACTTCGGTTGCATATATTTAAAAATAATAAATTATTACTATTATTAAAATTAATGTAATATTACTAGCTATTATAAATCAGTACAGACGAACTGTAGAAAGATTTGTGTATAGAATACAGCTTGAATTTAATCTATAATAATTTAAATTAATCAATAGATATAAGATGAATATGTGTGATATGTAAGATCAATATTATTTTACGTGATTGTTAAAAGTTTAAAATCCATAAGAATTAAAATTTTTTAATTTCAAAAAATTAGCAAAATCATTATTTTTCGTCAATACTTAAATTTATAAAAAAATATATATAAAATAAATTGTGTATTTTTGGAATATTTATGTTTCAGTAAGAAAACCTTTTAGAATAGCTTTGTAGTAAGCATTGTAAACATTGTAAACTCTTATAATTATACAAAAAAAAAAAAAAAAAATACGTGACAACATAATATGCTTATCTTAATATTAAAAAGGAATTGTTTACAATATTAAATTAATGATTTTAACCTGGTTAAGTTATGGAAAAAATCAAAATTAGGTATTGAGTTACTAATTGAAATTAAGATTTTATTGATCGGTGTGAATAGATGATAGAAATTTTAACAGTATGTTGGTGTAAAAAACGTTTGTAACATACGAGTATTAGTTTTAGGGTCGTTCAAGGGTATTAAGCTAAGTAATTTAGGACATATAATTAATGATTTTTTTTTTCATTTTTATTTTTTTTTTTATTTTTTTTTTTTTTAGTCGAAATTAATTTGCGCCAAAATGTAATGAGTTAAAATTACACGAGTCAAAATATCTCATGCGTTCAATTGTCGTTCGTCCAAATTATCATTGAAATGACGGATCATTTATCAAGTTTTAATATGAATAGTTGGTGAAAATTTCACGTCTCAACATGTATTCATTTTTTAATAATAACTAGTGGATAAAATTATATTTGTTGAAAAATTCGTTTAGCATAACAATTCCATATTTCCAAAATGATTATTTTTGTTATTTTTGATTATTTTGAAAAGTAGGTACAGGAAATGTAAAGGTGTAAATGTAAATATAAAAGTACCTAATAGATCCAATTTTCTATCAAAAACCATCCTCCAAGTTGAAGATCAATATTTGTTTCTGTTATAATGTGTACACAGACATAAACAAAATACTATCGTTAAACCAATACAATCAACACCTCATAATAAAAAATAAATAATAATAAACACAAAAACATACAAAATACATGTAAATAGCAACAATTCATTCTTATATAATAGATCACTTGATAAATATTCCATTGTATGGAAATAATATTATTTTCTCGAGCTGGTGTTTTTGGATTTTCCTAGAAACACAAAGTACATGTTGTACGACAATTAACTTTAAATTAAATTAATATTTTATATATTTTAAGTGTTAAGTAAAAAAAAAATTATGATTGTGGAGAACATAACCTTCATATTAAGTTTATCAATTAGTTTTGATAAAAATAATTAAATAATATATTTTTTATTTACTTTAAAATATAAATAGTTTTCTCATCAATATAATATATATTTTTGATTCAAGTAACTTTGATAATTGAATTCTAAAACTTACAGGTGCTTCTTCAATCTAAGTTGTGATATGTATGACAATATTATTTAATAATAATGAAAAAATAGATAATTTACCACGTCTCGTTATTGTTGAATAGTTTCGAATGTATAGATAATTCATTTCAAAATCAAATTATTTAGTTTCTTATTTTTTATATTGTTTAAGATATTTTTTAACCAAAAATAAACCTTTTATTATTTAACATAAATAATAATAGTAGATATATGTAAATTCTAGTTAGATCATTCGCGACGAGGCTATAATTTGACATATATAAATACTAAACTCCGTGTTGTTATAAATTATTCTAATGGTATTTCGATATTCGCGTTTCATCAATCATATAGAGTTAGTTTATTTGACATATAATATATGGCACCTATACTACCTATTGGGTGCTGTATTTGATGAATTGTGCTGGATTGATGTTCAAAACTAGACCCACCGAAGTCATTTTAATACAACATTCGTATATTTTGATAAGATAATGAGATACATCATTATACTCGTAACAGTAGTAACTAATAAGTCAGAGAAAAGAAATTAAAGTATTAATACCAAAAATTTAAAAATTATTTAATTGAGAAGCATCTATCAAAGATCAAATACCTACCTATGTTTTTATGAGTATTTATATATATATATATATATATTTGTAAAATAAAATAACCGGCAACAGAATACTAATTAATATAAATCTAAGTTTAAATTTAAATGATTTAATGAACTAGATTTAACATTTTTTATATATTACGAAATAATTACTA
This sequence comes from Rhopalosiphum maidis, assembly GCF_003676215.2. NCBI lineage: Eukaryota > Metazoa > Arthropoda > Insecta > Hemiptera > Aphididae > Rhopalosiphum > Rhopalosiphum maidis. Next base: position 22,359,929 of record NC_040880.1, on the reverse strand, counting down.
AACTGTAATAGTATAATAATAATAATATACTAAAATTCTTAGTACACAGTAAACTACTGAATTGCCAATGATATATACATAAAAAATTCCCAGCGCTATTAATTCGGTTGTATTCTTAATAAATGGTCATTCTACATTTTAGATATTATTAAAATATTTGTTGGTTTCAGACCAAATAATTATAGGCAAAAAATCGATAGCATTTTAATATAAATCATTCTAATATGTCATTTTTATACGTAATAAAAAAAAATATAAATTGAATAGTAACTGAACCGTACTATCTACTAACAACTGACCAACAAATCTATGTAAAATCATAAATAATAAACGTACCTAATAATAAGCGGATGTTAAATTAGGTTAGGTTATTTAATCCATAGAAACTTACTCATAAAGTCATTACCATATAAATATTAAATATGATTTTGTTAAATTAAATATTTTCAATTCAATGATTGATGAAAACGTCATGTGTTTAAAAAAATATATAAATTCATCAAAGAGTTCAATTATTATATTAATTAAAAATCAAATTGAAACACGATATTAAAGATTAAAATAATAAACCAAAGTTATTTTTGAAAAAAAAATGTATAAATAATAAATATACCTATAATATATAATAAGTATATCAAAGGTTTTTAATGACATGCCCATGGAAAAAAATATACACTGATAAAATATTAATTCATATTATTCTTTTTAAATGCCGATAATATGAATCGTTTATATTTAATTTAATCATCTAGAATATTTTCAGAAAATATTAAATTGAGTCTCTAAGATTGAGAATGAATTATGTTAATATATTAAAGAATATATTACTTTAAGATTTAATCATTATTTAAAAGAACGACTTTATAACTAGTTTTGTTTTATACAACTATGCTAAAAATAGTACATATAATGTACGCTAAATTTTTAAACTACTCTATTTTATACACCCTTAATTACTATACCATATAAACTGGCACAATGCCATTGTATTGAGCTTCAACACTAGATCTATTATAGTTGTTTTGAATACAAAATCAAAATGTTAGACTAAAGCTTTGTATAGTTACTCTCTTCTATAGATTAGGTCATTACTATAATATATTATAATTTACTTGACAAAATATGTTGCCTTATTTTTCAACAAAACAATCCCAGTATTTTTGTATTTTTAAAAGATAATCCATACTTATTATACTTATATGTTAAACCAAACTGGTATAACTTTAGTAACAGTAAAAATTATTTTTATTTAACTATAATATATTTTAATAAATGTAAGTAAAATATTTTTAATCTAAGTATTATATATAATTTAAATATTGATGTTACGCCTCTTTTTTAAACAGATTCATTATGAAATTAATCGTTTTGTCGATTTTAAAATATAATATTACCAAACATATAAACAGTATTTTTTATAAAAAGTTTATAAATATTAGATAGATAAATATGTTATATATTGCATAAAAACAAAATATATAGAGTGATTCACCAAAAATACTTACTTACTTTAAGAACATGTTTTAAAATTCTTGAGATTTGTTTGTATTGTTTTTCCTTGTAAGAATAATAAGTCCCATGATAATGGATATTGAAGATATGGAGCCTATAAATATTTTAGTAGCTTATATTATTAATCTATAATAGTCAATATTTAAAATTAATATAAATGATCCAAATAATTATATTTATTTTTTTATCTTTTTAAAAGCTGTTACATTTGTGTTACATTATAATAACTAAAAAACTACTAGTTCAAGTTTTTAATTGGTTTCAGCAAAATTTTAAAAAAAAGATTATCCATTCAATATATCAATTTACAGTAAATTAAGAATGTTTTCGTTTGAAAAATAAAATTTTGTATCGTCATAGACCACACCTTAAAAAAAATCAAAAAATTTATATCATAGTGTTTAATACCATCATCTGAAAATTCTAAAAATCAGAGTGTAAGGCATTCAGTATTAAATAAAAATTTAGGGCGAGCACGCTTGTTAAACTACTATGTATACATAAATCAAAAAAGATATGTACTATTTATCCTTTATCCATTTATTACTGATAAAAAAAAATTAAAAAAATTCTTAAGGACACTTAATTGTATATTCTATATTATATCCTTATTTTAAATTATGTCCAGAGTGAAGAATTTTTTAGTTTTGAAATAAACTTTTTTTACAATCTTTATCTGTTTTACATTTTAAAAAAGTATTATAACATTTTAAGTAGCTAAACACGTCAATCGAAAATTGAATCTAGTACTCAGTTTAAACTTTGAAGAACACTTGTTACATTTCTCAGTAGATTCACTATAAATATTAGGACAAACTAAAAAGAAACGTGGAGTTAGAATTTATCTTAAAAAATTCAGTTTCTTTTATAGAGTCATTGAATCTATTTACATTTCAAACCCATGTGTCATTGGTTTCTAATCAAACATCACTACTCAATTGCAATAAAATAACCACAATATCTTAATGCATCTTTTCTATAATTTTATTAATTTTATCATTGGGATTTTTTATTTTTGATTTGACGTTTAATTATAGATTTATATATTTTCTATTGTCTATTGAAATCATTAAAAACAAAACTAATGCTAGATAAGATGGAATGAAATATTAAATGTTTTGTTTTATTCGTCTTGTGATATATTTTATTTTAATACATAATATTGTCTCCCATTAATGTTTACAGTACCTATGTTAGTATATATTCTATGTTCAGTTAACAGTTTTTTTTTTAGTAACGTGCACATTTGATAACGTGACATTTTAAAAATAAATTTAATTAAATTAATTGCCATATTGCTATTTAAATTTAGAATATTTTTTCGTAATGTTAATATATCTCAATATTTCACACATTTTTATATTAATTTCAATTTCCATTCCACTCTTTCGGTTATGAAATAATTAATATATTTTAATGAAAATTATGTTATGTATGTATAATAAATACATATTATAGAATATTATGAATGGTTGTTATTTGTCATACATAATAATATGTATAGATTTACTTTATTTTGCTAATATTAAAGTTGTGAATTAGGGACTAATAGTTTAATAAAATTAGTTCATTACTTTTTTTAAGTATAAACTACTTACACAAGCAGTATTTTTTTTAAATCTTATAATATAATTTATTGATAATACTTATTTACGTTTTTTAAACATACAGTTTACCATCAATCTGCATTTTTAAGTATTATTTTTGTGTTGTTAAAAAAAATATTGATTATGTAACTGTAAATTAATAGCCTGTAGGTATTATGTTTGGATTGAAAATTTAAGATGATTTAATTAAAACGCTTTTTATGAAATCATCTTGTTATAATAAATGCCTGTAACAGCCGTTTGAAATAAACACAATACATATAAACATGTTCAGCTTTACCTTATATAATATGCAATGTATATATTATATTCTATTACAATATATTATTCAAAATAATACAGTCGAAAGCTTACTTATGTTTACATTGAAAGTCAAAATAAATTTAAAATTATCCAGCTCCTATGGAGTGGTATAAAATGAATGCAATATTCATTTTTTTTCCTGGAATATTATGATAAGCACATTCACGATAATGCGTAAAAGATGTAAAAATCTGTACAATTTTAATGTGCATGTGTATAGCAACGTTTACTGTATTTTTAATGATTTGTTAATGTTTATACTTAATGACCGATAAAGAAAAGAGAATAACAATAAAATATTACAAAAGGATATGTTTTTAGCATTGAACATTTGGTAAATGAAAAATAACTAATTATTCTCGTTACCAATGAAATAAAATCTCGTATTTTTTATTTTTTATTCACTGATGATACGAAATTTTGAATAAATAATTATTATTCTCAATTAATTTTACTTAATTAAATATAATAAAAATAATAAACATTATATATCTGATATAAATTCCAATGTTGAGTCATTTCATTATAATTTACCACACAGGTGCAAAATCTTTCATTCATAATAACATTGATCTATAAAAAAAAAAATAAATATATTTTTGATATTTCCATCTAAAGTAAAAAACAAAATATTACAAGATTGTATATTATATCTTATAAGAAAATAAACCAATTAACCGGACTATTTTAAAGCCGATTAAAAAGTTTTATATATTAAAATATTTATAATATAAAAACATGATAATTCATAACAGTAATAATAATATATCACAAACAAATACTTTAAAATATATCTCAAACCTCACCATCTATTATCTATACACATAAAAATACATAGTATTAATATAGATAAATAATTATGATTTTAGTAGATATTATTATTAATCAATCTAAATTACTAATTAATAATAAGAATTTAAAATTTAAATAATCGTTTTCCACGTTATAAGAATTATTATTTACTGGTTTTTTTTTCATATCGTAGAAAATAATCAAATATTGCTATATTATACCTTATACTATTACTATATTACGTTATAAATAGTACTATTATTATTACTGAATAAAATACATAATGTTATAATATCGAGTACAAGCATCTTTTTACTAGTATTATACAAAAATTAAATAAATAGCGAGCTGTACGGCTTTTGAATTTGGTTCAAGAACCATGTATGATATTTATTATCAAAGAAAGTATATAATTTAATCACATAATGTTTTGTAAGTTATGACTATAAAAGTATAAACGAAGAAAACGAAAATCTTCTTGGACGCCTCATTGTTTAATCGAGTGTATCACGCTAAATATCTCTTAACACTCTGGTTGTTGTTGAAATCCGTTAACGTTATATAGCAAAAATAGTATAACATAAAATACTTGTACATAATAACACTGTAGTGCATTGTTCACGTTTTAACAAATATTTCTTTATTTAAATGAACATCAGACCATTTGTTTTTTACTAATCAATTAGATTATAAAGATAAAAAATAAAGACTGACATTTTATGTCACTATTAAACTAATTATTTAAAAAAAAATTTTAAATATCTATGGAAAAAACTATTAATTTTACTTTAACTAATTATTTTATTAACTATAAAGTTCTTCTATACAGTTTTAGTTTAATTTATGTTAAATTATAGAAAACATTTAAATTTACATATATGTATTGTTATATTTAATTTATTTTAAACTTTATTAATTATGAATTGATAAACCCCATCCATTATTTTTTATACAAATGTGATAACTGAACGAAGATCATCCTTTCCTCTATCGACATACGCACTATATTAGCAACCGAAAGTTTAATATTTAATAAATCTATAATTATTTTCGTTTGTTTTTCCAAATTTTTTCTAGATTTGTCCTTTCTAATTTCTAAAGTTAAACGACATGGACCATACCATATCAATATTTAAATGGACCATATCTATTACTATGTTAATAATTGGGTGATCTTCGTTTTCTCAAATAATTAATTACATTTATATTTAAATTAAATATTTTTTTTTTTTTACAATAATACAACTTAAAAACATACATATACGAATTATCATATTATCCAATAAGTTTTTGTATCTTGTCCTAAGTTAGTAATTTTACTTTTAACATATTTTTTTTATTATCATTTTTTTTCCAATATTGTTTAAATAAAAATAAATAAAAATGTATTAATAAATTAAAGTTAATGAGCAAATTATACCTACATAAAAAAATGTATTTATTTAGAAATTTTATTTTTATTTTTAAATAGCTTTTAATTATTTGAAAAATTACTATTATTACAACTATGGCTTTTTAATACATAAAATAACACTTAATAATTTATTATAAACATGTTAGTAAGTTAAAGAGCGTGTAGAAAAAAAATATATACTCTATCAATAATTTGCTTTGTTGTTTTTGATTCGATATAGAATGTCAAAAGTGCGTTTAATCTCTACTTAGATATTTTTGACCTTAAGTATTTTTTTTCATGATTTAGAGTTGAAAACGATTGTTTAGAGGTAAATATGAATAGGGATTATAACATATAAAAACACGTGTAAAGCAATACTTATAAACGGTAAATCGTAAATTTTACTGTTTTTAACATAGTACTTATAGTAGTTATAGTTTATGCATTTTTTTTTATACTTTAATCATAACTTTAAAAATAAATGCATTTATTAATACATTTTATATCCAAATCTTTTTTTGTAATGAACACGCATGTTTAACTGAAAGAAATACGTACTTCTAATGACTATATCATGGTAAGTTTTAAAATATAACCTATAGTTTTTTAACATATTATATTACAAGATCATTTTCTGCTTTCTAATATACTTCTATTACAAAATCATAAATCACAAAACATATAAGTATTTACTTTAAATTCCAACCTACCTTTTGAATTGTTTTAATTTCCATTAGTTGTTTCATCATATTGTTTTGACCTTTTTGTTTATAAATCATATCATATTGATTTTCACTACACCTTTTCTTGCTATTTTTTTCATAATGTTGAAACACATCATCAGAACGCGTGATGCATGATGCTGCACATGATCTTATTAAATCGGAGGAAAGAAGGTACCAAACATAATTTTTTTTTAATGGATAGTACTGCATCATCCATGCACATTGATTTAAATTTAACATAACTTTCTAAATAAAGTAGACTTGTGCAATATAAAGAATTGAATCTTTAATAATAGAGAAAAATTATACACTTATATGAATAATAAAAACAATTAACTTGATAAAGTATTCATATGTTGAGTGAAACAAGTAAGAAGTGTGACCTTAAACATAAACCTAATATTAATGTGATAGAATATTACGAATAATAACCAAATTTAAAATGTAAATTAATTTTAATAATGAAAGTAGGTAATTTAAAAGATTAAATTCTAACTCAAATAATTTATAATTGTTTTATCTACCCTATTTTTTTGCAGATTTTATCTAAAGATTATGTAGAATTATGTAAGTAGGTACGCTATAGACATACATTTTTACCTTTTAACAGGGGATAGGTACATAATATAATGACTTGAAATAGATTTAAATACTTAAAATTAGTAAATTTAAATATACTTTTTTGAATACTAGTTTCAAAGGTATTTTAATATACGACTATTATAGTTTTATTTTTATGGTTCTTACTGATAATGATTTTATTATCTAATGGCTATGCTACCTAGTCTTTTACTGGTTATAGTTTTAGTTAATAACATTAAATAAACCAACGATTATTTAATAATAATTATCTAGTTTATAATATTTATTCTTTATTTGAAGTGACAAAATATAGGTAAATAATATAACAAATTGATGTTTAATAAATTAAAAACAAATAAATAAATTGTATAAGATTAATGTTTCTCTTTATAAAGAAAAATTATTTTTTCTAAATTAATACGTAATAAAAAATGCCTTAAAATATACAAATATATTTAATAAATTTTATTTATCATACGAGTTTTGTGTTTGGAAGCCAATCTTTCTTAACATTAAAAAAATACTATTTGCATTTAAATTTGTGTTTGGTTATAAACAAGATCAATTTGTAAACATAATAATGAAAAAAAATTCTAATATCTAGATATCTAGTAAAAGCGTAGTTATTAAGTTTATTATGATTCGTTGTCCAGTTTAATTGTAAGATAAGATTATCTTAATTCTATTTTAAAATTTTACCAAGATTTATACGGCGGTCGTCAAAACTGCATACTTTCAAAAAAAGGTCATCTTTCAAATCCATACACATTTATTATATATCTATTCCACACATCATTCTCAAAATCAAACTCTTCAATACCACACACACTGATATGTATCAATAATGCACACATTTAGTTAAAATCATAATATCTTTACACCAGTAAGTTAATCATATTTAATCATGATCACAAATGTATAAGAAACGAAATTAATTTAATAGAATATTTGAAAAGAAAATACTAAGATGTATGTGTATCCAATCCAAGCATTATCTATTTTTACATAACTCATTTCATTTTATAATATTTTTAATTTTTTTTTTAAATAATTTGTTCAATAATAATAAATGTTTAAATTTTCACTGTCAATCAAATGTGTGCGGTCAAATTATCGATCTTCCAAATTTCCTTTTTTATCAAAAGAAAAAAACGGACACGCTATAGAACGATCTAAAATGTGTGGTTAATGGTTATGAATGGTAAATGTGTGGTTTTGAATGACGCCCGATTTACATACTCTTTACATCATTTGTCCGAAATTTCTAGTCAAAAGTTTATTTTAATACTTGTGGTAACTGATTATACATTTTGTAAATATAAATCGTCATAATAAAAAATGCCAAATTAAACAGATATTTATATTATTAAATCGTATATTAATTTTTGAAACATAGGTACCTTTATTAATTTATATTCATAACGCACAAAAGAATAATATTTTAAATCTCTTATGTATATATTTATTCGTATATTGTATATGAATCAATTTTAGATTTATTGCAATATTTAAGCTTTAAAGTGTAATAGATTTTTATTTATTTAAGTATAATTAACATCAAATAACTTGAAACGATTGACATAATACATAGCACCTATTAACAATTATTGTTTAATTGAAATTCGTGTAATTTTAAAAGGTACAATTAATTTATATCATTAGTAAGTTGCCAATTAGTTCAAAGGTCATATTATTCGAAATGTAACTCTCAAGTCTTAGCACATATTAGATTTATTAATTGAAAATAATTTCTATTTATTCAATATCAGAAATTTGAATTACATATCATGACGTATATAACATTTAAGATGTCTTAACAGTACCTACATTTTATGATCTGGGGCGTTATGAGTTGCTATTCAAGTGTACGAGTATAAGTCGTAATATTTTTAGTATATATCATATAATTACGTATTCTATGAAATCTGTTTTGGCATTTAGAGTAAATATACGCAGTACATATACAATTTGCGATTATTATTATCAAAAACACACTCTATAAATTTTGAATGGACGTGGGGTGGAGCTCGAGGACAAGAGCGATGGGTATTGTGACATCATAAAATAATATGATAGACGTACCACTCACTCGTCTCATGTCACAAACACGTGTCACCCACAAAACCGTTAAAAATGCATTCGAGACTTCATTAAATGTACTTTTCGATTTGTTGAATAGTTGAGCGAGAGAAGTGTGGTCAACTCCGGTGATAGCAACCATCTCCTCCTACCCCTTTTCCCAAAATACACGAGATAAGTTTCTTGAATATTCAAGGAATTCACTATTTCGTTTTTGTACTGAAATTTTCTGATATACATATTATAAATATGTCCAAGGTTTTCAATTAGACCATATGTAGCCAAAAATATAATTAATTGTGTTTAACATGTAACCATACCGGCCACGGAACAAAATACAAAAGCGTACTTCCCGCGATAAATTTTACCTAAAATGTCGATTACACATACTCGAAATTTTATGGCACTATATGTACCGCGTTATTATAATATATACGTTTCTGTGATCGTAAATTCAGTGACTGGCATACCTATTGAACGATAGAGGACCGGCATGATAAATCTGGTTGATATTATTTTAATATTTAGACCACAATATCTGGTCGCACAATCACTGCACTTCGATATGGAACGACGTTTGAACGCGGGGAATGGTTATTGCATAGAAATAAAACGATAATTTAATGGCAGTAAAATGTAATCACGATAATGCAGCTTTAGACGTTATATTTTATACTGACGTGATATTTCTAAATAACTTTTTGGAAATTGTACACGAAGGTCTCCAGATATTTTTGGTACTCACAGATATACAATTAATTTAACGAAAAACTCATGTTTCTACCGCGGGCGTATTTTGAGTTCTATACCAATGCTATATTATATCGGTAGTTTACATTGTTGTTGCTTTGTCGTTGCCATCAAAATACCTTCAGTTGTTTTAAGCGTTCTAGTTCTGAAGTTGCTATAGGGTGGTATCTCTAAAGTTCACTTTAAAGCTAGATTGAAAGAGGAGGGACCAATGGGTTAAACGCCTCGGGCAATATAAATGTAAAAAAACAGAAACATGTTTCCTTTTTTCTTTTTGATATAAAAATAAATATTATTACACAATTATTTTTAGCGTGATACTATTTAGTATAATTTACTCAAATACATTTTTTTGTTAAACGAATTCCTGATAATTATATATTTAGTCCACAAATATAATCATATTACAACTTTTTATATTTTAATCATTCTGATATGAGCATAGAGTCCGTCAGTCTTAGTGACTCATTTTTCACCCCCTAATATTGATATATTTATATCACCATTTACCAGCAGTGTTCATTCTAATCAGTTGCGTATGTCACTGGTTAATATTTATAATATTAAATATTTAGATATTTGTACACGACAAAAATGACGGTACCAACAGGTAATGGTTTTGTTTTGTGGTATTTTGTTTCAGTTATTGAGTTTTTGAGCTGATTTAATTTTTTTTGTTTTGTTCGTGTGGATCTTATTAATATTTTGTATTTTTAAACCACCAAAATGGCGGCCTATAAAGTAACGGTAAGTGTACGGTAATAAAGTATATATTTAAAACAAAAATAATCTAATTAATTCCAAATTTCAACCTCTCATAATTTCCAGTGTTATTCATCGTAATGATTTAAAATGACCATAACATTCATAATAGATATATAGGTAGGTAATAAACATTGTGTTTGTCTTTGAATTAACATCCGTAAATGTTTGCGTACAGAATCTTTAAGCAGGCAATCATTGTTGTTTTTTCTGTATTATGTGACCGAAAGTTTTTTCATCAAAACTTGTCTTCAGAGTTTATCCCTCGTATAATCGTAACTAGAACTGAAGATTATGTCTTAGATTTGTAATTCTTTTACAGAAACAATTGTATGCATTTTTTCTTCTTTGTTATTGTAAACTTATAAACAACTATATTTTTTGTAAACGACTCTCGTGGACCGTAGTATCTATAAAAACATTAACGGCAGATTTAAATTATTCAAATTTTAATCTAATTAAAAGTAATAGTAGGTATTAACATAAATTATGTGGTTTACCATTCAATTAAAATCCTAATAGGATTGTGAAATGAATAATGTTCACTTCATGTCATAAAAAGATATTCAAAATAAATTATCATGGAAATTATCCAAATTATACACACCTAAATAATATAATATTCTGTTTAACAAAACAATTAATATATTTATATTTACCAATCTAAAAGTGTATATTATATAATATATATATATATATAAGATATAGGTATACGATGAAAATAATTATTGTTTTACTGTACTATAACAAATTCAATATTTGTAAAAACATTAATAGTCTACAAGTCAATAAGTGTCTTGCATTAAAAAAATCACACTATTTATTACTTTAATGAAACCCGAAAAATGACCTAGACTATTTAAAAAGAGCAGTATGCCAAATAAAATTAGCTTTTAAACGAAATAAATAATAATAATAATAATCTTTAATCACTGATGCACAATACATTAATTAATATAAAATGTTAATACATCAATTTATTAAAGAGAAAAAAAAAATAGTAAAAACAGTGAAATCAGTGAAACCCCCCTTAACGGGAACCTCTTGATAGCAGACACCTCCAAATAGTTAACATTTTTCCAGGAACGGAGATATTTTAACTATTTATCTATAGGGAAACCTCTAAATAACGGATACTTTAATAGCTAGATTTTGATAGTTTTATCGTAATTACTATATAAGTGTATTTTATTAGAACGTGCATTTCACACATCATTATATTATTATAGGTCATTATATTCGTTATATAAAATGACATGTCTGGTCTATTTTTGAGTAACCGAATGTAATTAATTTTGTTTTAAATAAAAATGCATATAAATATATTCATACGCACAAATAACAAAATATTATAAATATACATAATATATGAATCATTATTTCGATATATTTTAATATTGTTCAGGTTCTTATTTACCTTCTCCTCTATAAAAAGGGGAAAAGATTTCGGCGACCGAGATTGTCTGGTATTTACAGACTTCGTTGTTGAGCTAGTCTCTGGTCCACTTAAATATATTTTATACCAGCATTTTACTTGTACGCTGAAGTGATATCCTCCAAAATTTAGTGTTATTAATGTTCATCAAAAAAATTAATTCGTTTACGTTAAATTCAAAATAATAATATTATGTTTACAGTCGTGCTAGTATTTTTTTAAACGAATTCGGTCACGTTTGCGTTCATTATAAAAATAAGCCCATTCATATGGTCGTTTATCGTAATTAATTATTTTGTTTCCCACTCTTTACATATCATATCATGATTATTATCTATGTCATTAAAAATGTTTTATTAGTTTTTGTTTAGATATTCTAGAATTTATAATGGCAATATCATATAAAAAATACAGTCAATGTAATTTTTTATGTGAATTATCCTGTTATTAGATACAATTATTTTTTATTTGGTATTTTTGGCAAGAAAATATTATTTTTTTTTAAATTTTATCCATCAGTTGGGTAACCTTTTATATCATTTTCATTATTTATATTTTCTTAAATATTCTTTTCAATATTTATTTGAGTGATAGGTAGTCACGTGAATGATGATAACAACAGTGAAAATTTACCCTCGGCCACATTTTCAATGTCATTTTAGTAGTTCCCACCATCTTGTTTTTATAGTTTTGTGCAAAAGAAAACATAATAAGTGTATTTAGATTAAACATATTAATTTACAAAAAAAAAAAATATATATATTAAAATTGATATTTAAATAATATACATAATATTAATAAAGTAATTTAAAATTTTTAAAATTTCATTTAAAATATAAATTTTAATCATGAATTATTTTTGTTATGTTTAATAAATTATTATAATAATGATATACATTTTTACGTAACCATGGTGTTTTCAAAATATTAATAAAAGTAGTATTAAAATTATCTGGATTGGCACATCAACAACCATTTTTATTTAAATTAAAGAATAATTTAACCAACATTTGAATATATTTATTTCACGGTCGTTTAATTTTTTAACCACGAGAAAACAAATTTGTAAAATTTAGCATAATACGTTTAATTTGGAACTGCTCATACACATAATCTACATAAAACGTTTACTTTAAAGATTATATTTTGATGCTATTAATTATGCCATAATTTTTTAGTTTAACCATATTAACAGCATTTAGTTAATTATGTAAAATTATATTTTGAGAGAAAACATAAATTAATTTTGTTGTGTAATACTGTATATATAAAATTACTATTTTTCTATTTTAATTTAAGTGAACTAAATATATGTAATATGTGATTATTTAATTTAAAAGGTAGCTCCATCCTTAATTGGTTAAATACACGCTAATATAAAATTACATACACTGCGTATATAATATAAATTCTATATATGTATAAAGTTTTAACTACTTTTAACTAGGTATGTTTAAATATTTTAAAATGTTTCAAGTGTTGTTCCAGTATAAATATAAATGGTTATAATATACCTACATAATACCTATGTTTAATTTTAAATTATTATTTAAACGAATAAAAAGTCTCATTTATATCGTATTCTAAATTCTTGGTTTCTAAACATATTTTACAATTAATAAACTATATACTTTAACTATAAAAAAAAATTAATTAATTAATAAATAATCGACTAGTATATACTGAAGTGTAGAAACTCATTTATGTAAAATATTTTAATTTTGTAATAGTTAACGGGATATTCTCAAAATACTTAAAGTACTTATGCATATTTTGATACCTCTATTTTAATATCAGATAGTATACAATCATATTAAATACTGATATTTTTATATTTTTTAATATTGGTCATCTCATACTAGTCAACGTTGAAAAGTACCGGAAAACTATAAAGAGACCTTTTTTCACCTATTTCACAGCTCTTAAAATAAGCAGCACAGTAAAACCTACACATTATTATTATATATATATATATATATATCTAAATCTATAATATGTCGAATTTAATTAAATCAATAATAAAAGTAACACTTTAATAGCCTAATTCCGAGTACTATTGAAAGTATCAATAGAACGAATTCAAAGAAACTTTAAGTTATAATGGGTCATTTATTAAGGAACAATGTTTTCAATTTCTACTCATTTGGCGTAACGTTTTCTAACTCGGAACCACCTGGTCAGTTGTAATAAATTAGTAATCTAGCCTGATTTATGAAATTTAATTTAAATTCACCAATATTTTAAGATGAATAATATTTTAAATGTAAAAAAATCGATTTCAAAAGTATAGATAAAAATTGGCCTTAACAATATTGAATTTTTACATTATACATTTTAATAATCTATACTCTTGGAACTGCTTACTAAAAAGTTTATATGCTTTTTTTTACTGTTGCGTCTTCTTGATATTTCTGCTATTACTGTTTAAACTTTCAAAGATATACATATTATTTAGCTTTATTTTGTACGCTGTCATTATCCATTCTTTATAATAGTTTACATGTAAGTTATTGTTTTTACTACGTATTTTATGTTTTTCTATGCCCTTGAAATGCAATCTAATACCTACTTATCTTTGACCATTTTCTTTTTCATCTATTATTTAAAATATTAAAATATTAAGCTCTCCCTCTCTGATGTTTATTGTTTTGACTGATATATTTGGGACGTTACTGAAATTAAGTATTCAAAATTATACACTCACATTTTATATTATATAAATAATACTATGGTCCTATGGATATCTTTATAGACATAAGTTGAGTATTCTTAGAATATATTCTACTATAAATGCGAGACAATGATATTCACAAATTCCACTATACTTATATAATCTGTTAAAACATTTTCCACTTATAATGCAAACAATAATAATATCTTTCTTAAATAGACATAATTTTATCTTAGCGACTATATATATATATAATCGTATTAATAGTTTAATACAGGTACATAATTTACATGATAATGTTATAATAAATAATCATTACACTGACGCACATGTATATAATGCAGGGAAATTTTCTTGACATAGATAACTGATTAACCAAAGAAATTGTTGATCAAAATTATAAATTTATATACTATAACTGTAATTGTGATGTATTTAATCAAATTATTTGAAGATCTTAATATTGTTTCAATATTAGAATTTAAATGAATTACTGAATTACTGAATTACTGCTATATAACATCTCTGAGAATCTTGTATTGCACACAGGGGAATTACCAACACTTATTGAAATAATTAATACTCAATTTGATGCTAAGTAAGTCTAGTATGACAAATATAAGAAAATCCAATGTATGCTATAAAAATTATAATTTGTCAATCATCAAAAATGTTCAACGGTCATTATTACGAATTAAATTGTATAAACTTTTAATAATTTATATAACAAAACTTGATCGATTTTTTTTGAAGATTAACTTTAATTTAAATTTGCATTTAGATTTTTTTTTTTTTAATATAATGTTCCATTTCAATTTTCAATTTTTTTAAATTCCTAGGTAAATAATATATTTTTTTTCAAATCTCGAGCACGTCAGATGTGTATTTTTTTTAAAAAACAAGAAGCATTTTTGATGTATAATATTGCATCGTATAAATCGTATATTATTATTATTTATTTCAATAATATGTAAAACAGTATTTGGAATAAGTTTATACTGTCGACTGCAGGAATATTAGGTATACAAATTGAATAAATTGTGAAATAAAATTAAATTATCGAGGTTACAGAATGATTAAAGTGGTTACTAAAGGTTAGAAATGTTAAATGCAATGTGATATTTTAAAAATAGATTCGTGAAAATTTCGTAAAATTTTCTGGAGACGAAAAGACAGACCAAATATCAATATACCTACTTTCGGTTTTATCAAGGTTGTTTTTAAAAGAAATGCCATTACATAAAGTTTATACGCTGAAAAGCAAACACAAAGAAACAGAAACGTTTTCTTATAAAATGATAATAATATCACGTTTTATTTTTCACGTAATAGAGTATATTAATGTATATAGTAGAAACTTTGAGTACCTACTGTGTATACTTACTTACTGTATAGGTTGCAAGAAAATAAGTTGTTTATTCCGTTTTAGTATTGTGTGACGGAGACCTTAAAGTCGGTTGTTAATATTATATTATCATCTAACAAACACACATTAACCAACTCTTTGATGTTATGTGTACAAGGAGCCATAGAAAACGACAATGTTTGACCTCATTGATCATCCTATTATGAACAAGACCTGGGAAAAAATGTAAAAGAGGAAAAAACACAAAGTGGTATTTTCTGAATCCGCCCGGCCAAATCGAATCTATTCCGTTCAGATAATAAACAGAACACATACGAGTGATGTTGACTCAGATTAACGAGCTTAAAGATTAATGACAAAATCCTGAAATTCCCGATTCTTCCTACAACACATTACCAACATAAATATATATATATATATATATTCATATAATGAAAAATACATGGTTAAAAATTAATTTGTGAATATATCACATTTGTCTAATATTATGTCAAACGTAATGGAGTCAGTTCAAAACATGGATTTATACTATATAAATATATAATAATATAATATATCATTGTTATTTCATTTTTTATATGACCAGTTTTAATGTTTTTTTTTGTATCGATAAATATTAAAATACCCTATGAATGGTTTTAAATTAACTCTACCGTTTTGTTATTATATTTAATACCTATTATAGAGGTAGTTATACAAATATTAAATTAATTTTGTGATCGGAGCTGTTAATTTAATTATTTTTCTATCGTGTCTGTATTAACCACTAACCAGGCCCCAAAAGTTATATGGACCGCCTGTAGGTGTATAAAGCGATATCGCAAGCGGCTAAATAATCATAATCAGACCGCGTATTTCACCCGCTTACTGCGGAATCAAATATTTGTTCGTCCAAGTCGTCTTGGCAACGACCATTATTGTGGTTTACATGCATATATACCACGCTCGTGATTAATGAAGCTGTATCGACTGGTAGAAAGGGAGAAGAAAGGAGGAAGTGTTGTCGAGGCGAGACCAAAATAAGAAGAGAAAGGACCGAAAAAAAATAGAATTGACAAGTGAGTTTTAAGGGCCAGTAAGTATTTACCAAAACTCTTTAATAATCTCTGCGTCCTCCTACTTCTATAGACATCTTCGTCGTATAAAAAGGTTAATTATCCGTACATAATCCGAAGGAATTTTACACAAAACGAATAGTGGCAGAGATGACAAACTTATATAACGAAAGAGATTTAAAATCTACCGAATAATGTGTATACACTACACAAGCAATAAATCAGTTGGCAGTTTTTTCTTACTCGTTCTTTCATTTAGGTCAATTAATAGTTTCCGCTGAATTTGACGAATACATTTCGATCAGCCTTTTACAGATTAAAAATTATTATAGTAAATTAACACATACCTACTATATATGAGTATAGCGTATTCTTATAGTTCATAAATGTTCCTTATCAAATATAAATTAAACTCAAATTATAGAGTTTTATCAGTGTTGCGAACTGCATGTTGATTCACGAAACATAATATAATATATTCACAAATATTATTACCGTTATCAACACACAGTTAGTTAGCTTTAAACCGCATACGTTTCGACTAAACTCTAGTTTTAAAGTTTTAAGTACTGCTAAAGATTTATCCGCCGTTCACAGTTATTATATTGTAACCAACACAAAGTCAAGCCGTCTTTCAAAACTTTGGCGTGAGTCCCCCTCAACACGACTTTATAAGTGACAAATTAGCATACTGTAGCTAATTATTGTATCAAAGTCAATTTCTCAGTAAACTCACCACTTTTATTGTCCTAATATATTTACAGCAGACATACAGTTAACGGTTTGTGTGAGATTAATTATATATAATATGTATTACGTTAGAAGGAGACAACATTCAGTTCAATCTTCCAACACAATGCTCGAACATTTTTGTCGCGAATACAATCACATTGGAATAATAAAAAAAAAAAAAATCTGTTTCCAAAAATAACGTCGAAAATGAATTCAATCTGTCAGAAAAACGCAATTTACTGTGAAAGTTAAATACAAATAAAATGCACTCATTCGTGAACAATTCAGAACAGCAAATATGTTGAATACAATACTCGTAATATGTGTTAAGATCATACAAACAGAATATTCGTTTTTGGTTCTCGTCGATAACCTGTGAAAACAAATTGATGCGTATTAGATAACAAAAAAAAATTAAATAAAATAAATGAAAAGCCATACATTTTTTTATTCTTTTCTACGGTGAAAGTTTTTAATGTCGAATTTTACATCAATCAACTCTGATAGGATTGTTGTAAACATATACGACTTCGCGAAAATAATTAATTATTTAATTAAAAATAGAATAACATTGTTATTTGTCCTCATATCTCGTTGTTTAGTCAAAATTTCCAATGTAGAGAACAGTTTTTATAATAAAAGTCTACCACCCGTTGTATACGGATTCCATAACAATGAACAGGCACGTGGACTACTGGGGCACGCGTATAATAATTATTATAGTATATTTCCTTGGCACCCACACTTCTTATAGCACGGGGTCTTGAAACCAAACTAGAAATATTTTTTTCCGTCTCTACATGTCTGTACTATTCAATGCTTGACATTAAGCACTTTTATTTGCAAAAACCTCTGATTTTTTAATGATATGTTATATCTTATATACGATTGAATGGAGTATCTTATAATGTATTACTATATAATTTTGTTTAACAATTATTCTATAATTAATACTCGTATGTTCATTTTTGAAAATTGTAATTTCTACAAATCCGTTCTCATAAGCAATTATGCGAACTGTAATTTAGTTCGAATTAATGATTTATTGATTATTCATCATTAAATACAATGATTAGAATGTCTGAATGTTTGATATTTTTTTGAAATCACTGAATAATTGAATACACCAAATAATTTCACTATATTTTTCATAAGTATCTAACAATTCTAAAAGCTTTTTTAAAACAATTTTACAATACATTAGCTATGTGAGGTGAAATTAAACAGATAAAAAACCGATAAGCCTATAATAACTTTCATAAGTTTAATCAAATTTAATTTAATTTTTCAATTAAAAATAATATAATTTTTTCTATATATTTTTTTTTATATTTACATAACTCATTGTAGCTATGACATATAAATGTATATTATGGACAGTTTAATATTTATGTATATTAAGATAGAAAGTTGAAATAAAACAGACACAATCATACGATATTATTGTAGCGATATAAAAAAATAGTTGGGTATAATGGAAAACAAGAAATTATTTCTGTAAATCAAATGTTCTCCATAATTCTTTTTTATTTACCTACATCTTGATATTGACAAAAGGACTTAAATTTACAAAATTAGGTCAAATAAAGATATGATTGAAAAGTTTAGTAAATAGAAAAATTGTTTATCGTTAAGTATGGATACAGTACGTATTTTTGAAGACGGAATAAAAAGTAAATACAATATTTCTTTTGTTATATTCATTTTCTATTTTGTATGTATATATAACATATAAATACTAATATTACAGACCATCAGATTTGTATTAAGGTTTATGAACATCAAATTGCATTGTTGAAAAGATATATTTTTACTCTTAAGTGCTATTCTTAAATAAAATAGCGTAACAATTATAGCAGACCCAAAGAGAATTTTTAAGTATAATTTTACTATTGAAAAATTCATTGTCGAAAAAACTTTCTTTTTATAAGTATACAACTTGAAAATGATTACAGACGCTATTTTGAGAAATTTGTGAGAATTTTTAATAAATTACTTTTTAAAAACTATTGAATTTATACAGTTTAAACATTAAATTTTATATTTTAATTCATCGGATAGTCCTATTAATTTACTTTAATGAATTTTCAATGTTAAAACTTTAAAATACAAACAAAACAACAAAATTACATTTGTCGTGTACATTATATATATATATATGTATATACAGATAGAAAAAAAATAGTCTCCAATATAATATTCATGCTCTGAAATCAGTTTATACCTAGCTTAATAAATTGTGGTGTTAATTTATATTTTTAATTACCAAACTTTTTTTTATATTAATAACAGAACAATTGTTTATAATAAGTAAAAATAAACACGTCCACACAATTAGATGTACATTTTTTTAATATTATATTGATATGCAACACCATTTGATGACCTTAATGCATGTAAGTATAGTGCTTGC
This sequence comes from Rhopalosiphum maidis, assembly GCF_003676215.2. Classification (NCBI taxonomy): domain Eukaryota; kingdom Metazoa; phylum Arthropoda; class Insecta; order Hemiptera; family Aphididae; genus Rhopalosiphum; species Rhopalosiphum maidis. The sequence goes on along the minus strand of NC_040880.1, from coordinate 22,339,749 downwards.
GGGGGAGGGGGTAGGTAAATTGGGTCCGTGATAATTTGCGTATATTTTGAAAGTGGTAAGTTGAGTCCCGGCTATAAACCATTGGCGCAACTAGGTCTAAAATATAAAAAACTTAAAACTTCAATATTTTATATTTTATATTTATACAATTTACTTTTGAATAATTCTGTTACAATAATTGTCTACGTCATATTGCATAGGTTGTATCTGTTCGGGTTGGGAGCATATAGTAGGTACACCGCCGAACACCAATTAATTTTACGCATCGATAGATAAACAAACATTACAAATGACAAAATACACTATTGTCTATTAATATGATAACCCAATTTGAATTTGTTAAATCTTTAACATTTAAGTTTTTACCGAGAACATAAAAGCCACATATATTTTAATTTATACTGTTTATACAATATTTATACCATAATAATACAATTTGACATATTATATTTAACATACAAACATTTTTTTCCGGGACTCAACTGACCTACTACTTTTTTTCCCGGGACCCAATTTACCGAGATAAGGTCGTTTGGGAACCAATTTACCAATCCCGATCGCGGTTAATCCAAATTTTCAAAAATTATGAGATTACATATATTTAGGGTTATACTCTAATAAATATATGATTTGATTATTATCAATATGACCATAATTAAGTATTGTGTGTTGATAAAAAACTCGATGAAAAATGATTATGTATAATACGGTTGATAACTACTGCACAAACCACATTCGTTGCTATGTATCGCATGGGAATAAACAAGTAACAACAGCTAACACATGCGAAGTAAATTTTATAATTTTATGTATACCATAACATAGGTAAATAAACTTACAAACTTAATAACTTATAATATATTCATCGTTGCATTACTCGTCATAAAATGCATGTATGATACACACATTCCACATTACCAATACACTCTCAAGACAAATATCATGCTCCACTAAAACACGTGTAAAAACATAACTCGTATTATATGCTCAACGTTTTAGCAATGAACACATAGATAAGCAATGGGAATAACTTGCCAAAACATTATACAAGGGCAAAACAACAGCAACAACACAACAGAAAAACATAATGTAACTAAACATAATTATGTAAAAATAAACACCCCTTTTTATTCAAACCGAGCAAAACAAACGACGCCGGGCTTTAAGAGAGAGCTCACGAGGTAGGTGCACGTGAATACACAATTCACGAAACAGGTACACGTGAATACACGAACGATTCAAATGATGTGCAACAAGATTAGGTGGAGATAATTTTTTCGTAAATCTAAATAAATAATACTACACGAGACGGCAACGACTGCTGCCCCTTACAACCATCGACCCGTGCACGAAGACCACGTTACACGGATTTTACGGTCATGTAGACGGTCGTCTTTATTCTCATGCCATTGTGTTGATTCAAATATCGAGTATGGTCATTTGTCATCTAAGTGGTTTAATGTCATAATGTTTCTTAAAACAAAAAATCTTTATATTATGTTATCTATTGGGGTGCCCGATAATTGGGCCACTATTTACAATGATTTTTTATTATTATATCCGGTGTTTAGGCCACCATTAGATTTTAAATTTTTATAAAATAATATTTAATATAAGTTTTATTGGGAGTTCAATCAAAAGTATGTACAAAAATTAGATTAAAAGCGTAGGGACATTAAAAGCCAGGAAACGAACGTTAGTTTGAAAAAATAATATTCTTAATGAAATTTAAGAACACGAAGAAGGGAAAAGAGACAGATTTGAATTTGTAAAATCTATAACATATTATTTAAAAAAATAATTGTATGTTTATGTATTAAAAAAAAATTAGTTAATAAACGTTACATATTTAAATATTTTTGTGTTATACATTTATTGCTCAATCTCCGGATACACTTTACAAATATAGATTTAATTTGTGGCCCAATTTCCGGGTAATAAAAGGTAAGCTAGTATTTTATATGAAGCGGGTAGATAAAAAAATATAGAGCCCAATTACCAACCACCGCATCTATTGAACTATCCGGCTATTATTCCACCATATAACATTTGTATAAGTCCCAGTTGGTTCCCTACAATTGATATACCTATACTATTGTTGGATTCGTACAGTTTATTGTACTCGTACACCTGATAAATTCTACAGATACGATTACATTTTTATACATATATTTATTACTATTTTTAAGCGCCATCTAAAACCGTGTCGTTTCCTGAAGAGATTTGTTCTTTTAGAGTGTATTAATTTTATGATAATAGTGGAATCTTGCATGGGAACGGTTTACTGGCCTCAGCTTGGCTCAACGGATTTTCGTAGCTGTCCGCATAAAAGACGTAATATTCATCAAATATATAAATGCGCACGTTTATACTATAGGTATAACATTGCGAATTAAAGTATTATAAGAGAAAAATATACTATTTTTTTTCATTATTCGTTCCTTATAAATAGTTAATACCGTGTAATACCGATACAAACGCGTTGCGGTGTTCAATCCGCGAAAGTTCATAATGAATATAACATAACATACAATGGGCATATACTTATTAATTCACACGTATTGTACTACTATACACAATTACGTAACATATCGTATCGATATTATGACATCGAAAACAACCCAACAAAAACATTTCTATATACACATCAACTTCGTGTATTGAAAATATACTTTCGTGCTATGAGCAAGGTAAATTAATTAAAATATATTTACATACCGCTTACACATACATATAACTAACACGCTGAATATTTGCCTTACAAAATAACACCGTATAGTCTCCATACTCTGCATTCTCTCTCTTTTTTTTAATTTCTTTGTATTTTTATTCTACAATATTTTCTACCAATCTCTTGGTTATAATATACCTCTACGAATAACGGAGCACAACTATAATTTGAAATTAAAAGGATTGAATATTTTACCTTAGATTTTATTATTACATCGGTTTTATCATTTTCATTAAATCACTGTGGTTTATTGTGATAGGAAGAGATGAAGGGTCATTTATAGACATTCTGACATTTTATACTTATTACGTAGTATATGTTACAAGTATATCATCACTCGTGTAGGTAGTCGTATAGTTTATTCGGTTACTACACTCTAACGCATTTCAGGCATAACATAAGATCCCGTTGTCAACATATCGGTGTATATGTAGGTTTTGTAATACGCAATTTTTAAAAATAAATTAGAATTTTTCACTTTTTGTAATAAGTTAATGAAACAGTCAACTTTTGATCTATTTTCTTACATTTGTTTAGTTTTGTAAGTTCTCTAAAAAATAAAAAAATCAATCTTAAAATTTTAAAATTTATATTTTTTAATTTTTTTACTGTTAGTTTTTTTAGAATTTTAGAGAATGTTATTAACAATTTTGGGAATTTGATCTCAAATAGCTATAGAGATAAATTTAAATCTGATTTTAAAATTGTTATCAATTTATTACCTAACCTTGAGATATTTGAATTTTAAAGTCTTATTTTCAATTCATAAACACTGTTATGACGACAATAATATATATTTACACTAGTACACTGCATGATTTATAAAAATACCAAAATTTAAATACAAATAAATAAATCGCCTTTCTAGTACACATAAACAACATAATATATTTCAAAGAAATAATACAATAATAATAAAAAAATAAAATACAACACTTCAATGATTATAATAATAATTATTAAGGTAAAATATTCAATTTTGCTCCCTGCACATTCGAGTGTTCGCAAAATGTACACAATATTCACCATTATTAAAAGATAATATATCGAACGATTCTTGAAAAATTTTAACTACCCGACCATGCACAATGATGCAAAAAATGTGTTGCATATCAATACATGCGTTAACATTTTAATCCAATTGTGTTATATAACAGTACATTTTACTAATAATCAAAATATCGAATATTCTCTAATTGTAACTTATATAATCAAAAACATCAAAAGCGTATAACCAATAAATATTATAATTATACACGACAATAGTTTTAACAAAAGACAAAAGTAACAGAATCTATTAATTTCGTTTGATGTATAGTAGAAGTCACAATGTTAAAATCGTCGAAGGTAAATTGATATTACAATTATAGCCTTTGAATACGATAGAACAAAAAAAAAAAAAAAAAACAACGACAATGACAACGATAAAATCATTTACTTTACTGTCATTTACACACAATACTGACATACTTACAAACGCCATCCAATAAATTAAGCTAATAACAATAAATCCCATGTTCAATTACTTATCTCTAATCTTTAAATTTAATTTAATAATTTTGTAATGTGGCTAGGTAGGTACCCTATTGAATTAAACTCTCTACAATGTTATTGAGCTATATATGTCATATACAAGTATACGTCAATTTATGTACAAATGGACAAGCAAAACGATAATTTATTGAAATTATTGTACAGAATATAATAGTAAAAGTCAATCTTCTGTAATTACAGCATTTTTTTTATGTTTCACTATTCAAATATACACACATATAATATTTATCCTAAACGACTGGAAAAGCGTGTCATCTTCCATGCATTATGTATTATACTATTATCACGGAGTCCCACCATACATGAATACTAATTGTTAATTATATTTGGATTAGGCACTTACTACTTAACAAAATGAATAATAATATAATCCTTCGGCCTGCTACGTATTCGTGTGACGAAGCAGTATCGTTTCATCGTTTGCACTGTCTATTGCTATCAGGTCATCGATAAGGTAAAATATATTTTATTTTAATTTCCGTTTAATTTTACTCAGTATTACTAAGTATCTTGTCCAGTATTATTAATGTATAAATCCTCTCATATTCCTTCGTTTGGGGATGATATTGATATGTTACTGCTACACCGTATCAGCGATAGACAACGTTTAAATAATTGCTACCTATTAAGCAACACTCCGTCCCAATCAAACACTTATACTATAACAAAGTCTAATTTCAGAATTAAAATGATAAATTATATCTATGCAAATATTTTATGTATTTAATATAAATCCACGCAGCAAAATGTTAATATTATAGTAGGTAATATGTTTTTACGTGTAGTAAGTATTTTTGGAAATATGTTTTGAATCCATGTACTTATAGCGTTTGAACTCTTATAAAATAACTAAAACGATTAATAGAATTGCTCGTCAATAACAAAACATTCATATTATAATAAAACAAGGATGTTTAATGTAAATAATCGATTTAACAAATAAAATATTATCTTGCTAATTATTTTTTTAAAAATGTGTATGAAACTGTTGGCAACTTGTGTTATTTAAGCATTCAATTAATTGTATTTAGATCTGAACAATTTGTCTAATATTTATCATTATACTGTTTGGTGTTATATCGACATATCATTTGTACTTATAAAATACTAAAAAATGGATTCAAACCACAATTATGGTTTTTCATTTTTGTTTTAAAAGATATATTTACTGTAAAAAGTAAACGTTTTTAAAGTAGTTTACAAGAGTCCCGACTGCCGACTGCACTGAAACGTATCACCAAAAATGTTATAAGAAGTTCATAATAACGGAGCAAATACGGATAATATAAACTGTAGATATCCGACCAGTGACTGAACACATTCCTAATGTAACCAAAGTTGAAAAAGTTATAAACAAACACAAGTAAATGAAGCAAATATTGAACCAAAACAATTCTGCACCGCTAAAAAATGAAAATATTACAATATCAATGGCTGATGTTCAACCCGTAACGGGGCTCATTCCTGATGTAACTGAGGTTGAAATGGTTATGAACGGAACGGAATCAAATGAATCTGTTGTAGGGGAGGATAATTCCACACTAGAACCTAGTATTTAATATAATAAACCAATAATTATATAATAAACACAAATAAATATAATGTATTACCTTTCATGCGGTATTTTTTCATTGTACAAAACGAGACTAAATCGTAATTATTTAAAAAATATTGCATACATATTAATACAATGCATTCATTAATCGTTATTACGAGTATAGAGTATGCGGTATATTATACTAAACATAATATATTGAAATTTGAGTGCAAATCTTTATTAGTAACCCAATCATAGGGTAGTAGGGTACACATTAAGAACTCACCTTGGAAAAACAACTTGATTATTGATTAATAGGAAAATTGAAAGATTGAGATGTCATGATTTTAGTCAATATGACAATAAATCAGTAATATAAATTATACATAATATTTCACATGAATACGATCGTAAAGTCTCAAATTCCAATTAATAAATAATAGACTGTCTCTAAAGTTATAAAGTGAACTAATGATTTCGTATAATATATTAGTATCAATTAAATTTACTTAATGATAATATTTTTGGTGATAAATATCTTATTAAAATAAATAAAAATGTAAATTATTGAATAATAATAATATGCTTAGTTCATTTAGTTGTATAACTTAAAACACAAGACAAATCATTTTGAATTTACGATTTGTTAATTTTGTTTAAAAAATGTACGCCTACTATGCAAGGTTGTTCATTTATGTACTTAAAATATATTTCTACCTCGAGAATTCTACTATAATTTAAGTAAATACTCTTGTATATTACAATGACAATGATGCAAATGTATTAAAACTTTAAAAATAAATAATAAATAATAATTTATTCTTATTCATTTGTTTATAAATTAATACCATTAGGATTTTTAAGCAATAATGTTTAAGGAATAACAGAAACTAACAAATATAATTTAGTAATAAAAATGTAAACGTTATTTACTATATTGTAGAATAGTGTGGTATTGGTACGAATATAATATTATTATTGGTTAGAATTTGATTAAGAACATCGTTCTTATAATGAGGTCATTTTTAACGAAGTTTAACTGACTCATTAGCTCCTGTAGCCTGGCATTATCTGGAAAACGAATATCAATTGTCCCTAACAAGCATGGTACATCAACTTGACCTTCAATAAAAGAATCTCTGGGTAAAATTAACACAAAATCTGATGCAATTTTCTGGTAATGGTTCGAGAATTCGAGATCGAGTAACCCACTAATAGGCCTGTAATCATGTAACGGATGGGAAATATTTAGGCAGTAGCCTGCAAAGCTGATAAAGCGATTCTGAACTTAATCAAGTCATTGCACGTCACTTTTGGTATAATGGGTCCACACCACGGAACTATATTCCAATAACGATCTAACCAAGGCATTATATTCGTACAATGAAAGAAAGGCACTTGCGAGAGTTACAACTTGAGGTGTGTCACTTTATGATACCAACGACACACGGAACCTTTCATGCAATGAGATCTATATGACCATATGTGGTCTAAAATCGAGTGAAGGAACATAGAGGAACCCCTAAGTCTTTTACTTGATCGACGATTACAGCAAAAGGGTGTCCGTTTAGGCGTTAATCATAATATTTCAGTATCAAACGGGTATATGGCGAATTGATCGGATAACCGATGTCCAGAGGCCTTGATTTCACCGAGATGGATTTTACCGTAATAATAATGTTGTATAGCGTCCTTAGAGACAACGCACGTAATTCTAAAACGATTGAGGGTTGGTGCGCAACTGCACTATCTCAATAAATGCATAATATTTTTATACAAGAGGATAGTCTTAAATGTATAGTCTGCCGAAATAAATAAAAATAAAAATATCAATTAGCATCACCTAACGTGGTGCAAACAAAGTTATTTATTGTTATTAAACCAAGTCCTTAATATTATTGAAAGCCTTGTAAATGCACAAATAAAAATACCCACAGCAATGACATATTAAAGAGTTGTATTCATTTTATTTTATTTATTATGGTATTGTTAAGGCTTTTATAAAATATATTGTATCGTTAACCACCTTTAACAACTATACTTTCACGGTACCTACAAATGATTTTTTCAAAGTTTATGTTTTATTTTTATGTTAATTTTATTATTTCACATTTTCACAAAGAATTGACATCCCACTAAAATATCTAATTAAGTATAAAAAGTAAGTCAATAAAAATATAAATTTAATAAATACGAGTAGCATTATTTTGAAAATGTGTAATATGTAGAATAATCAAGTAATAATTTTATAATTAATAAAAAGTACTTAACTATTATTAAAACTATCCCACAGGTTATCTCGAAATAAATTTGAACGAATATTTCTGTGTTTATAATATTGTGTATTCATCAATTAATAATAAAAAAAAATCACAGACATATTATAATACCGATAGCAATAAATATGATATATAGGTAAATAAATTGAACACATAAAATATTTAAGTAGGTCGTAGTCGTAACTGACTAATATTTTTGAGGATACACAAAAGACGAGAGATCACAGACCCGAAGGCCTTTGTCACAACATCCCCTACCTACTTTAGTATTCACATTATATTTATAATAATAATAATTTTAAAATTTATATTTATGTACTTTATTTTAATATTGGTAATACAATTACAGTTTAACACAATAAAACGATAAAATTTATTTAAGAATGGTTTTTTTTGCAAACTACATGTATTTAAAATATGTTCACTTTTTAAACTATTTGTAGTATCCCTTTTGATATGTAATATAATAGCTGGGAACATAATTGGCACTTATTTTTCTCAATATACATTAAAGTACAAAATATTCTAATTAATATAATAATATTTACTTTAAAATAGTTAAATTTTAATAGAAAAATATTTTTATTTTTAAGGGTGCACAAGTCCCCTGTGCATTTCCCTAGTTGTGCCAACGAGGTAGGTATGTTATTTGTTTTGGTTATTATAGCAGCTTATGGTAGATGTTAAATGACTGAGACAAAGTCTCTACTAAAGATATTAATACTATTTTAGCGCCGAAATATGATATTATAAACATTTAATTTTTGTTTCATTAGATAACTTTTATTAAGAATTATTATCTTATTAAAATATAATTTAACTTAGATATTTGTACATTTTATCCAACTAAAATAATAAACATACTTCAGAAATATATTAATTATTCTCTTGATGACATAGTAATGTTTTTAATATTTTAATTGCAATATATATTTATAGAGTTGTTAAAATAAATTACAGTGTTGGTATAAAAATTATAACCATGTATATTGTAACTAAGTTAATGAGCCACCAAAAAAAAACTTTTTATTTTATAGAGTAGTACTAAAAAAACATCTTATATTATAAATTGTTTTTAGACTTTTCGAATTTAAGACGGAAACAAAGTATACAATTTATTGTACCTAGTTCCAACTTTGAGAAAACTGGAGTTTTAGAAGTAATGAAAAATAAAAAATGTTATAATATGCAGTATGATTTATAAGTTATTGCCTATTTTAAAATGTCGAAACTTCAAATAGGAAAGTATTTATTAATATTTGTTTTATTGTTAACGCAAATTAAATTATATCAATGTTACCTAGAAATTGTTCATTCTACATTTTAAAATAAAACTTTTTTTATATTATTTGTATCAATTTATAAAAAAAAGATTGATAATTTTTATTTTAGTTACTTACTATCTATAAATATATTGAGTTCATCATCATTTATTAGGTTACTATAATGTATATTGTATGTAATATGGTAAATCATTTTAACTCAATTATTCCTTATGAAAAATAATTTTAAGCAGAAACAATATGTTAGCTTCTATTTCTAATCATAATTCATAAAATTTATATTATATTATAAATATCTTAAACATTATAACTTGAATAAAAAATAAATTGTAATGATGAAAATAAGACTGTTCGAGTACTTGTTTCTTACCAAACCTATGTTTTTCAAGCACACGTCGCGGTCGCACGACGCATAACTCAGTCGATTCCTCTTTATTTATTTTAAGATAATTTTATTTTAGTTTAATGCTATTTTTTTATCTAAATAGTAAATACCCTTCTTCAAAACCTGTTTGAATTCAGTGTTTTAGATCTTGGGCTTCGATACGAAGTCATAATCAAATTGATTATTGTTAACAATGCGGTTTATTGATATTCATAGTTTAAATTTTTAACAATTAACAATCTAGTAATTTTCGAAAATCAATTAAAAATTAATAAAAATTTAAAAATACATTACCTAACTATTATCTATTTATAAAATAATATATTTCAAATAATATGCAATGTCGTTGATGTTGTTGATATCGAATATATTTTTGACTTACGTTATTTCAGATTCATGAGTTACGAGTTATAACTAATGTATGGATATTTTTAGTTTGATCTAGTATCAATAAGTTTTAAAATTATTAGAAAAAAGATTAAATTTAATTATAAATAAAATGTGTCAGTTTTTCTTAAGTAGAGAAATTGTTAATTTATGTGCGTACTCTTTTTATACGGCTATTTTATTATTCAATTTATTTATATATTATGTTATTTAACACTACTGTTAAACTTAATTTCAAGTTTTTATTTTTATTTAAATTTCTGTTTTCTACAAATAAACACTGTATAGTAACAATGTATTAAGTTCTATAATATTATTTAAAAGAAATAAATAATTACAAAACTGAACAGTGCATGCATGCAACTCGAATAGACCACCCATTGTGCAGATAATAAAATATTATTTGATGGTAATACTATAAACTATGTGAGTATAGAACAATTTAGAATAATTATTGTTTCCTAAATAGTGACCAACATGATGGAGCTGTGTCTGAAATAATGAAGGTATTGTCCAACATCATACATTTATATATGATATACGTTTAATTACATAAGTTTAAAATAACTTTCTGTCATGTAAAACATAATCTCAACTCATTCTGACAAACAAAATGCATTTTATGTAATTGCGTTCATAAACTAGATCATCTCTAAACTTTGTTGTTCAAAAATTCTGTACGCTCTAAACTCTATATAGTCTGTGATATCAACTAAAGAGCTCCAAAAATGAGTCTCTAGGGTTTACACAGTTAAGAAATGCGATATGCATAATAGAATAATAGAATAATAATCTATACAGAGTGATTCTTTTATCATTATACACTCATTATTTCGTTAAGTATTATTTTTTATTCATTTTTTTTTTTTTAAATATTTTGTATCATACTCTTTTCAAACATTTTTAATTTAATCACCATTTTATTTAATAGTGAAACGATTATCAAAATTTGATTTTCAAATGGTAACCTATATTTAAAATGTCATAAAATAGATAAGGACGATTTTTTAGAAAATGTTAACGTTAAAATCATTATTTTTCATTTAACCGTTAATGAGTCATAGTTGCTCAAAGTTTGGTGGTTTGAAATTTTTAAGTGTTCGTCCTACAGGTTATTACAGCTGTGAGACGTTTGTACAACTATAAGTACAAAATTCATCAGTTTGTCGATAGTCGATAACGAGATTATTACATATGAAAATGTATACCTTTTATTTTATCTATTACCCATGTGACTACTGGTCTTCAAAACCAAGAAGTATTATAAAAACCGAAAACCATCCAACTTTGAAATGCTATATCTTGCTAAAAAATTAACAAAAAATAATAATTCTAATGTTAAAATTCGTAAAAAAAACCCTATTAATTTAGTACATTTTAAATGTAAATTGCCATTTGAAAATCAAAAGTTGAAAGGGGTTACACTATAAAATAAAAAGGTGAAAACAATAAAAATTTCATACAGTTTGAAAAAAACATGATATAAAATATTTTGATAAAAAAAATGAAAAAAATTGAGTAATTGACGAAATAATGAATGATATAAAGATAAAATAACCATCCTGTATAAAGTAATAAAATATAATAACACACAAAGAACAAAATTTTATAACTTTGAACGTTATGTTACATTAAGTAATATTATCTACGCGGAATTGTCTCTTTTAAGCAGAAACATACTTTTAGCTAAAAGCCCATGTCTGTGTTGATAATAGTATTTATAATAGAATATATTCTAAGAATATTCAACTTATCTCTATAAAGATATCCATAGGACCATAGTATTATTTATATAATATAAAATGTGAGTGTATAATTTTGAATACTTAATTTCAGTAACGTTCCAAATATATCAGTCAAAACAATAAACATCAGAGAGGGAGAGCTTAATATTTTAATATTTTAAATAATAGATGAAAAAGAAAATGGTCAAAGATAAGTAGGTATTAGATTGCATTTCAAGGGCATAGAAAAACATAAAATACGTAGTAAAAACAATAACTTACATGTAAACTATTATAAAGAATGGATAATGACAGCGTACAAAATAAAGCTAAATAATATGTATATCTTTGAAAGTTTAAACAGTAATAGCAGAAATATCAAGAAGACGCAACAGTAAAAAAAAGCATATAAGCTTTTTAGTAAGCAGTTCCAAGAGTATAGATTATTAAAATGTATAATGTAAAAATTCAATATTGTTAAGGCCAATTTTTATCTATACTTTTGAAATCGACTTTTTTACATTTAAAATATTATTCATCTTAAAATATTGGTGAATTTAAATTAAATTTCATAAATCAGGCTAGATTACTAATTTATTACAACTGACCAGGTGGTTCCGAGTTAGAAAACGTTACGCCAAATGAGTAGAAATTGAAAACATTGTTCCTTAATAAATGACCCATTATAACTTAAAGTTTCTTTGAATTCGTTCTATTGATACTTTCAATAGTACTCGGAATTAGGCTATTAAAGTGTTACTTTTATTATTGATTTAATTAAATTCGACATATTAAAATAGATTAGATAAAAGTATAATATATAGCTTTCAAAGTAAATGTCAAGCCTAAATCATGAACACGCTCGTTAGGTCAAGAATTGATCTGTATAATAAAATATATTTAATTTTATGGTAAGAATATTTTTGACAAGATAATTATTAATTTTGTATTTTACAACTTACTAGAAAATTTTCAAGTTTTAATTCTCGGTAAAAAAACGTGTTTAATAATTTTCGTGGTGCACTTAATGTGTACTTTAAGGCTGTGCCCGTACATAATGTTAAATCGCTATTTCACACATGTGGGTTGCATATTTTTGCATACATTTGAATAAAATATAATTTATACATTTATAAGTAAAATATTTTAAGATAATTATATATAAGTTGTTTATTTTAAAAACATCAAACACAATAGCTTACATTTTACTTGAAGTTCGATTAAATATTTTATTGTAACAAGCTATTAAGCAGTTTCTTTCCTGAGTTATTTCAAACTATATTTATAGATTTATTATGAAATAAAAACAGTTTAAACTAACTTAGAATCTGTACGTATTATAAAAACGTTATACAAATGTCCAAGTATTTGGGCACATAAATGCATATTATGTAATATGCATATTAGTATACATTTTGCATGCATTACGAACATGGAGAGTTCGTTATTTCCTTGAAGAATTAATACAAATTGAAAATAAAAAATTTATATTCTTTGCATATTTTGAAAATTTGTGTGCATATTCTACAATATTATTTTTATGAAAATCTGAGCCATTAAACTTATGGCTCGAGTTTATCTACATTACTATATATCTATTTATACTGATATCAGAAAGTTAGTTAATAGTTACACAAAATCAAAACTATGTATATTATGATGTATTGAACAACAGACATGTAATAATACGTGATTTTAATCGTAATAATAACAAAACTCAATCTCTTGCAATCATGTTATGCAAAGCATTATAATGACATAAATAAATGTCCGGCATGATATGTCGGTGCATAAAATATAGAGCATTAATAATTTATATTATTACTAATATAAAGCAATTTTAACAGATGGGCTACCATCGCGTTTCAATATTTGTTGAAATAATTTAAAACTTTCGAGAAACATCTTACGCGATGTTACGAGTAGGCGTAGCCTTATAGATGCATTTATTAGAGCTCTAAAAAGTAACCGCTGATCAATTGGAGATGTGACTGAAAAATATTTGAAAGTTTATGGGAACAGTTTGTTGCGTTTTAACAGAAAATGCTTTATACCCGATTCTACCGAAAGGAGCAATGAGCATACATAACGGAAAATAATAAACTTTTATTTTGTCATAAGTTTTATACTTGAGACAATAGAGATAATGGTTATCTCTATCTTACTAGGGAAATGTTAAACTTAGGTGGAGGAGATTATTTTTATATTTCAATTCTGAGTTATATTCACGTTAAAAAAAAAGGAAAGAAACATCAAGCGAACGCACACAATGGCCTATAAATGATCAGAATTTTTGGTTTAATCTCATAAATAGGTAGGTAGTCTAAAGAATTTATGAAGTGACTGACTACCCACATTTTACAAAAACAAAAAAATGCCGTCAAGTGGCACCGCTCTGTTGTACAGCAGTAGGTATCAAGTGATCCATTATAATGAATAATGAATATGTATACATTTCAGATGATCTGTCAGTCTATATCACTAAGTATATTTCCATAGTATGTTTTTTTGACGTTACTACTAAAATAATTTATTTTACTATTAGTATTACAATAAGTTGATTTAATTGTTGCTAAGAACATTGTATTAATTATTAAATTATTAATAATTAGAGGTATTTATGGTATAATGGTACAAAATATAGGTAATATCTTAAAATTAATCTACATATTTTGAAAACGTTATCATGTATAGTGAATAATCAGACAAATATGTTGTGGAAATTGTATTTATTTGCAGTTATAAGTTTTATATTAAATAGTTTGAGAAGAAATAGTTATTTTACGGATGTAAAAATTTCCACTTCAAACACTCGTGGAAATCGAATGTAACTTTCCGGTAAACTATTTTTATTGTAGGTAGAAAAAGTATGAATATTAAAATATAATAAATAAAAAAAAAATTATGTATACTATAAACTATATTAAATTTTAAAATTTTAAATACATAGAACACATGTCTAAAAATTATTAACTAAGAAACAATTTGAAAATTTTACGAATTTCCTCGTCAAACTTTTAAATTTAAATCTTTATAAAAAAATTATTATGACTATGTTTTTGATATTTTTTAATTGGTAAATAAAAATTGTACGAAGAAATTTTTATTAAGTCGCCAACCCAGTGAACATTTTTTTATTGACATCAATAAATAAAACTTAAAAAATATGAAATATTTCAAATTTCTATGAATAGCTCAAAAAAAGTCAAAATATTATTATTATTTTATTATCCATATAAAATGCTAATACAAATATTTGATTACAATTTAAAGTCTTTGCAGCAGTTATTAATTTAAGAGTTACACCAAAAACAAAAATCAATATTGTCAATAACTTACGTATTGGTGTTGTATTGAGCGGACAATCCTTCATTAATGTTGTGTTTATTTTTTCGATTATATTAAAAAACACATGGGGCTTTTAGTTTTTACTTCTCTAAAGCACAAACTAGATTAAATTATACATCAGCTATCACCCGCAAAGTTGAAGATCAAAGCGTTTTTCAATTATCTATATCATGTATATACAGACACGCACACAAACACACACAAAGAAAACACATAATTTTAAAATCAATACATATTCATCGCTCCGCTCAGGATCTAAAACACGGTTCATTTTAATTCCATTTAATATTATAGTGATGTATATGGATAGTATAACTAGGCGAATTGAGGATTGAAGAATTAGTGAGCGGAATTCGACGAACTGTTATCCGACCGATAGAACATAATTACATAAATACTGCATAACACCGTCGAAAAAAAAAAAAAATACAATTTTACAAATCGTGTTTACTGCAGATCACTAGAGATTAGAGAATTCGGCGGCGATTGATCTCAGCTACAGAACACGACGATCCGGAGGATAGAGACCCGTGCGCTAGCTGCGGTGTAGTGTGTATCGATGATCGCAATGTGTAATTTGAAGTTTAATCATGCACCGTCGGTTTCGAGTGGCCCGCGTACAAACGTACGCCTGTGTTCTCTAGCCGTGTTCATTGAACACGTTCGCGTCATCATTAATACATTTCACATGATGTATTTAATAATTTATACGAGTGTATATTTTAGTCGCTGAAATCGCGAAATCGAAGTTTATGAATCAATTAAACACTTAAATTATTTTATGTTTTACTCATATTATGTAATATAGTATATGACGTGGTTTCTGTCGAAAACATAACCCAGCCTGACTGTTGATAGCTCATTGACCTGTCTACAACGTCGATCGCAATCAACCGAGATTATGATTTTCCTGTTATTTGTCTTAAGATTTTCAAACTAATTGGTACTGTAACATAATTTAGATACTATGCAGTCATAGACAATATGTTTTCGATTTAAAAGGAAGAAAGCATAGTAATTGAAATATATTGAATAATAAGTTATCATTATTAATAACGCATTAAAAACAAATTTGTTTAATTTAAAAAATAGAAGTCATGATGGAAACTAAAGAGTGATATAGAGTGTTGAACAAAGCCGACGTAAAATTTTGTTTTACGATCAATAATAGAAAAAAACATTTGTGCGAAAAAAAAAATATTTTTTCGGCTTTATAATAAAGCGTGTGGTCATTAGATACGCGAGTTGGGCATTTCAAATTGTAACGTTCGGTAGTAATAGAAACCAAATTCTAACAATCTAATTACTTATACTGTGTTTTTGACCAGCTATTGTAGGGGTCGTGTGTAATTACTTGATTGTAACGCTAGCTGTAAACTTGGCAACGCAAACCTATGAATGGAATAAACGTAAAACAATGCGCCAAGTGCCGACAAAGTCCAACAAGTCAACAGCCACATATTTAGAAGGTTTTTGTCTACACTACAGTTTCGATGTACAATAACTAATGACAACTTCGAGAAGTGGTTTTTTGTATTTGCACGTCGAACACTAGCACTCTACACAGCAGTAGGCATGGGTAATCGCAAATGCGACTGGCGTGATATTCGTAACCAAAATAAACGATCCACTGAAACTATGGCAGCTATAAGTTTCCATGGCTTTTTAACGCGTCTCATGCCGCTTTTTGTCGATACAAAATATAGACGGTCGGGATACTGTGGACGTGACACCGTCCGTGGGGATCCTATTGAACTCTTATACCGCATATTGTATAGATGTACCGTGTACGAACCGTCCCGTGAATTGTAATGGAAAATGTTTTTATAAACGCTTCACGATGACCTGCAGAAACGGGGCAAAGCGCTAATATAACATAACGACTTTATATGATATTATACAGAGTGTTTCGATTATTTCATACAATAATCGATTATTACGTCGTCAAACTTTGTAATGACCATCACAGAGGCGGGAGCGGGGGTAGTTATAAATATCAAAACACTTTTATTATCTTTCGAGTCCGTTAAATCTGGACGTCAACAAGAATGATAAGTATACAGTAGAATCCGCTTATTTGGGACACCGCATAAAGGGGACAACCGCTTGATAGGGACAGATTGGCAAAGTCCCTAACGAATGTATCGGTTCATTAGTTAGTCGGATAATCGGGACAGTCGGATAATGGGGAAAAATAGGTCGCCGCCCGGCCAATGTGTCCCAATTAAGCGGATTCTGCTGTATAGACGAAAAATATCAAATGCATTTTATAGATTTTCATTTTGGTAAAAATCACAAACACCGAGTGTTTCGGGGCAGTGGAAATCACATATTGTTCTAACATAATACGTTTTTCGTAATCTTAAGTTAAATGCAAATCATATTTTTTATAAGCGTCACGTGGACACTCATTTGGTTCGGCCGATACTGCCGTCGGTCAGCCGCCGAAAAAATAAAAATAATTTCTTTACCGGAAATACGACTATAGTCGTCGTATAATGTTAATCGTTTTTTTCGTCAATTTTTACCGTTTCGTTCGTTTGTTTTGCAGCGACAGCGGGACACCCGTCGCGCGGGTGCACACCAAGCAGCCATGGCAGCCATGGCCGTCTCCGCGAACGGCACGGACGTCAACAACTCCGACAACGTTTACGAGCCTTACTCGAACCGGCCGGAGACGTACATCGTTCCCGTGGTGTTCGCCATGATATTCGTCGTGGGCGTGCTGGGCAACGGCACGCTCGTTTTGGTGTTCATCCGGCACCGGAGCATGCGCAACGTGCCCAACACGTACATACTCAGCCTGGCGCTGGGCGACCTGCTGGTCATCATCACGTGCGTGCCGTTCACGTCCACCGTGTACACGGTCGAGTCGTGGCCGTACGGCGAGCTCATATGCAAGCTGAGCGAGGCCACCAAGGACGTGTCCATCGGCGTGTCCGTGTTCACGCTGACCGCGCTAAGCGCCGAGAGGCGAGTGCAATATTCGTTGAAATTTATTTTTTTTGAGGACAGGGCCAAAAAGAAATGTCTTAATATGTACGTTAAAAATGCGGACGCACCGCAGCTCCTCGCGAATAAAAATATTCTGTGAATCCGTAGTCCCGCGTGCACCGTATTTCCGCACGATCGAAAAAAAAAAAAAAAAAAGAACGCTCCGCATTCCAAAAAATATTTTTAACACCAAATGTCCGCGTGCCACAAAATAAATTAAGACATCGCTACATCGGTGTAAACCAAGTTGACATCAAACTATTATATCTGCGAAGCCCGTGACTAATCATTATTGTGTATACCGATTTCGTTTCCCGTGTCTTCGTGAGTCGACGAATCGACAGTGATCACAAACCAGTTCTTTAACTAGTAGTCGCTCAAAATATTGTTATTTAAAACTATTGAATTATTACAAATCTATTTGATTGAGTGAGTTTTTCATGCCAAATTTGCTGATTTATTTACTTCAGCACGTCCAAATATTGCAGTTTTTATTGAAAATGTATTAGCTACGCGGACGGATTCTTACATACGAATGAATTCTCTGCCAATAATAATGAAAGTAATATTATTAGAACTCAACAAATGTATGAATAAAAAAATACATGCATTATGATTCATATTGTACATTAGATAGTTACATTTTATTGCACGGGCACGCCTCCCACCGCCATAAATGAATTCTGTGTAAGCCACTCATCCGAATATTTGGTATTTGAAGCTAGTACTTTTTCAAACCAATATATCATTTATTCGATCAAGTATATTACGAATTGCTGTTATCAATGAACACTCTTGAACCCATTATCACATATCGATTCCATGGCCATTGTTACGATTTCAATAGAAATATAGAATACCTCTCGTAAACGCACACTGACCTCTACAGCAGTTATTTTTAGGATTTCGAGTATAATATCATTTACAAATTATATACAATATATATATATTGTAATGGAATAGTATATTTACCATAAGTCTATAAATATTCACAAAATTACTTTCATTCAAATTCGCATTATTTATAAAACTTAATTACATTTACCAAAGTAACTGTTTTGTTATTATTACCTATAAAAGAAAATATTTACGATTTGTAAACGTACATAAATATGCAATATGAGTAAAATGGTTTAATAATAAATATGTGATTTGTTAACTCGTGGGAAGTGGTGTCCAGTGAAACTAATAAATAACTTTCAATTTTACGTTTATATATTAATTTTAAATTTATTCTATTTCATACGTACGTATTTTACCCTTTTTAGTATAAAAAATATTGTACAATTAAGTTATTAATAAAAGCCATCGAACTTATTGAAAAAGATTGTTTGTTATTAACTTATTACATTTAATCGTTAAGCAATAAAAGTAAAAATGTATAAAATTAATTTAAATTACTGCAATGGTTCGTTTTATATGAATTAAAAATAAAATAATAAAAAAACTAACATTATGTTGTGTTCACAAATAATCAATACATTTAAATATTTAATATAATTTATGTTTTTACAACAAAATGGCTATATTTTACTGGTTAAAAAAAGAAATGTATATGAATACGTATCATATTATCCAGTAATTTGTATTTATACTCCATCATTATAATATTTAATTATATTTGAAATATACATTAATTATAAAATGTGAATTTAAAATGTAATTGTTTCTAATGATTTCATGAGTATTAATATTCTTAGAAAATTTTAAATATATTTTACAAATTTTAGAATATATCGGTACAAAAACATAGAATCGTTAAAAAATTAAAATAATAATACCGTCCTCAAATGAAGTGGTTTTCAACGATATTTTCTAAATAAACAAATAAAATGGCTAATAACTAAGGAGAAATATATGTGCATAAAGTATAAATTATCTTTGTGATAAATCAAAATGACAAAATGTTCACTCACATGTACCGTTATTTGTATTCGTACTGCACTTGTTGTGGCATTTTCATTTTAGTTATTACTCAAACATGCACACAAAAAATAATTCTCTTTGAGTGTATAAAATTTAATTTATTGTTTTTAATTCGTTCTAACTGATTTCCCTTTTTCTATGAATCGTGGTATGAACGCAGAACGATTTTATAACGAATTATAAGTGTTTCATATAATCATAAATCGATTCAAGTGAAATATAATTAAATAAGATATTTGCATTGTAAATATAGTAGGCTGTAGTTATATTATATTATAATGATCTAGCAATAATTGATAATAATAATTAATAATACACTTGAATAAAATAAGATCAAATAACGTTTAACTGCGTTTATAAAAAATCAACCTGCAGTCTCGTTCATAAATTAGAATGAAATTATACTGTGAAAGTCGGAAATGATTAGCACGTGATACGTATTGGTTTGGAGTATAAAATTTTGTAATACTACAATATCTTAAATAAATCAATAAATATCAATAAATTAACTGTTTTTATAAGTCTTTAAATGTCTTATTTTTTTGTTAGCAAAAAAAATATCTAAATAAATAAAATAGTTAATTTGAAAAAAACTGGAAAGTATAGTTGCGACTTCCTTGGATAACGACTTGTATTTATGGACATTGCCACATTGGACATACTTAATATTATAATTGTTATAATTCTAAATTGTAATATAATATAATACGGTTGATTCGAGTTTATGTTATAATCGTTAATAATATCGGTCGTGAACACCTATGGATAACCATAAGTCCATAACTTACAATGGTAACGTCTAAATAATATATTATATAACCACTAACTGTTCCTAGCTGTGTACTTGAAAATGCATCCGTGTTAAATTTGGTTGCATAATGCTAACATTTAGCGTGATGTGTGTGGGTGAACAATATTTTTGGTTTTCTGATTTGGTGTTTATGACAGAATATCAACTTTACATAATATTATTATATTCGATAAACTTAATAATAATTGATAAACGTGTGTTTATTTTAATCTGTATTACAAAGGTGACACACAAATCGTTAAAATAATTGTATTCATCATAAGTCGAACACTTGGCATTGCCCGTGACAAAAACTCGTGGTAACTCAATATGAAAGCAAAGTTTTTTAAATTCAAGTTACCCACATTAACAGTTAAAATATTTTGATTATCTGATTTTCCGTTAAACACGAAATTTCCGAAAAGATAATACAGAGAAGATTATATTTATCGAGTCTACGCGTTGAGCTACGTGTTTAATGCGCGACTTTGACCGAACGTAAAATACGAGTCGAAAATTTATTCGCAATAACAACGAGTCGACAACTATTTTATTTTCAATAACCAATGGCTCTCTTTACAAGAGCAAAAAATAATCGTTTTTCGCGATCCGAAAAATCACTACGCGAGTCACTGTTTAAAATACGAGTTTCGCAAAATCACTTCTCAGTTGACGTCCCCTACCCATAAACTACTAAACTGCCAGCTAGACGTCAGCTCGATGGGGCGTCCGGGTTTTCGTGCGTTTAGCGGGTTCATCGCTTTTATAAGTGTACTAGTATTTTTATAATACGGTGTGTTTTCTATTGAGGCCGTTCGGTAAACTACTGTTATAAGGGCGACGAGATATAATAACCGATAGTTTATGCTGTAGACACACATTACGGTCGAGGACGACATTGAGTTTTACGACGATAATAACAAATTGTTTTTATTTTCGTTTATCGTACAGGTACTGCGCCATCGTGAACCCCATCCGCCGGCACGTGTCGTCGAAGCCGTTCACTCTGATGACCGCCGTGGCCATATGGATACTGGCCGTGGTTCTGGCCACGCCGTCGGCCACGTTCTCGCACCTGGCCACCGAGCTGATACCCAACACGAACGTGACCATCGTGTACTGTTACCCGTTTCCGAAAACTCTGGGCGACGGGTACGCACGCGGCATGATCATGTTCAAGCTGCTCGCGTACTACGTGGTGCCGCTGTTCGTGATCGGGTGCTTCTACCTGCTGATGGCCCACCACCTGATGGTGTCCACGCGCAACATGCCCGGGGAGCTGCAGCACGCCGGCCAGTCGGGCCAGATCCGGGCCCGGAAGAAGGTGGCCAAGATGGTGCTGTCGTTCGTCGTCATATTCATGATCAGCTTCCTGCCGTACCACGTGTTCATGGTGTGGTTCCACTTCAATTCGAACTCCCGCGACGAGTACGACGACTACTGGCACGCGTTCCGCATCGTCGGCTTCTGCTTGAGCTTCATCAACTCGTGCGTGAACCCCGTGGCGCTGTACTTCATCAGCGGCGTGTTCCGCAAGCACTTCAACCGGTACCTGTTCTGCTGCTGCCCGTTCGCCCGGTCCGGCCCGGCCGCCGTCGAGTCCACCATCCAGGACATCAACCTGACGCACGTCAACAGCACGTCGTGCAGGCGACACAACTCGGTCGTCACCAGCCACGCGACCACGCTCGGCCACGCCACCTGACGGGCGGCCTGCGGCAGCAAGCCCGTCACCAACGGCAAACGCCCGGAAGACTGCAACGTCGTCTGACGACGATAACGCGCTGATGACGAGGTCGGCGCGCGCGGTGTAGACGATCGCGTGGCACACGACGAACGCGGGTGTTCGTCTGCGGGTAACGTTTGCGATACTATCACAGATCTTTACAATAATATGTCTTTATATATATATATAAATATATTCAGGTAATGATAAGACACTCGCGGTGAAGCAGTGGCGTGCTCAGTTTTTTCGGTGTAAAGGGGCGTGTTATAACAAAAAAAAAACCATCGCATACTCTTGCATTTGCCGGCAGTTGCTATGATTAATTATAATAACAATACATCATTAATCGTGTGTATGAGGGTAATATTTGTACAATATTATGTGTAAGTTATTAATAATACATCTTGACAAGATGGCGGCAAGTATGCTTTCATCGCCTCGTCACATGATAATTACCTGTATTACAATATGTTATCGTTATCGTCCAACTCATTAATCTATATTATATGTAATAATAAAATAAAAAATTCACGCCGAAAAACTATTGAAAACGCGAGTTCTTATTTCAACAATAAGTTCTACAGTTTTTTTCCTAAGCGACGATACACCCTTCCCAGTGAGCACGTCCCTGGGGTGACGATAATTTATTCAAATGCACTTCGTTCGTACGAGTAGTATAGGTACGTCGTGTTATCACGATTTGTGGTGTACAGTTAGACGACTGCTGGCGGTAGATTTCTCCCCGTTCCAATTCCGATTGCAACTTAATGTGAAAAGTGTGACGCGTCAACTGAATGTATGAAAATATATATTTATACGCCTACGTGATGTGGAAAAGCCGCTTCACCGAGGTCAGTCAATCACGGCATGTTATCATCAAACGCATGTTTTATTCAACCCCTCCCCCCCAAACCGCAAATGCACCGTCTGTTTTTATAATATTATGATCTGTGATACTATCGTTATTCGTTAGTAAACGATGACGACGACGACACGCCCTCACCACCACCGCTGTATATTACGAGTATCATACAAAAACGATTTATTTTTCAATGTTGGTTTTTCCTTTTTTCTTTCAGCACAACTTTCTTCCCGAACTCGACGACACGAGTAATGTTTGCGCATTACCACCACTGCCCACACCTACATCCACACAAATTGTTCCTCCGAATCCATTACCATAGATATAATACGCTTATACCTACGTACAATATAGATATATTCGCAGTAGGTGTACCGACGGCTTTAAGATAAATTATCTCGTCCGACAAGTTTCCAACTATAGTCCTACGACTGCGCGTCGTTACTCGGGCGCATAAAATACGATATAATATTATATCAGTGATATCGGCTGCGGTAAGTATTTCGATTCGTGTTAAACGATAGATATTATAATATACTGTATTACATCGGCTTATACTTTGACCGGTTACATGGCTTCAAATTCTTTCTTTGCACACGTCTTACTACTCTTACTTATAGCTTAACTTCTAAGAATTACATTATGTGGTATATTGTATATATCGCACACTACGCGTCCCCATCGTTTTATTTCAATACAATCAATTGCGTATGTTATCCAAAATTTAAAAACTTTTTCGAATGATGACTAAGATTCGGTTATTGAATATCGACTGACCGATTAATGATATTATATTGAAATACTTATCATTGACTTACACTTTGGAAATTATTTAAACTACATAAAATATTGCGAGTATATCACTGAATAATGAATAATCAACAATTATAGGTACCTACGACAAAATATAAATTTAAAGAGTAAATAAATAAGTACGATACATAAACATTTATCCAAAATAAAATTACTCACTTGGTTGATTATTATAAAATACTTTTTTGAAATATTAGAATGCTGATTCACAAAAATATGTTGTTAATCAACAATAAAGATTTTAATATTTAATGTAACTAGCAAACATCCGTAGCTAACATCTCACCTAAAAATGTCTATAATACGACTGTGTTCGTATTTGACGTTGGAACTTTTATATTATTATATGTAATAAATATAACGGCAAATTCAAAAATTAATAATTTATCAAAAAAATATATAACTTATTGTTTCTAAAAAATAATAATTGTATAAATTAAAGTCAAAAATTTACTTACTTAAAAACTTTTATTCAACAACTAATTTTTAGAGTATTTTATATTTTTATTTTATATACATATTATTGTAAATCATGCATTTTATAAACCTTTGACCCACTTAAAAAAATGTTCAACAAATAATATGTAACAAATACTATACTGGTTGCACACTAAGTAATAATATTTAGTAGTTATAAAAAATATACGTCATAATATTGTATATTTTTATTTATTTTTTTAGACTAAGCTATTTCATAAAATGTATGATAATATTTTCTATGCTTACTTAACTATATTTAGAATGCAATATTTAAATAAGTATAAAAAACATTTAAATATATTAATGTACCTACGTGTTGCGTATAAATATATTTATATTATATTACTAATTATTTTAGATAAATACATTCAGTTTTTAGTATACCCAAAGTATAAGATTTATTATATTTTATTGTTATATAAGTTATAAATTATATTACAAAAGACTACGCAAATGTTAACCATATAATTAAAATTAAATAAACAGTATTATTTTTTATTATATTTTAATTTTAAAGTAATATTTACTTCTAAATTTTAACGATAAAAAACGGAAAGTTATTTTTTAAGGTTCCATTCTTTATTTAAAATCAATTATCAAATAGATACTGCACATTTGCAATAGGTACCTACTGTTTATATTTCAAAAAATAATTGTATAACTAACACTTCTGGTTGTAGTTTTAACAAAATTAAAATTAGATATATATTTATGTTTAATGTTTATGTATTTTAATTATCATTATACTATTTATTTAATGTTATGACTAATTCATTTTGGATTGTATAACTCATTATTATAAAAAATAAACAAATATTTAATCATTAATCAAAATAAAAAAATGTAAATCAACTCAATGTAAGCTTAATTAAATTTATTTAATATAGTTTATCATAAAAATACAATTTAAGTATATAATGTTTTTCTTTGATAAACAAAAATATGGTCATTATTTTGTCATTTATATATTATAATGTATTATGTTAAGGTATAACTATTTCATTATTTTAGTTATTAATCATTAAGAAATATTATTATAAATGTATAAGTTAAGCCTTGAATACATTATTTTATAGTAACATAATTAAAATAAGTAGATACTTTTTATTTGATATATTGAAAAATTAATTATAATTTTTAACAATAATGTTCCTTATTGAATGTTAAGCTCAAGCCAGAAAAAAAATATGCGACTTGTATATAAAACAACTATTATTTTTCTTGAATTGAATTTCTTTCATTAAAAAAAAAAAAAATATTTCCTTATTTTTTTATTTTCCCAATAGAAATCTTTTCTAAAAATTATAGGTATTCTTTATTACTATGTTATAATTTCGATTATTTTATGTTATATGTGCGTGTATACTACTCAAATTAAATACGCGTATTATACAAAGTTAAACATATTATGTAAAAATTAAAAATTAGAATTGATTATCTACTTGCAATTACAAGCAATAATAACCACAAAATAATAATTAATATTGCCATCGTTCATTAATTATTGAACTACATCAACTTTTGTTGATAATTAAATAATACACTTATATTATAATACGTAAAGCAATAAATAGTCATTGATATTTGTACATGTGTTATAAAAAAAAAAATACTTTACCACATCTACTTATTGAAATTAATATTTTCATAAATTGGATATCCAAAATGTTATTTTTAAAACATGCACATATTGCACATATTTACCCACTTCATTCACTAAAGTATACAAGTAAATTAATAACGGTATAAAAAAATTGTTAATAACATAAAATTGATTAAAATGAATTAAAATATAATGTGTTTATATTTTTTTGTTCATGAAACATTTCACGGATGTGTAGTTTAAAATAACTTATACTACTACTAATAAATTACACTAAGTACCAATAAGGTATTCATTAAATGGTTCTCCATAGATCGAATTGAAATTAAAATGCACGATCTTAATGAATTTCAGTATATTTATTTCATGAAAAGATTAATTTTATTAAGTAGACGTGACATTGATACACCGATATAAAATTCATCTAACAAAATTTAAAAACCTGAAATGCAATTGACCACGTAAGAGGAACAAAATGTAAAACTTATAAAAATATCTAAAAATAGTTGAAAATTTTGCATGCCTAGGAATAACTGAAAATTAAATAAATAATTTCTTATAATAAAAATAATTGTATGAATATTTTGTGAAAATTTCAAATATCTATGGTTATTTATTTTTAAATTATGATAAAAAAAAATCTTTTGGAAAAAAAATAGATATTATATACGCTGTATAACACAGTGGTGTATTGATTACACCAATCACCAACTGTTGTGAAAATTTAAAATTTAAATTCTCATAAAAAATCACTTTGGATTTCCGGTAGAATTTTGATATTTTTATAAGTTGAAAAACTTATAAGAAGCCGTGTATTAAATTTTCAAATCACAAGTGTAGTCTGTTTCTCATTCGATACAGATTAACATTTAACATATTTATTTTATATCAAATATAATCAGAAATTGAGTATTCCATTTCAATTTTTATAAACTGTTTTCGAAAAATGAAGTAGTCGTGGAACTATAAAATATTTAAGGGACATGGGCGCATTATCTCATTTATTCTTAATTTAATTACAATAACCAAAATAATGTATAATTACCTGTTGTTTATTTTGACAAATATTATATTAACCACTATGATCAAAATGGTCTGATTATATTAAAAATAATGCAATAAAACTGGGATCAGAACATTTTTCCGACATTCAATTGCCCGATACTATACTTGCCCGACAATATCAAATTAAATTATGAATACATTTTTGTCAAAAATTATTCAAAATATTATATATTATACTATATTATGTAATTTTACATTCAAAATTATTCAACTTACAATAACACAACAATATTCGATAATATCAAGTTCACTAGCCTTTCGCTTCAAATTATGAACAGCCGTGATGACATCTTTTCTAGTGGCATCGGGGTTATGGTTATGCTCTCTTGTATTTCGTAAGTTATGCTATACACTAATTAGAATGGTACAAGCATAACCACCACAATTGAGAGTTATTTTCTTTTCGCAGCACCAATAATACAAATCATCTCTATTTTCGTCTTTTGTCATTATATAACCATCGATAACAAGTTTTATACCACCTCAATTTGATGAAACGGTTTCACAAATTTGTTACGTCTTCCGATTTATATTAAAAAATAATTAAAATACAATCAAACGGAATAAAATCAAAATCATAATATTTTTAAAAGAAAGAAGTAGAATTTATACTAAATGTATACGCTATAACTGTACTGTACTGAACTATCAAACGTCGTGTCAAAAACCTATTGTCGTTTTACCTGTCTATCGCTTATCGGTTTATTTGGAAATAAAATCTTATCGTGAATAGCATTAGTGTGATTCGTGAATGACTTATCTTACTTTTATATTGTATATAGAACGATATTATCCGTGATAAAATATTCGTCTGATTTTGGTTTTTTTGAATTATTCTATATTAATAAATAATAATAATAAAAGATTGTATATTAGTATTACGTACAATAAAAATATGTAAAATATATTGTCGGAAAAATGTAGTATCGGGCAATTGAAGTGTCGGGCAATCATATCAGACCCAATAAAACTGCGTTAAATTAGTCAAAAAAGTCAAAATAAAAAAGATATTTATAGAGACATGGAGGGTTTTATTTGAATTGGAATGTTTGAGTTTTGTTGATGTTAGTGGGTTTGAAAAATATCCATAATTAGATATATCATAAATCCAAACTTTGATAATTTTGACATGTAGTATTTTTTCGCCAATTGTAGCATTATTCTACTTCGATAATTGCGTGTAAGAGATGGATAATATATAACTATGATTTCGTTAGGATCGACGTTGATAAAGAAGAGGAAAGGCGGGGCTTTCGTTTGATGGTGCTTTAAATTGATAGTTTTTCTTAGTATTTATTTTATTTCTGATGCAATGATGATTTAAGATTGTATTTTCGAAAAATAAATAACATCCAAACATAATCAAATTAAGAATATATACATTTATGCATTGCAATACAATTTATAATTTAACTATACAATAGACTATAAGCAAGTTTTTGTCAATTACATACATGAATGCCATTAAGTTTTATATAGCACGCAACATATCCATTGTATTACAGTATTGTATAAGTCGATACTTAATGCTTACCCCGCGTTTATTTTATTTGGGTAGACATTAATAATTTGAATAATAAAAAGATAAAATTAAATTTAGATCAGTAAACAAGAACCATTCGTTTCAAATCAACTAGTCAAGCTGAACATAATATTTTTAAGTTTTAAATTTATTTATTTATTCTGTGAGAAAATAATAGGTTCCAATGAATAAGTTTTTGTATACCCATACATATTATGAAGTATGATATGGTAATTATGAATTTATTCATAATAACATTTATTTATTTTAATTATTTAATATAATCATAATTTTTTTCTTAAAATTGATTTAAATAGATGGTAAATACAAACTGTGTGTTGCATAAATAAAAATATCAACATTTTCGTGTATGTGTTGTAATTTGTATGTGCTTTGTACCTACTACATTGTATGTTCTTGTTTACGACAATCAAAACTCTTTAATGTTTCATACACGTTTGTGTCATAGTATGTAAATGTAATTAAAAACTAAAAAGTAATATAATATATTTTGTATATCATATTCTAATGAGGCCAAATAATCGAGTGTTTAAAAACCATAATTTGTAAAATCTTAAGTATAATTTATTGTAATCCCAACAATTATCTACCTAGATTACATTTTTAATAAAACCTACCTATTAATATAATATTGATTCGATCACAGAAAATAAAAATAAACTTTAGTAAATCCTCTAAAATTTCTATAATTAGAAGCACGTGCATTGCTTATTTTCTCAAAGAATAAATTAACAATAAGAAAAACTATAATTTAAAATCATATGCTATAAGTATAAGTTCATCCGATGAGCGAACAAATAATACTGTAATATTTTATAAATTGTATTAATATAAAACAATGTGTATAAGAAATAACCATCAACGTATTAACTATAATTGTAATTTGGGTTTTAACTCATCTATCCTGCCAACATCATCCACCGCCATCCTAACCCTTGTAATTCCCCGGTTGATGTTCGTAATTTCCGACTCATACTTTTTCATTGCCCAGCTTTGTCTCAATTAAGCTGCTTACTGTTTTACTCTTCTCTTCAATGATGTGGTAGATTTAATAATTTTTAAACTTAGCTTTTTCCACATCCCTAACTTATTAACAATTCTCTATTTTAGACATTATTAAAGTACCTAACTTGTTTTTTGATTGTCGAACATGTATAATATAATATAAAATGTTAATCACTAATAGACAATTATAGTGTATTATGAGTTATAAATTAAAAGTTTTTATTTTTTATTTCTACAAATGATACTCAGAATAATAGTTATATTCTATGCCACTATCTATATATGAATTATAAAGAGTTATTCAACAAGTACATTTGGCATTTTTTCATTAAATAATTAATATATTCACATTCTGGTTTTTGGAATTTTCAAATAAAAATACTCAAAAACAATAATATCAAATATTGAGATTATTGTACTTAATAGTATAGTGTGACAGTGGATTGTATAATAAAAACTGCGTTTTTAAAACGAAAGCATCACATTTTACAGTACATTACTTAGTGAATGTACCTATATTATATTTAAATGTTGATATATCTATTTAAAACTCAAATTAATGATTTTTAAGGGGATTGGAAGCGGTGATTTTTTGATTTTGTCTAATCCACACACACACACACACACACATAACATAGGATTATAGACGTGTTCTATTTCCAACTTATCGATTTATAATAATATAATGAAGCGATAAGAATTCTGAATACAGATTTGAATTTGTCGTCAAGTCTACTTAAGATCGATTTTCCCACATTCTTGATTTTATTAAAATGTTAATATTAAAGTTAATAATACTTAAAAATGGTTTTTAAAAAATAAATATAATAACGGATATATTATTTATTGTACTTGGACCATTATTATAAATTATAAATATTTATAGATCAAAATAAATTATTATAATTTTTCAATATTTTCATGAATCTATTATCCTAAGTATAGAAATTCAAAAACTATTTACTTCAATTTTGACTTTGATACGTTAACCTTTCAACAAAATTATCATTTAAATAATTTATTATTTTAAGATCCGATTAAAAATAAAAGTTTATAACTCTATAAGTTACTCCTTATGTAGTTTAAACAAATTTCAAGAATATGAAATTTGTATATTTAAAAATTCAAAAAAATCAGACTTTTAATAACTGCATTATTGAAGAAGATAAAGAAAGTAAGCATTGAGCGTGTTTATTGTTTAATGAATCACTCTGTTTATATAATTTAATTTTCTACCCTAAATAGGAACTATAAAAAGATATACCTACCTGCAACCTAACATGTACAAATTCAAAGTGTTTTTATATAGATGATTTTGATAATAAATAATATATTTATCAAACTTCTGCAATTATTTATTAGGTGCCTATATATTTAGGACCTTAAATATACTGTTTCTATTTCTACTAATATACCGAATCACGTTTATATCCATGTTTTGTTCAGTTTAAACAAACATATATTAGTATTAGAGACAGTTGACCTAAGCTAACTAATTTTCCCACGTGTCTACTATTTCAGAAATATGTCAGGAGACCGAGACAAGAGTGACTTATGACTGAGTTCAAGTTAACACCAAGTCGTTACTCATTTAAGTTAGTAGCTTCTATTTCAAAATCATATAATTTACCATTTTGTCAACTATACTTAGGCAATAAACTATAAGATGAGATTTCAAATTCATAATTATTATAATAAAACAAAATAGAAATATTTAAATGAGTTTATTTATAGATATAAGTGTGTAACTATTTTTTTTTTTTTTTTAATTAGTTTTTGATATTTTAAATTTATAATTATCTTTAGTTTTTATTCTATAACTGACGACAAAAAAAATATACACTAGCTGTGTCAAAATTCATAAAAATTGTATTCAAGATTCCACATAAATTGTTCTCATATCTTTTATAAAATATTAAAAATAAATAAACACAAATTTATTTTGTATACAATTGAAGTTCAATTTTTACGAAATTCGTCAAAATCATGATAATCTTATTATATATAGAAAATAAAATATTTAAAATATCAAGATTAATTTTGCTATAAGTAAAATTTAACTTGAAGAAAAATGTAGTAGATTATGTATGTGTTCATCTAAATTCAAAAACCAACTTGAAAATTTTGTTCCAGGGACCAGGATCCTTCAAATTGAATAACCACGATAACGTGCAACGATCCTTGAAACTATTGAAAATGTAATCCAATAATTTACGAACTAAAATTTTTGATTTACTATATTAAACTGGAAATACTCACTCAGTTATATTATGTATATTGTATAGTATATATATTTATTTATATAAATGTTTTTTAAATGTTACGAACGCAAATGCTATTAGCAGGTCCTTTTTGGTAGATCCATGTGAAAGAATACAACCAATACCATGAATACTAATATTGCGCTGAAAGTTAAATTGAAAGGTTTTTAGAAAACTGGGTATAAAACCTATATTTCTTTCAGTTTTTTATGACATGCATCCATGTTTTTGGTTTGAATGATGAAGCTGGAATGATTTTTTCTATTCCTACCCATGATTACCTTCAATAATAGAACAAATATTTTGGCATATATATTTTTTCTCTTTTAGAACTTGGTCAATCATCATGTAGACACTCAGGTAATCA
Source organism: Rhopalosiphum maidis (assembly GCF_003676215.2). Lineage (NCBI taxonomy): Eukaryota > Metazoa > Arthropoda > Insecta > Hemiptera > Aphididae > Rhopalosiphum > Rhopalosiphum maidis. Next base: position 22,307,086 of record NC_040880.1, on the reverse strand, counting down.
TGATGACGAGGATGACTTTTGTTACCGTGATGCATTAGAGGTAAACAAATTACCAACGAATGAATGCACGTCTTATGTCTATGATGGAATCTCATGTACAGACGATTCGAAAATCGTATCTAATTATTCTCCAAATAATTTAAGTAAAAAAATATTAAAATCTTACCTAGTTACTAGTACATATATTAATATAATAATATATTATAGTTGTTATAATAAAATAAATATTTAAAATAAAATCTTAAACAGCTCTAAACGAATACAATTTTAGTTTTAGTTATTTTGCTAGCTTAACATTATTTTAATTAAAAATATTGAAATCTAAGACGACCGTAATAATAAATTGTAGTCAAATATTCGTAGTTGTATCCATTTTTCACTAAGGAAATGAGTATCTAGATCATTAAACTTAATTTAATTTTACACATTGAGCAACCAATGATTTCATAGGGTATATTTTTAAATACATAATACCTAAAAAATATATGTATATGTAAGGAATTAATAATCCCCCCCCATATGTGAACATTTCTGTAAAAAAATTAAATCTGAAACTCTGTCTCCACTCAGAATAAATTGTTTTTCAACACATACTATGAATTAAGTATTGATATTAATATAAGATAAATGATAATGTAATTCATTACCATAGAATTGACTTAGTACGGTATTGATTTATGAATAAAGATAATAGATTTAAAAAATTGACAGATTTATTCTAATTTATGGTTATTTAGTTTGTGTTATTTATAATTTTACCTAACTATACGAATAAGTGTTAGTTTTTGAGAATATAATACAGGAGCTTGTTATAGGTAACATAAATTATTATGGTTCAAAAATCGTGTAGATAAATATTAAAAAAAATATTGCCACTGTATGGTTTATTTTAAAAATGAAACTGAGAAATACAAATTTAGATTTTATTAAACACCTTATACTATTATCTATTTATTTTTGTAAGAATTTTATTTAACTTAAATTTATTTAGAGAATTCAAGTAGATACCTATCAATAAGTCAAACTTTATTATGTATACTTTATAAAAATCATTATTCACAATAATTTAAGTAAAGTTATGATTTTTTATAGCGAACATCAAATTACTAACCGGTTTTAGCTCTAAAGTGTTTTTATTTTATGAACTAAATATAAATGTTTGGTTATCCAACAATTTTAATGATGGCATTGAAACTGCAGCTCAAAACTTGAAAGAATTCATAGGCGAATATCCTACAACGAGGTTGATTTTGACTGGATTAGATTCACCTATTCAAACGGTAAGTACTGATGATATTAAGAATAATTGTCAATTCCATTTAAATGTATAAAGATATTTTGATAAAGTCAGAATAGTATAAATTATTAAAATCATCAATATATATTTAAAAAAAGTTTTTCAATTTTTCAATTCATTTGATTTTAGATTATGAGCGACCAATTAAATTTGAAACTCCGTCTTCGCTCAGAATTGGTTTTCAAAACATACTATGAATTAAGTATTGTTATTTATCAATGACTTTATTCAGAACACCAAATTAACATTATAATTGTACTTTATAATATTAAGAGATGAGATATAAGATAATGTTATTCATCACCATACTATTGTCACGAAAACGGAAATTAATTTATGATTATAAATGATCGATTTGAAAAAGTTGACACATTTATTCTGATTTATGCTTATTTAACTAGTGTAATTTATAGTTTACACTTACTAATGTTTTTTTTTTCACATTACAGTATTATGTTATTATAGTTAGTTACTTATAAATAATAAGTAATGGATTTTAAAAATAAAATACTGGAGCGTATTTCTATAGGTAACATAAATTATTATTATTTAAAAATCGTGTAGGTTAACATTAAAAACATTATGACTGGTTTATTTAAAAAAATAAATTGATCAATTAAATACCTTATATTACCTATTTATTTTTGTAAGACTTAAATTCAATGTATTTAGAGCATTTAAGTAGATACCTATCAATAAGTAAAACAACCTACATTATGTATACGTTTTTAATTACATATTTAATCAAATTATTATTAACAATAATTCAAGTATATTTATCATTTTATACAGCAAACATCAAATCAATAACTAATTTTAGCCCTAATGTATTTTTATTTCATGGAATAAATTTAAATATTTGGAGAGCTGCCAATTTTAATGATTGCATTGCATTTGAAACACAAAACTTGAAAGAATTTCTTGACGAATAACCTGTAACGGGGTTGATTTTTACTGGAATAGACATCCCCGATGTTTCTGTAGAAAGTGCTGATTATATTTAAAATAATAATAAATACCTTCTAAATGTATACTTATTATCAAATATTTTGATAAATTCAGAAAAGTATTAATTATTACACTACAATAAGTTATGATGATCGTTTGAAGTATATGCATTGTGAAATATCATTTGACCAGATATACAAATATTTTTGATTTGAAATGTTCGTTAACTAGGATTATTATGCATGTTGTATACTATATGTATTTAATGGATTGGTGACAGGGACATAGAAATTATTGTTTAAATAAGGTAGGGGGGTCTAGGCAAAAAAAATAATTAATAAGCAATTTATTCTATTCAAGCTATTTCCCAATTATTACTTAAAAATAGGTTTAACATCCTCGTCAAAGACCAATTCGTCTCAAATTTCAACAATATGCAAATTAATTTATTAAATAATTAGTTCATTAAAGTTGTATAACTGTAACTAAATTATTTAAAATATAATCAATATTATATACTATTGTATATTATTGTTCACAGTATTGTAAAGCCGATTACTGAGGTAAAGAGGTAAATGATGTGCCGACAATGAAATAACATTCTATGAAAAAGTAATAATTTATGTATTGAACATACTATCATTACCTACTAACTAGGTACCTATACTGTTTAACAGTATTATAATTTTTTTTTTCTATAATTTATAGGGTATATTTGCAAGACAATATGCAACAGGATGGGTTGGGAAGGATATAGATTTAGTCGATCGTGGTGTAAGTTGTGGATGTAACGGCGATCAGTTCATATCGTTTCATATGATATTAGATGCCTACAACAATAAAATAACGAGGACTTGCGATTTTCAAAAAGGCTGAATATTTGAATTAATTATGATTGTCATCTAATACTGTAATTATATTTACGATAAAATAATACATTTAGACGTTTTTTTGTATATATAGTTTTGTATTATACCTACCGGCTACTTACTACAAATTAACATTATGTATCTGATATCTAAAAATTATTGATTGAATACTTAATTATAAGACTATAGGCACTAAATTCAAGCTCAATGAATATTAGAATTTGGTGAAAAATATAAATGTTTAATTCTTCCGATATGATTACCTACCCGGCTATATAACGAATTTTAGTTATGACTCAGAAGGCAGGGGACACTCCCCCTTTACACCGTTATCACTGACACGTCTTTGAGCCCACTCATATTATGAATTAAAAGTTAGATTAAAAATAGCCATCACGAAAATTCGTAGATGAAGCAATTCATGTGTAAAAATGTGGGAGATTACGATTTAGAGATGCCTACCTAGCCACACTGCAAGATATTAAGTTAGGTATATTAATGAAAACTGTAGTCAAGAATGTTGAAATCCTTCTAATTTATAGATTCTTATTGGAAATATGACTAATATGAATCTTAACGTATTTATAAAACTATTTGAAAAAATAAAAAGTAAAATGTCTGACTTATATAATTTTGAACGAAATCAAAATGGATTTAAATGTGATTTAAATTAGATATCTAATATCAACAACATTTTATATTTATTTGATTATCGGAAATTCATATAAATTGGATTTAGTTGGGCATATCAAATATATGTTGAAAGTAAAAATAAAAACGAAAACAAGGGGTAACTGTTTTGTTACTTTTTAAACTTAAATAGTGGACTGTATAGGTTGATTTACTTTAAGAGATTTGAGTTTACGATATTACCTTAAATATAATTATGTGGTGGTGGACAGTCAAACGCGTACTGACAATCGTTTTAGATTAAATATAAACGCTTTCAGTAAGCGATAATAAGCGACAAAATCCGTTTTTCAAATATTTATAGAAAATATATGCTTCAAATAACATGCCGCCTGCTTTGAAATAATATTATAATAATTTTCAACATAAGTTTTTAATACATAAAATAAATCAAAAAATATTAGTTTTATAAATTATAAAACAAATTACAAAATTATGTATTACGATAATAAGCAAAATAGAATCAATAAATAAATATATATATGTATAATAATTATAGTATACAACAGAGATTATAATATCTTTTTATTTGCTACACGAATTTTAATAAAACGTAAAGAATAAGAAAACATTTGTCATAATTTATTACCCATTGAATATTTTTTAATGAGGTTTTCATTTATATGATCTATTAATACAACGTTCTTTCTCTAGCTTCCGGAATCGTATTAATGTTAAGGTTAATCTTTGATTTGGGCCACTTAACGGAATTGTTGGTGAGTTAATGAGGGCCCTCCTACCATAATTCATTATTTATAAATGATGGGGACGAGAACCGCAAGATATTAAATCTGCTGGATTATCTTGAGAGCTCACGTGATTCCATTCATTTAAACTGGCCATATCCTGTATTTCACTTAGTCGGTGAGCCTGTATTTCAATTTCGTATTTAAAGAAATCGCGTTCTGGACACGACTATAAACCTAAAATGGTGGCTTGGTGTGGTGCGTAACTGCGGAAACGCTTCTGAGTGTACGTATCGGCCGGTGTTGTTAGCTCCCGGATGAGTGACCACCCAGGATTTTAGTGACAAATCCTTGCCACGCATACAAAAAAACGTGTTTCAACCTACCGTTCCTCCCCTCTACAAATGAATAAACCATGAAATGGCCTTTGTTGCCGCGGATTAATTAATAAAGAAAAAGAAAAACCTAAAATGGTAGTTGTTTTATTTTCAAGTTCCATTATGATCATTGATTTATTTCCTATATTTGGCATATCGTCGAGTAGTTTGGAACTATTTGACATCCATTTTATTAGCGAGAAACCACCTCACAGCATAATATGATTAAATTCAATATATTCTTTTATACATTTAACATGTTCGAGTAATATTGGATTAAATTTAGATCAGATTTCCAAGGAAAGAAAACGTTGTCGAGCTGTAGGATAATAATTTGCCTATTTCTTTTACTTCGTTTTTAAATGGTAATTGTACAATAAATTTACCGTCCGAGCCTCGGCGAACAGTTTTATTAAAATACGACTGACACGACTTCTCCTCCATTGTATAATTGTGTCATTAGATAATGTTTTTAAACGCCAACATTTTGACATTTGATCTTCTAAATTATTATTACAACTTGACTCTTAATGTAGTATGTAATTGTATACGCATCTCGACCGGCATTTGTATTTGAATTTGGTATATGACCAACAACTATCAATTATATGCTCGTCTCTTGTATAATGGGTCCGTCACTAGCAGATTTAATTTGTCCGGTGCACTGAAAATCGAATTTTTACTGCTATCGACAGTTTTACAACTGTTTTTTTTACCTAGCATTAGTCTGCTATCGGCGTAATTTTATACAATTGTTATCGCGTATATTTATACTATAACATATAGCGGGGACGTTTCCAGACTTTAGTGGCGAAATAAAGAAACAATTAATATTAATTTACATGGGATTCAGATATAGAGTATGGATTTTTTTTGAGTCTAAACGTCTAAAATGCACAGTTAAAGAAAAAAAAAGAATAATATTGAAAAATTTCAAATAATAATTCAATATAAGTTATAAAATCGACCCCGTCGTCCCACCCCTCAGCCACAAGGACCGAGTTGATGAAATATTAAAAAGAAAAGAAAAATGAGACTCGAGTAAATAAATATTTGTTTTTTGTTTTGTATGTTTTATATTTTTAAGTGAATAATATAATAAATATATGGTGGTATGGGGGCAACGTCACTGCCAGTTACTTTCCATGTAAAAGCAGATGGAGGGTATAGCGCTACAGCCCCCCCAACATTTAAAGGTAATTGAACCTCTGATTTTATGAACTGAATATTTTAAAAGTTATTTCATAGTCACTACATTTTATTCACTATTCATTTTTAACATACTTTTCAGAAAACGTTTTTCGATGTTACATATCTGACTGCAGGCGTCCCGCAACGGTTCAATTTTTTTTAAGAAACGATCAATTAATTTCAAAATATTTGATCTCTACTAATCATCGTGTTGGTTTTGCCATGTAGAAATGTATACCGATTGATCATTAGAAATATTTTATTACATAAATATTTTCTTCCATGGGAAATAGTTACGTATTGCGCAGCAAATTTTGCAACGAAATGAGTATCTATAGTAATCATAATTAATAATACAACGCAGTATATTTTGAATAGTGAATAGGTACTTACAAAGTGTTGTATTTCATATTTAAATATAGATACTAAGTTATATTTAATATATTGAATATACCATACAGGGGAAAACAAATAGGTACACACGAATAGTATTGTATTGTTACGTAAAACGTTTAAATATTGAGAAGAGTAGGTTTTTAATATAGGTACTAAATAGTAGTCAACAATAAGTCATTCAAATTAGGCAAAAAGAAAATATTATTAAAAATGTTAATTATACTAAATTGTACGTAATACAAGTATTAATATACAAAAAAATTATACATTTTTTTTTCTAAGTTACAAAATAAATAATATTACAGTATATATAATATAATATAGACACCAACCTAATAGTCACCACAAATACAAATTATAACCAAAGATTTTCAATTGTCATAAAATTTAACCACCTTATAAATTAAATTATTCTAATATTATGATATATATTTTAATTTACATATAATATTAATAAACCAGAAACTACGATATATTATTTTATTTTAAACACATCGTGGTTAGAAAAAAAAAAATAGTTTACAATAAATTATAGAAATTCACCAAGTTATAAATAAATTATAATGAATTCTCAAAATTCAACCAATACCATCCGTTTCCCTATTCAATAAATGACAAAGTTTAATTAAGAAAAATAAAAACGCAACATATAACTATGAGAAATTTTTCTTATGTGACTGAGCAAAATATTTGTTCTGTGAAATATTTTTATGCGAGTCAAGTAAAAAATAGTTTGCAAATATACAAAAGAAAAAAGGAAAAAACTAATTAAGATTCGTTAATTTAAATAACTTCATAATTTTTTTTTATATAACATAATAATAGCTTATTTTAAAAATAATTTAATAAAGTTTTTATCAAGGAGTTGTCTAATTAATCTGATGTCATTGGGATTAAAATGTAAAAAAGTGTATAATATTATGTTTGAGCAAAATTATTAAGTACACACGGCTCCCTGATAATTTCGAGGTGATTTGACCACCCATAGTATTTATCACAGCATTTAGGTATAAAAATATAACCGGAAATCAAGTAATTTTTAAGATTACTTGTCCTTGTGTTGCTTAGACCGAGGATTCCGATCGCTTTGGGTACCATTATTTCTGGGTACAATACTAACACTGCCGTCTGGCTGCTCACGCAGCGTATGAGTATACGGTGAGTACGGATTTCCGTCAGGATCTCTTAAACTCTAAACATACAAATAAACGTGTTGGAATTAATTAACATTTATATCAAGACCATTTTCAAATTGTATATATTTTTATATGTACGTTAATCAAATGCTAAACTTACTGCAAATATATGGTTATAAAGTAGATCATATTTGGTTTTGACTCTCATACGTTCGGTCATTAAGTATTCACGTTCTTGTAACAGATTGAACTTTCGGTCTTTCATTTGTTTTACTTCGTCGGCTAAACTGAGGATTTGATCCAGCTTACGTTTCCGGCAATTTTGAGCAGCCACCTAAAAACAATAATAACAATAATATTATTAAGAAAATATGTCCACAAAACGATAATATGTATTAGCTAGGTTAGATTAGGTGAATCATGTATATTAAAAATGAATAACTGTCTATAACCCTTTACAGACCTTGTTTTTTCCTCGACGTCTAATATCTCTAATCAATGTCAGTTGACTTTCAGATAGGTCATACTTGGACAGCCTCTCGTTAAATTCATCCATGGGAAGATTGATTATGTCGTCGACGCTGATAGGAATATTCAGATTTCTGGCCCTCTTCTCGTCTCTTGTTAGTTGTTCATCCTCGCTCCTCTTACTGCTGCTCTTGAACTTGTTACGCGGTGTCCTGGGACCTTCAGCAGGTAGTGCATACGTATGGTTGAGAGCCACTTGGTGTTCGGGCGTCATCACACGTGAACAACCTTGATCAACAATAAATAATATTATACAGTTTATATAATTAGACAAAAATGCATTGTTGAAATATAGAAATAAAATTTACAATTATGCTTATGTGGGGTAATTTGATATTTATTCAATAGGTTTTTTTTAATCATCCTTTAGGTATTATAAATAATTATAGACTATACATAATATAAAATATAATTTTATATTCTGGATCAATATATATATATATTTGCATTGACATTTTGAATATAGTGTTATAATTTTTTTTTTATATGAGAAGGGGAATTTAGCCTATATTAATATAACACATAGGCCATGGCTATCTAGTGACTCCCAAGTGGGAGATGGTATAAAAATTAAATAAATAATTGTAGATAGTAATAAAACATTAAAATAACTTACCAGCCATGTGCCTGTTAAACTGTGAAGAACCAGGCACTGGAATACCTTCCCTGACGGACATATCATACGGCAGGTTCAATGAATCGGGCACTAGACCAACGTGATTCGGCCTTGTCGTTTCAGTGGCGTTCGGGGTTCCTAAATATATAAAGGTAAAAATTAAAATTAAAAAAACGCGAGACGAGAACTATTTTACCGAGCAACTTAAGCATTTCAACATTGTTTTATTAATAATATTAATTATATAATGTGTACCTGATACAGGATCTGTTAGACGCCTTCCGTACAACTGGTATTTCTTTTGTGGAGCAGCCGAATGACCACGACTTCCGGAATACAGATAATTGTCTAACCACCTCATTTTTCTAAAGCGAAACAGTAACATGATAATTACTAATCAATGATAAAAGCCCTGCATACTGCAGATGATATTATATTATACAAAAATATTGTGTCTAATATAGAATATATATAATGTTAAAATATATTTGTCACATTATGTACAAAGAGCGAAAGGGACAGTACTATGTATTATATGAATATAATATAAATATATCGATCACTTTAATTTTTCCTCAATTCACGAATTTTCATACGTTAAAGGATTTAATTGGTAAATATTGTGATTTTTTTTTTAACCGAAACCAACATTTCAAATGTGATGTCGTCTAAATTTGCATTAAATTTAAAACTAATGTATAATGTATAATATACGAAGAAACAACTGTTAATTATATAATAAATGTAGTAATCTCTAGTTCAAGTGAAACAGATTTCTATTTCAAGTAGGTACCTAGTTATACAGCATTGCCATCCATATTTCTATATAAACTTAATTCTAGTTAGTGTTGTTGCTAGTTAAATAAGTCAGTTATTTCTGTTATATTTTGTATAATATAGTATGTATACTATAAAATATAAAAACATGACAAAATGACAAATGTAGTAATCATCGTCATCTAAAACGAGATAACCCGCAGGACTTACCCATATTCTTGGTGGGAGTGGGATGGGTACCCTTCATTATGTCCACTGTCCGAGTTGGTTTCCATCCATTCGGTGTCTGACGACAACGAGGGCACGCGTTCTGAGCCCATTGAACTAACGGCGCTGTCCGAGTCACCACCGCCCGCGTTACCGTTTTGTACCATGGTTGCGGTGTTCATCGTGTTGTTGTTGCACGGCACCGAGCTACTAGCTGTGTCCATCATCCGCACCGGGTACATGCCACCTATATATTAATGAATAAAAGGAATTACACACTGTATTTTTTTTTTATAGGTTTTAGTGTTATTACCGTCCGCACCCATCGATGGGTCCATAAGCTGCAAGTCGTCGTCGTTTAATATCGACGACAAAAGTCCATCCGATGAAGGAGCCATTTCATTATTGTGATTCTAAATATACGGGGAAAAAATGATAATATAGTAAATATATATATATATAATGAGATAGTGTCTTTACTAAAATAATCACTTGGTAATACAAATATAAAACCATATTTTATACAATCTAGATGTCTATATATAGTATATTGATTATTATTACATACAAATAAAATTTGAACACATACCAATACGTAATATATATATTATACATATTATCAATATATATATATTGATTGCACTTATTTGAAAATGTAGTTAAAAATAAATACATGTGTCTAATTTACAGATAAATTAGTTATCATTATATAATTATGAAATGATTTAAGAACTTTAGTAGATATGTGAGCATAATAATAATAATAATACTGATATAAATTAATTTAGTTTTTATTCTAACATAAAAATATGCAGGACAATTATTTTATTGAACGATACTCGATTATTTCAAAATCTAATAAAGTTTTTGGAAATAATTTTTTTTAGTATATTGTAGTTATGTTTTTACTTTTTTGAATAACAAACTCACTTTTTAAATTTCATATTTCGAAACAAAATATTTTTCAGAATATTTTAATATTTATAAGAATCAAAATTCGAGTATAGTTTATATATTAAAAATATTTAAAGCTTAGGTGAGTGGAGTAGTAGACCATCATTTTACGGGGTACCTCCGTACAACACCACTTAGCTAACCAACGTTTTAAATAGTCATAACTAGAACACGGACTTATATGCACTAAAATGTTAAAATATTCATGGAAAATAAAAATATGCGTAAAAAATTAATTTTTTTTGAACATTTAATTGTTACAAAATATTTTAAAAAATTGCGGAATCTTATACAATAGATAAACTTATCTACTTTTCTTTATTTTTTTCGTCACTTTAATCATCTTGGTATACGTATTTTATTTCTCCAATTATTGATCTAAGGTCATATTTGGGAAAACCGTTTATACCTACAAGACTACAAGTATACCTATTAGTTTATTTTAATATTAATCGAAACTATAAAAATATCGAAATATACAATTAAAATTGTAAAATAAGTCCTAAGAATAGAAAAAATATCAAAATATACAAAAATATGCACTAAAAAAGTTAAATTTTTTAAACCGTGAAGTCATGAAACAAATTTTGTGCTAACTTAGCATATCATACGATCAACCAGAATAAATATGCAAATTATATTAAGTTAATATTCATTAACTACTCATCCAAATTTAGATTTTATGTATAGGTATAAAAATATTTCAAAAAATATTCTGCTTCAGAACATGAAATTAAAAACGTATGTTTTCATCTAAAAAAGTAAAACACTGCAAATGACTATATAAGCATAATTGCTAGTGATCATTACCTGATAGGGAAACATCATTTCATGTTGATGGGGTTCTGTCTTGAACGCTGTAGGCTGTTCGGATGAACTGCCGGGTAAGTGAAGCGAAGTGGCAACGGCTGAACTAAGATTGCAGTTGGTCGACACACCTGTATCATAGAAATAGACATATATATCTATATTATAATTTATTAAATAATATTTTAATGAATGAACGTATACAGCGATGGATTTGCGACGGTAGGCACGTGTAGTAACTAGTATCGTATTAGTATAATATATAATAGGAAGCGATCGTGGGGGAAATCGTTTCCCTCGATTCACACAAGTTTATTATCCAGTAATAATAAATTGTATTGATATAATTATGAAACTAATGTGATAAAGATATAGAACCCACTGTGTAGAGTATGGATGTGGAATAGTATAAAATTCGATAAACATTTAATTGAAAATGCTGCAGAATACGACATAGGCAAGATTTAATAATACTTTAAGGATGGTGAGGGGTTATTTTAGTATAAGACACACTTAAATATGTGAACATACGTTCATAAATAAACGTTCTGCCTGTTTTTTAAATACCTCTATTGCATATCGTCTATTTCGAAATAAATGATAATACACATGTAGGTATAGAAATATATACATATGACATCTAATACTTAATGATTAAACATAATATTATTATAACATCAATAAAATCAAAAACATGTTGAATCTTATAATAATGTATTTATTAAAATAAAATAAACCTATCTATACGTTGTTTTTATCTATGGAGCGAGATCAGTTGGCCAAAAATTAAAACTATTAATAAATACTTGATAATATACATGATGAAATTGAATAATTGTCCTAAATTTTAAAATAATATAAAAATCGTATCAATATAAAATAATCGCAAGTCATTATGAGGCTATTAAGTTCCTACTACAGAATATTTATAGTTCCAAATTACGAAGTCATCAAATAAAACTTCACTATCAGTAACAATCTGTACAAATTATATTCTGAAAAGTCTGTCTGTCTGGATTATTTTTTTTAATCGTTTTTTCCGTTAATTAATCAAAAAGGTTACCTAACCCAACTAAATGACTAATATTTATCTGAAATCTAATTTTCAGTTTTATATTTATAAATGTTACCTCTTATATTCATTATTTTGGACTTAGCGGTAAACAATTTCATATATTTTTTTACATTAACCAAAACAAACTTTCCTATTAACGTAGTTAAATAACTAAGTTTTACAACTTCTAGAAAATTTTCTATAAAAAAAAATGTAAAAAATACACATGTTATTTCCAAATTCATAAATTAGATAATTATTTTGTGGTAAAAAAAGATGAATATTAAACATGTATGTCTAAAATGTTAAGGTTTTGTAAGTTGTTAGAACATTTTTGTATCCAAGCCATTTGCCAGTTTTAAAACTTTACTTAGAATGTCAAAACTCTAAATACGACTCTGGAGTCTGGGTCTTACCCGCAATAATAATATAATACGCAACACAGTCATGTTACGACAAACATCGCAATATTAATTTATTTTTCAACACGCGCTGTAGTATCCAACAGTTCGCTCACGATGGCAATGCGGTGAATTGAATTGTTTATGTCGAAGTGCTCGTGAGTATTGAGTACAGATAAGATTAAAACAGTATACTATGTAGATAACGTACCGATCGACGAAGAGTGGTGATGATAGTGTGATAGGGACGACGACGAAGACGTGGTCGCGTGGCCTCCGCCCATGTCAATGGACGTGGACGCTGGTGGAGGTGGTGGCGGAGGAGGCGCGCACAGGCTCACGTTCTGCAACAACACGTTTCCCGTGTTGTTGTTGCTGTTGTGATTGTTGTGCTGGTGGTGGTGTTGGTGGTGATGCGGATGGTGATACATGCCGGGCCCGGGCGGGTAACTGAGCGCGCTGGACGGGTGCTGGCCGTAATGGGGCTGATGATGGTGGTGCTGTCCTTCGACCGGGAACGCCAGCATCGGGCTGCACGTAGCCAAGTCCTGCCAGCCCCGCTGGTCCATTCCACTGTTGCCCGTTCTTGTGTAGCCCATCCTGCCCTAAAGTGACAAAGTTTCATAATCAATAATAGCTGATAAATATTGCATACAAGAATATCTTGTACACGATTACCTATATATTTATATAAAATGTATTCATTTTAAGCTATATTTGTAATTGTATACTAACATAGACATTTTATAATTTATAGAATTTATTGCAATGACTATAATGATCACCACGTCATATTGTTTAAACATGTATTTATCGTTTTAATAAAATAAATTTGAAAATTTCAAGTATAATAATCATGCAAATACCAAATACGTTTTGATAATTCATCATTTGAGAACAAATGCATTATATAGGAATACTAAATGGAACCCGGGGAATAAGCAGACCATATATGCGTATATGGTCGTGAAATAGGCCTATTTATTTCTTGTTTATGTTTTATGTTAAAATACAATGCACTTAAGGTAGCATATTAAATTTATACTCGTATTGTTTCATTTCAATAAATAACATCCATAATAATATTATTGTTATAATACAAAAAACAATAATTATAATTTATTTTGCATTTTTATATGTACTCGTAACAGAACAAAAATTATACATTGTTGAAATATGTTACACGTAAACAGCAAACCCGTTACACGATACGATATTCAGCATTACAAATAATTAAACTTTCACGTTTTCATATGATTGATATTAACTTAGGTATATAACAAAAGAAATCAATAGTCATTACTTATAGTACATTATCATACTATCATAACTAACACACAATATGATGAATTTCTAAATCATCCGAGATTTAGAACTGCGGATTATTAAGATAGTATTTATTGCATATAACTGAATAATATTATTATTACATCAGATAATAAAATTAGTAAAAACCCCAATATTACATGTGCATTATACTAAGTTTATTATATGATTTTATTAAATAATAATTTATAGATGTGTATCTCGAATCGTACTTATGATAAAACCAATGTTGTAAGAAAACAGGGTAATTTAAATTTCTTTCTATTCGTACACGCTTATTAATGGTGAAGTTGATGCCCCACGATGCTATCTCAAGTTAATTTTGGGATCCTCGCTTTCAGTATCCGAAAAATTTTTTGTTCTGTTTTTCTTTTAACAATCATACGATATATTTGATCAAAAATGTTAAAATGACGAAATTGACCTAAATGAATAATTATCATATTATTTTTTATCGTAATTATCTAAATTGTTGTATCTTTTTCGTAAGAGTTAATTACCAGCATGTAAGTTATAATCTGAGTGATTTTATTAATGTACCCATACTTCGTATTTCACGCAATTGCGGGCTCGTCCCGTGTTTAAGTATAAATAAATAAACATTTTAAATATTATTTTCACGAAGAAATAACTTCAATTATAAAAAATAACTTTTAATAATATACATCTGCAGATAATCGTTATTGTTTTAAGAAACCCTGAATTGGCCAACTATAAGTACAAGAAAAACAATATAAGCAATAAAAATATTTACTACATTTTGATCGGTTATATATTTATCGACTTAGAAATCCGTTCCTTCCTTATGTGATTAATATAAATTAGTTATCGCGCTTGCGTGGCTATTAAATGTTTATAGGTGAGTGTAAACTACGAACAGATTAAAAATATCACAAATAATATATTATACACCTTATTTTTATTACGTTACAAGTTAATTGTTAAACAGTTTTACATTTACACTTAGAAATAACTCATGTTATAGACAATTTTCATACATTCAATATGAAATAAATATAGACATTAATTTCTTTTTCATTTATTAAGTACCTACCTATCAATTATTATAACATTTATAACATAAATTACAAATTATAATATAGAAATCGATATAAAATTAGTAGGTATGACATTTTATAATAAAAAGTTTTTTTTTATAGAGTTCTCAATCATTTTATCACACGGTATTTTAAAAAACGCACGGATACCATAAAATCGAAAAAAAAAGTGTCAAACAAGTACCTATACGAAATAGGAAGCGGTATGTAAAACTCACGCACACAATTTTAAGAACCATACAGGTTAATCCAAACCTATCTATACACATATATTAATAAAACTGTTCGAATGTAATGTGTTAAAATTTTAAAATAGTGTTAAATAAACAGTTGTGTTACCGTTCGAAACATTAACGAATACAAATCATTGGGAAAAAAATTATTGTTGTATCAAACATGTCTATTCATAATAATTTCTAAACTAAACTAACAACAATAACAGCTATTATAATATAGGTACTTACTCAACTAACTAGTTACAAAATTATTATAGGTACACGAAATAAATTACGTACATGTACAATTTAAGATTATAATTACGGTTATCTATATAACTACTTATTATAGATATAATCACAATGTTTTAAATTATCAAATTTTCGAATTAAAAACGTATTAATGCTTTAAATATGTTTCTTGAGCTTTTTAAATATTTTTAAAAATCTATTAAAATTTGTAGTAAATACTAAATAGATATTATTATAATACAAAATTAATTTATAACAAACATTCCTCATTTAGTAAATATGGCAATCAAACGATATTGATATCATATTGATACAAAAAAATATGTATTTCAATTTGTAAAATAATATTGAATACTTATAAATGATAGTGATGAAATTTAGTGTAGTACTGACACCAAACATTTAATCTATTTCGTATTTATCCTAATATAGATCATTAACTCAAAAACAGATCGTTAACATTTTGATTTAAATAGGTAGGTATAACAATATTTTCAAAAAAAAAATTAAGTTCCAATAGCCACGATATTTTTCTTAAATGCCATACAAATCTAAGAATTTAAAAATATGACATAGGATAATGTACTTAAAAATTCCCAAAATTAAATTGTGTACTTCATTATTAAAAAAATAATACGAATATGAACCTAAACAACAGTACTTGTACCTATAAACGAAACACAATGCAGCAAATACTCGTAATACATATATTATTCTGTCAGGTGTATAAGGGTTAATTACTGTCCTCTTGACATTTTAATGTTGTCCAACTGCAGCATAATATATTACCGACCCGGTAAGCTAAACGGTTCGTAAATCCGAATATATATTGTACAATTAAATCGTTTCGAAGGGGTTGTTGGCGCACCGGCCACTCGAATAAGCGCTGGTCTGCGGGTCTTTGTCCGTCGTCACTTTTATACTTAGAAATTTTCATATTACATCCACGCGAGCAGGTAGCTGTTGTATACGAGGTACGACGCGACGACGACGATCATCCATATGACGCATAATATTATGGACCCGACGCGGCGGTGGTGAGCCACGACAACAATGACGATGAAATGCACATATTTCGTTTCCCTCGATTCCGAAACGCTGATTGCGTGATTATATATGTGAAGGAGAGAAAAATATAACACAATAACACTATAACCACCGTCTGAATTCAAAACGGTAGGCCTATTATGCGCATATTATTATAAGTGTGTAGTGCATGTATTATTATTACTATTATATATAAGAGGACGGAGCCCCCGAATCTGGTGAGGGATGGGACTATATTATATTATATATATCCATACACATATATACATCTATACACGCCTGCACTCGACCCGAAATTCCGAAAATAAAAATATAATAACAATAAGAACGCACTTCCAGCTATACATAAATGTTATATTATTTTAGTATATATAATATATTGTGGTAGGTAGTCCCGCGTTTATATATATATTTAATATATTATATATATATATGCGTAGGTACGTTTCTATACGAGGGATTATTATTTTACCATTCCGAGGTGAATTTCGTCGTTTCAAGTGGTTATGATAATTATCTCGCGCGGAGTCAACACATTGGCCAGAGTGCACATTATTATTGTACAAAAGTCTACCTGCTGGCCGCCGATCTGAGCAAGTATATTTGAGTAAATATTTATCTTTGCCCGTCCGTCGGTCTCTCCGCATAACTGGGCGACGACCGACAGATTTTTCTCACCCCGGGGGAGAAAGCTCGCCGGTTATGTCACGTGAGAGTTTCGCAAATAGCTGGCGGGACAGCCGCCTCAATACGGACTAATACGTCGTACTATTACTACTATTATTATAATGTGTGTACATGTTTATTTGTAAAACGTGTGTGTGTGTGTGTGTGTGTGTGTGTGTGTGTGTTAGTGGACGCGGTTTAAGAACAATGTGAAACCCGTCGCTCGGCAATTTGTCAAGTTTTACAACGATAATAATAATAATAATAATAATAATCTGGCGGCGTTGGTCGTCGCTGCACTCACCCGCGGCGCTCGGTAATAATATAATATTTTACACACCGTTTTGGGAAGAAAAAAGTCCTTATTAAACGCGGGAGGAGAGAGGAGAAAGACTACAGTGCCGAAGAGCTGTTGGCCGGAGAGCATAATTTGTTTGTAGTATTACGTGTGTGTGTGTATGTATTATTTTTCTTCAGAGCCCATTACCTACGCCGACCATTGCGCGCGCGTCATTAGCGCGTTATGGTATATTATCTTAAATAAATCGCGCGCGGCCCGTGTAGGACGCTAATTAAGTTTTCACGCGAGATCGGATGCTGCAGCGGCGGTGGTAATAGTTTGTGTGAAGTGTGAACAGTCGGTTTTCTCATCGTATGTATAAGTGCGACGACGGCGAACAGGACACGTATATTATTATTTAATTTTATATACGTATACATATATTTCTCACCCGCACAGCAATATACCTACTACCGCGTATTTGGTATAAGCCCGTCAGTGTGTGTTTGTGTATGCGTGTGTGTGTAAGTGAACGTGTGTGTTTTGCTGGTATATACGCGGGGCATCGCGAGCGCGAGAATTTGTTGATTGATGCCTGCCTCTCGACAACGGACCAAGGTCGATCGTAATTTTTCGACGACCTTAGGTAAATAATGGCGTATTAACATTTTTAAGGACGCGTATACACACATCGTCGTCGTCGTTTCCCTCTATATTTAAGAGGTATGTACATATTTTATAAGTATTATATTATAAATATATATATGGATAACGAAATTCTCAAAAATATAGAAACTTACTATTTAATACTTGGATAGGGGGGTGGGGAGTCGTAATTAATCCTTTTTACGCGTTAAGTGTGTCATCATGTTAATACATTATATTGTTTTTTAAATTTTATTTTTACTGGGATTTTCGTGAGACCCCGTATAGCTGTAGTATTAAGACTGCTGGTATATCTCAGTTGTTGTCGTCCCCGCCCCACCACCAACATAAACGACCGACCGCTTCACCAGCTATCATAATAATAAACAGGTAACTTTATCATTATAATTATTATTACGCGCGGCTGCTGCGGTCATTATTATATTGTCGGACAGGAACATTATTGAATGCGAGAGAGGCCCATATAATTTCTACGAGGCACCCGACAACATCAGGCGAATAAATCATAATCTCAGTGGCATTTATATGAATGCCTTTACCTATCAGACCTTCTGGCCATCATTGGTTCCCAATATAGTATACGTACGTACATAATATTATATTAATATAATATGATACACGTGGTGTAATGCGGCCAGTAATACGATGTCTTCAGTGAAGCAGACTGCTTTGGTCGGTGCCTACCTAAGATTATACGTGACGTGCAAGGCAGTGTCAATCGATGATCGTAAAAAAATAAAAAAATTATTAACAGACAGTACAACAATAACGTAGGTAGTTCACGTGTTCGCTAAACTATGCACGAAGATTTTTTTTTTATAGGGTTCGCTTCGGCGCAATTGAAATATTTCCTTTATTATCGGAGCAAAGAGATAATTCCGACTGCCATTAACGCACGTTTTTGGATATATTTGTGATGGTAGACGAATTTCCCTAACAAAGTTTCAGTCAAGTTTTTATTAGCCATAACCGATTCACTTTACACGTTTACAATTTAAAATCAATAGTATTTTTTTCTAAAAATGTATATACTAGGCCATCTGTTGCATAATATTGAACAACAAGCTTATTATATGGAAACAAATATACATATATATTATATACATAAAAAATAGAATATGAAATAACTGAGTGAAGGGGACTTACAAGGGAGGTACTTCATCAGAATATAAAATATTGTCAAAAAGTAAATATTTTTATTCAAAATACGTAAAATACGTGTCCATATTATAATATGTTGTTTTGTATTTCAATTTATCATTGATTAGTTATAACTTGTAAAGTTAAAAGCTATTAAATCAATGTTTAATATTCGTTGACAAAAAAAAATAATTAATTTTTTTTTTTCATTGGTCAAGCTACATTACTTTTCAGTTGTTAAAAAGTACCTAATTTTATTAGAATTAAAGTTACTTTATATTTATATTTTTAAAAATATGGAATCTATTGTAATAAATTTATGTTGTTAATATATTAAATAAGTAATGACAATCAACAATATGAAATTATATAACATTTTTATCTAAGAATTAAAGATGACAATAATTATTCAACACATTTCATTTTTTATTTTAAATAAAAATGGATTTTTCAAATTAGTAATTATTAAAAAGAAAAAAAAATATTTTTGTCATAAATGTAGCTATTTTATAAATTTCAGAAAATTGTTCTTGTATGATGTATTTACATAATTATTATCAATTAGTTCTTAAAATGCCTTTAAAAAAATTAACTAACGATTAATTTAGTGACTTTAATATACAAAAATATAAAATACGTTTAAATAACTTAAAAAATAACATTTAATTAAGTTACTCCTCAACATAATCTACTGCAGGACTCTTACCCCCACTTTGCTAATGATGTATATTTAATAAATAATAAATAAACATTACTTATTTCTAAACATTTTTTCTAACAAAATGTTTAATCTTTTTTTACTTAAAAAATACTAATACTTTTAAATACGAGAAGCGATCATAAATATACCTACTCGTTCTTTGCTAATTTTTAAAACGTCCGAATATCTCGTTAATATAAATAACGTTTGAAAGTAACATAATTTATATAAGGATAGTCATTGCAACTAAGTAATAAGTACTCAACTTCTAATAACCAATAAAGGTAAAAGAATATTATGTTACTTTTTTGTCATCAATCTCGAGATATATATACAATACAAACTACAAAGTGGTTTATTGATGTCGCTCATTACTAAAAATAATAATTATATTATTATGGGCACAGTAAAGATTTATTTGATCGATCAAATTCTGTAATTAGTATAATAAATACATTTGAAGGCCATTGTTATTGTTCGAGAATACACATGTTTTTTACTTACAGCTATTAAAGTATAATATACGCATATATATAATATCGAGGATGATTTAAGAACGCAATAATTCTGACTTTTTTTTCGGCAAGGCGGTTTGAATTCTACACGTATGTAATAATACCATATTATCGTATTACTATGGAAAATTCCCAGAACAAATACGCACCGCATAGGTGAACGTTTGACGTGTGAGCGCACCCCAACCAGGTAGAACACGTTGACAAATAGAGCAGCGGCGGCGCCTTATTTGAATTCGACTGTGGGACTTATTAGGGGGCGTATATAATTTGGAAAATTGTGTAGATCAAATAAACGCGGGCAGGCGGGTCGGCGGCCGTTTGAAGGACGGCCGACTATAAATTAAAAAAGTAAAGAAGCGAGCGAGAGAGAAAGATGTAAAAAAACCTGTGGCCGGCCCGTTCACGCGAAGCCTAATTACTTTAATAGACGCGCGTTATATACACAATACACATACGAACACACACACACACACACACACACACACACACACACACACACACACACACACACACACACACACACACACACACACACACACACAAACACACACACGCGCCCGCAGCATGGTATTACGTGTAATTTAAGGTCTCCCGATGTATTAATAATATGACTTAACCGCGAGCGGCGTTGTATAAAACGCATATAGGACGCACAGCGAACACACTTCTACGTCGACGACAACGACGACGAAGCTCGTGCACGTATTTTACTGCTCAACGCCTCCCTCGTTTAATGACCGATACACGTTACCCATGTGCCCCGTATCCCTTATAGCAACAATGATAATAATAATGATGATAATTTAATGATAATAATAATGGTAAAAATAATCATACGCGTAGACTTTCGACATTCGTTAATCGTGCTGTTGTTTTGGTATGACTTTATTTGGTTTTTAAGTATACGAAACCGTGGTTTTTACGTTCAAAACATTTTATTATAATATGATTAAATATTATATTTAATGTGATACCACAATAATAACAAGTACCTACCTACTTTCAAAACATGTGATGCATATATATTTATATATATATATATAAAATAGAACTTTAAATTCTAACAACCAACCTTATGTTTCGATTATAAAATTGCTAAAATTAATTTCTACATACAGTATAAATATAAACATATAATAAATTAAAGTATATGGTATATGTTATTTAAAATTAATAATTGGCTGGGAGTGGTTTATTATATTATATAATATACTATACAATACATATGGTTTGTACAAAATCTACCCTATTCAACGTCTTTCTCCAAATAATTGCAAGACTATTGCTTGTTTCTATTTTGTTACAGGTACCTCTGGTACCATGGTTCACAATGCTAATGATACGAATTAAAAGAGGTAAATTAAATAAATTCATACATTGTGCAGCTCTGCATAGGGCTGATAAGGAACTGAACTAATATATAGTCACGATAAAATGTTGCAAAAAATTATGCTAAAGATGCCAAGATGTTGATAAAGTTTATGCGTTTCTAAAAATATTGTTCATAGTTATAAAATGTATGTTTTAATACCAGTATAACATTATTATAATGAGTTAATTTTTAAAATTTTATGACTGTATAATAAACTATTATAGCTATATAATAAATGTTTGTAATATAACTAAACAGTATATACATCTATAATACATATACATTTTTAATATCCAAGTATTATTTATGTAGGCAAACATATTTGTGCAACATTATATTGCTATATATAATAATATATACTTGTATAGGTATCTACGTATTAGATACATTTATATATAAAATAATTTACTTCAAAAATAATTATATAAATTGCTATGTATAAATATAGTTCACATTTTAAATAGCATATAAATCAAAGTTTTAAAGTATCATATTTAAATAATCCCAAAATAATTATTTAAAAACTAGGTACCTTTAATAATTAAAGCCCATCGAAATTTTTGAAAAATATACTATTATTACTATTATATAATATATACTTATAATAAGTTAAACACGTATTTTTGTAAAATTATTCGCCTCTTTACACACTCCTTTACCCATGTTATTTTTTATTTTTATTTGCTAATCTTAGAATGAAATCATTATTATTGAAAATTGCTAAAAATTATTAAACCATTTAATTTAATAACAAATTCTTTATATTAGTAAGAAATAGAATATCGTCATCAAAAGAAAATAGTTAATTTTGAGAGACTTCAACTAACGTACACATTATACGTTTTAATACTGTACAGTTTACGATGTTTTCAGTAACATTAATGTCATAGCGGGAAAATGGCGAATTCCAAATAAAAAACATTCGTTAAATGCATCACAACTCGTGAGAATCCGACTTTATAAATGGCTTTTAAAAACTTATATATATTACACGACCGTTCGTGCTTACTTGAGAACTGCAATCAGCCAAATCAAATCTTCTGCAAAACGCTAACGGCTGAACCTCTTCGAACCGGCACACGTTTTCGGATATCATTTCGCATGGATTAACATGTTAATCCATACAATATAATAATTTAATAATATATAATATTATAAATATGTATATATTATGATGACATTCAATTATAATAGGTGTATATGATGAACAACAACAATAATAATAAAATATCGATAAAAAAAAAAGTACGATCGGTATAGGTTGCGATTACGATAAATTATATTAAATTATAGGTATGAACGCGCACGCCAAACAACATTACGCGGAGGTGGAACGGATGAAATATATGTATGAAATATCTTCCGAGCTACCGGACACCTCGTCACGAACTGTCCATCTCCCGGGCACGGTCGGCGGCGAAGGTTACGACGACGGCAGCAACAGCATCCACCGCCCGCCTCTAACCGACCGATCCGTTTCTCTTTGCGCTCCCACCGACCGCACGCGCACGAAAACAAAAAAAGTTCCGGGTAGTCGCAGCCACCTCTGCCGCCCCGCTTTATCACCGTTGTACAATAAACGAATTGTGCTTTATTGCGTGCATTTGTATACATTAGTTTTAAGCACACACAATAATATTAACATGTACTATAACAATGAAAACACATATATTCTCGGTAATAAAATCATTAAAACCACGTGAAAGTCGTTCAAAAAACGTATCTATAATATAATAATAAAAAAAATATGCACGCAGATTATGTTTTGTTTGCGGTAAAGCCAAGAACGATAAATTCGATCGGAACGATTTTTTTTACCGTGCACCATATACATTATTCCAATAAAATCGATAATATCAATTTTACTTAATATTATTTCTTTTAGGTACTTATACATAGTATATAGGTACGACTAATCAGTGGAGAATAACATTTTTTTTTATTTTTGCCGGGGCCCAGAATTTTTCTAATTTACCACCCCTCAACGCTCAAGTACCTAATTATATTTATTTTACTTATTCTAACTAAAATTAACATTTAACTATACACAAGTAAATTAATATTTTTAAAGGGTGAAATAGATCCACTTTATTGTAACTATAATAAAGTAATAACAATAATTATTTTTCGTTATAATATTGTTATTTCAATACTCCGTTGAATTCAATCACTCAAATATTGCTTAATCCAAACATAATACGATTACAAATGTCAACATTATTATCATGTTTCCAAAAATGTTGGACTGTAGAATACGGACAACAGAAGTTATAATGTAATAGTAGTAGTTATACTTAATACAGGCTGCAGTATAAGGGTATAGAAGAACTAGAACATACTATTATAACTTACGGTCAGTTATATCATGGTTCATGACTAGGAGTACACCAAAGTATATAGTATGTTAGTATGTACTATATATAGCCTAAACTTTTATTGAATATAAATTGAATAGTATGTTAGATATGTGATAAATTTGCATTAGTTATTAATTAATTCTTATTATTCTATACCTCAATCTCGCTCATTTACAGTGCATCCAATTACCCAAACCCAAAGTTCCACGGGCCACGTACAATTTAGGGTTAGTCGCAGGCCTTCGCAGTGGTGTCTAATCACTGTACTGTACCTTTTTCAAAATCAATTTCTGGAGAAAATAATAAATAATAAAAGATGTATATAGTATATACAATCAAAAATTAAAAAATTCCATAAATATATACGTATTATCATATTTCGTATTGCTGAAGTAAAAGCTCATCATATGAACGTAGAAATTTGTTCTTCAATCAAATACATTTTCCTCGAAATACTGAAAGACGCTGATTTATACAAAATGTCAACAGTGACTTTTGTCTGAGATATGAAGTAATTGTTGAATAAAATTTTACAAACATGCAATACGTAGCATTTGTGTGCATTTGACTTCTTTAATCGATTATAATAAAACCATAATATGATGTCATCGTACTCGTTTGGTAAGTCATGAACTCAAACCTCAACAGACAACCAAACTGATATGCGAGGGATTACAGCAGTTATGGTTTGAAACAAACTAACGGTACCTAGTTCACTAATCATTACGATGTCAAATTTACCAGCTAAATAAATTAAAATAAACATGTATGGTTATCTTATCTTTCCAGTAGTGTATTATGGGTCGTTAACTGCGGCTAACGATTGCCGAGCTATATAAATTTGTAATCAGATCAAGACTTTTATACCCTATATTATATAATATGTTTTACCTATACTACTAATTAAACATTTCAATTTGATAAGGACATAATCGCTAAAAAAGACGTGATACCTGTATGTTAGGTATCATAATGTTTCCATTTATTATATATAACAAACGAACAATATAGCAAAATATCATAACGCAGTAAAATCAAAACAAATAAACAATAAAAGAAAACTTACAACACTGTATAACTTTTTCATTGGTCAACATTTAATTATGGTTTTTTTTTTATTAATAAGGTAAGGTTAATAATATCGAAAATATTCTTATCTTTTGCAAATTTGTTAACAATTGCCTTAACCCTAATATTAATTACTTAGACGTGGCGAAAATTGCGATTTTCCTTGGTGGAATTTTATATTATTGGCTTATATGAGATAGACATGCGGATACGACTGCGGCAGTATGTGTGTCCTTTTAAGATGAATAATGAACAGTATGCTTGTAGGTACAGAGGTAAACAGGTGATGCACAAGACATACATTATAATATTATATATGCGCGCGAACATAATATTATATTATACGTCGTATTATCGTCCACGCACGAATTGACTGCGGGTTGCAGTAGATATACGTGAAAAAGACGCGTTTGGTGGGTTAACAATATTTTTTTTTTCGGACGTCTCGCGGGATTGTCCACGGCGAACGACGACACAATACTCGCGTTATGTGGACCGTATACATAGTATACACTGCTATTAGTGTTGTTGGACATGCCGACGCCACGCCGTTTTCATATTGTATTATGTGCGGTGTAGTGTGATGCGTGTGTGTGTGCGTATGCGCGGCATAATAATAAATCATTGGGACAGTGCGCGCGGGGATCAAAGGTCGCCGTCGCCGGGGCGACACGAGTAAAAGGAAAGGATTTTGCCTTCTTTTTTCCTTTTTTTTTTTTTGCGGCGCGCACCACACAGACACGCCACACTCGTTCGAAAACCCAATGCGATTGATCATTAATCAACGATGAAAAGGTCGGTCGCCACGTCTCAGTCCGTCCGTCCGTTTCTTTCTCTCTTACAACATATTATTATATATACATAGCGCATACACACACCTATACACTCTTATTATATGTACGTGTACACAGACGGCGATAATAATATAATCGGCAAGGGCTGTTTTTAAAACGCGCGTGACTTAGGTGAGTATATATATATATATATATATAATATGATATTATATTATAGCCGGTTGTCGATTGTTGTTCGGCGGGGGCCGGCCGACCAATCCAGCATTTTACGGTGCACAGACCCGCCCCCGTGAGCGCACCGGTCGACCGAGACGACAACCGCCACCGATTGCATCCCGCGTTATACATCACAATGCGGGGGGTTTGACGCGGGTAACGACAGGGCGGTGGTGTAGGTGGTGTAAACAGGCTGTAGCACAAATGCCGGGAGTTTTTCTGAATATTAATAAAAAAAATTTTTCTTTTTTACTTTTATTATTATTTTGTTTTTTTTTCTCTTAACGACCCCACTCGTCGTTCGTACACATCATGCAAGCATACAGTGTATATGCGTGTGACGTGATTGTGTGGTGTATACTGTGTAACGCAATGAGTATGTAAACACTATACACTATACTATATATATATATATATATATACCTGGTATGTTATTCCGATGACGTGCACTTGACTTGACATTTTTTTTTGTACGACACTTCTCCCGCCACATCTCACCAGTCAACACTACCACCACACGAATGGGAACAACGAATATTATTATTATCATTTTATATTTTTCTTAAATGTTATTTTATCGAATTCCATTACAGTATAAAATATATATATATATATACTTAGGTATACAATACAATCGCGTTCTCACATCGTTAACGAGTCAACGACTATGTGTGTGTGTGTGTGTGTGTGTGTGTGTGTGTGTGTAAATTCGAAATATGCTTTAAAAGACTCGTCCGCAAGACGACAACGACGAATATTTCAGCAGACACACGTACACTATCTATACTTTATAGAATGATTGAAATAATGATTTTTTTTTTATTTTTAGCTTAAACCAACGCGCAACAATACATTACATATTTGGTTATCGTAGAATAGGTATATACTGTGAGAATATACATACATTAATTGAATTTAAGGAAAATATTAATAATTCTAATTATATACATATTATATTAAGTATGTATTACATGTCCATGCAACTATAATGGTATTGGTATATTAAAAAGCTAAATAATAAATGCTTAAAAATAAAAAAGCAATACACAAGAATTCTGCAATTAGGTGTATACAACTATAGGTCTATAGCTATATATTGTGATTAATTGTTAATGAGAAAAATCGTAACACTACAATATAATGCATACCACCATATTACGATATGACTTGAAACATTTTAATTATACTTGTCCGAAACTTCAACCATTAATTGAATAGTTTTAAAATTTAAAATTCATGATAATTATATCATCGCACGACAATTATGTATATTTAATAATCTAACACTTTGTTGTACGCATTATTATACTAATTTAATATAATTAAACAAAGTGATCGTTATTTTTAGGTGCAAAATAAAATCATAATAACTACCGATGTGATTGGGCCGGAACGTAAATTGTAATAGTAGGTACGTACCACACGTTATAGGACAGTAATAATATAAGTCATTGCGGTGAGGTATATTAATAATATAATAATATATATTATACATAATTTATCCGCACGTGGTGTGTCTGTGTTGCCCCATAACAGTCGTAAAATCACTGTTACCGACAATGGAACGCGCGCCAGTAGCTAACTACGGCGGCCGAAAGGGAAAAAAATTGCCAATAAAGTATGCAGTCGCAATAGTTTTAGGTTGGTCATTATCGTATCGTAAAAATCCACCGGGGCCTTGTCATTAAAGCCCGTTTCACCGCTACTGTGTCCCTTCTTATTAGCCATAAATTTACTTTCATGGTTGAAAATTAATAAAATATATGCTATAAACATACTTATATAGTAATATTATCTTATTTTACCTGGTACGAATATGTACGAGTATTTATATGTGAATATAACATATTATGTTTATGCATATTTATGTGTACCTACAGCGTCTCCACTACAATGGTATGAATATAATATAATAATATAACCTAATAGTCACCGCCAACAAGGAAATATTTAATAATAATAATATTAATGTCTATTTTTATAGTATATTACCTTACGTACTTTACTTTTATCGAAAACATAAGTTATTGCTTGCATTAGCCCACAATCCGCCGTTGCATTTTCAACTATTATGTATTATAATAATCACTAAACAAGTCTTTTTAAATTATTATATTAAAAAAAAAAAAAAGATTGGCTACCGCTGTATTATGCACGCATTATTACAGTTAAGTTAGCGATAATAATTAATATAATATGATATAGGTATAGGTACAAAATTAGGTACATAATTATACTTAAAGCTCATTTGATTCAACAATATAAAAATAGTTAATTAAATGAAACATTATAGTTCCTATTAAAATTATCTCTTAATTATTTATAATATATATATATATATTATATTGTTTAAAATAAAAACGATTATTTCATTACTAAATTGTATCTACATAAATTATTCAACTAAACAAATCTCTGCGATATAATATAATATGATATGCATTAATACTAGAATCGGTTACAAGAATACACGAAGAAGGTATGTATATAACAAACACAACTCGGCGCTGTGAGGTGTGAAAGTAGGAAACATTATGGTTTATACTTTATAGACCCAACCAAATATCATAGATATAAAAACATATTTTACCGCATGGTCCGAAAACATATATAGGTGCCATGTACATTATGTGTACCTTATTTGTTAATAGCTATAATATAAAACAATATACTTTTTGTAAATACAAAATATGACTAAAATCCATAACTAATTAAAATACTTAATTAAATATAAGCACACAAATATACTGAAGTCCAAGGCATGGCTTGATTAAATTGTATCACAAATTTAATGAAAAAAACCTGATGAAATAAGATATTGTATTTCAAAAATATATTTATACAATATTGAATAATGGTTTATATATTAAAATTATTTTATATTCAAGGGCAAGAGGTATATAGTTGAAATACATTTCTACATCACAATAATATATATATATATAATATAATAATAACAATACAATTAAAGACATGTTAAACATTTTGTATATAATAAATTTATGCGTTAATTTAATGCTTGGGTAATATATCCTTTCACTACAGATGTCATACATAATTATGTATATATTCGTACTATTCGTGTAACAAGTCACACTGCAGCTCTTCCTGATTAATGATTAATTTATATTTACACATAAACACGACACATATACAACCTAATTAGGTTATATCTCCATATAATATAATGGGTCCATATGCATATATGAATATCTCGGAATCATAAGAAATAAAGAAATATACTAAAATATAAATTTAAAACTAAATCTATGATTTTTTTTAAATAAATACATTTGTGTTTTTAGTTGTAAAATACAATATATTCTATAAGCGTTATCAAAGGTAATAATGGATTTTTCCTATTATTTATAATAATACTTGACAACAATTAATATTCAAGATTGAAGACATTTACCTACGTTCAAAATAAACGCACATCAAAATTGTTCAAGGTTTGTTTGAATCATTTCTATGAACAAAAACCTTCTAGTTCCCTAACAAACCGTTTTTATTATAACCATTGCGACTACGACACTTATTAACATATTTTTGTTTGTATTTATTTTATGCTTAGGTGACCAGGTGCCCTATTTACATATGCAGTATAATGTTGAACACTTAAATCTATGTAATTATTTAATGTAAGACATCAATAAACAATATTTTTATACTTAACATTGGATATTATGTATATCGTATGTGTATATATAAATTATATAAGCATCTTATTGCACTTGGTACACAAAGATCTTTCTTTTTCTTAACAATAATTTATATAGAATTTAATGTCACTTCAACTAAAACTACATGTGCCAACCCTCGGAGTATTGTTAATGTGGGGGAGGAGGGTAAGTATTGTGTAAACACTTCGCTCTCATGCTGTGAAACAACGTAAACAACGTAAATATACCTTAAAAATAGTATTCGTTTATTATTATAGTTTTAATCATAAAGTGTTCAGTATTTTTATATTGACAAATTGTTTAACCACTATTAATTAATTTATAAAAGCTTCATATCGGTTATCAAATAACAATTATTATTATTTTACATGGTATAAATAATAATGTATATATACTATTATAATTAAATATAATAATATACATAACATTCTAGATATTTCAGCTTTTTAGACTATAGGTTTCGCAAGGTTTTTTTTAGAATACAACTATAATCTTTAAAGATGGGTGAATTGTGAATTAACTTAGTTTACGGGTCAACATAAATGCACGTACATTTTACTGGTTATGATTTTTTACCGTTTTTACAATTAAATGATCCCCACATTTTAAATGTGGTATCCCGTCAGTAGATAGCAATCAATTTGTAACGCGTAAATTGAACGCGAGCGACTTTTCATACATAGTGTGTATGACAATTATTTGTAGCGTCGTACCGAATAAAAAATAAAACCTATAAAATATATCAGTATCGGACATTTAATATTACTATCCTGAAATAATAGGCAAATAAAGATATTATTACTAATACTAGTGCCTACATATAGTATGTAGTATTATAGTATATTATATTCAGTTGTTCAGTCGGTATAACACCGTATAACAGTACTACACCTACACCTAACAATTACCTATAGTAATTTTAAAATGTCTTTAAAATATATTAAAAGTGATAAGGCATCAAATATATTAGTTGATGAAGAATTTTTTGTACCGTTTCGAAAAAAATGGAGTACAAAAGACAATATAGAGATGCGTACGTTTTAAAAATAAATGCCGAGGTCGCGTTCATGTTATTGGTGATATCAATAATGAGAAAATTTCAAACTGCAATAAATGTGATGAAAATAAATGCAAAATTTAAATCTAATTCCTAGCATTCAGTCATTGAAATACTTTCTTCTCAAGTACCTACTATATTTCTATACATTTTAATTTTATTATTAATATTAAGGTATCTGCTTTAGTTTCTGGACCATTATTACCAAGTGTGCTAACTTTAAAAGAAGCATTCAACGAGTTTGTTAATCTCATTTAGGAGCTCCGATAAAACTTAAAATTTTAATTTTAAAATTCCAGACCGATTCACGAAACAATAAAAATTTGTTTTAATAATTATTTAGTTATTGAATTCTATACGGCACTACAAATTGTCCTATTATGAAAAGTCGCTCACGATCATTTTATAGACAAACATAATATTATTATGATATCATATATTACATACAAGTTATAACGTGTTCGTTTGCCGGTTTATTAGTTCTTCTTGGGCTTTAGATTTAAAAAATACATTATATCTACCTATATTTTCCCCGCTAATTGTTTTTGTATACACGTCGTAGTAGGTTATATATAATATTTGAATACGTTTATATGCACACGTGTAACGTGTAACGCACTATCAACTGACCGCTATGAATTGTCGCGCTATCAATTATCCGCTATCTATTGACGTATATCCAATTTTAAATTCAATACGTTACACAACTAAGCTGTTTTATATCTAACCTATATGTATTTTAGCGGTGAAACTAGGTACATTAAACATTATCTATATCTATAAGTAATAATATTATAAATTTTTTAACGTAAAAATTATATTATAATATTTGCAATAGTATTATTCTCAAAAAGTTTAGAAAACAAAAATTTTCTAAATGACATTGAATACTTTTTCAGTTCATTTATTTTTTTGATATTTCCTCCCCTAATAATATTGTAAATCATTTTCTCATTGCGTGGTTATGTATTTTTACACTAAAATAGAAATTTTAATTGAGTATGGTTGATTATACATAAAAAAAATATGGAATATTAACAATTATTTTCTACAAATATGTTTTCATACATATTTAAATGTTTGTTATAACTTTATAAATCATTAATATAAAATAAAAAATATATAATTATAGCTCATTTCGGTATATCATAAGAAAAATGTATTATAATGTAATTAAAATAAATTCTTTTAATAATAACCTTTAAATAAACTTAAGATTTATTTGATAAAATATTTACAGTTATTATATATATATAACTTTTTAAGTTTTAACAAATTTCCCAGGAAGAGAGATCATGAGCAATAGTTGAATATTACTTTATAGTAGTATAGGATAATTCATTTTTATTCATACAATTGTTAAATTAATTATAGAAATAATAATAAAAAATGATATTCAGCAAACAACAAAACTACTAATTAATTATTATATAGGTATACCAATTATATTATATTAGTTAGATATAACCAATAATTTAATCATTAAAACATTTGACAATCAGTTTACCAATTGAGCTTAAAATTACTTTTTATATACTTGTCACGCTCAAAATAATTTACAATACTTAAGAAAAACGTATTACTTAGTTATAATTATATAACAAATGAATACACTAAACGATTCTTTCGTGAGTATTAATCCATAATATTATTAGATATTATGTATACATTGTATTTTATTATATACATTTTTAGTTGATATATACACAAGTAATATTCTCAGCTTCTCAGGATCAAACTTGATTAGGCCTTTTTATTATATTCAACTTTTCTCAATCATTATACGCATTTGTCACACAACAGACCTAAAATAATGTTTGCATGATCAAATGTACGTAATAATAATAACGTTTCATAAAATTCCTGATACTATTATAAAATATATTATAACTAGTAATCAATGGATCAACAAATAAGTTTTTAATTTTCAACCATTTTAGTATGTAGATTGCTTATGCTGATGTTGATGGAATTATATCGAACAACAATATTTTCATATCCGAAAGTAAGCAAACTTGAATACAAGCGCAATTGGTACCATGTTCATTTGACAAACATCTGTAGGGGTCTTAAGAGCGATCCCGGAAAAGCAAGAATTGCTGAATCTTTATTAAAATTTTAAAGGAAACTTGAATATAATGTAATTTATGCCTAATAAATAGCAGTGTAGGCATAAGTGATAAAAATTCTATTCACATTTAAAATGAATTTAATAGATATATGTACATTTAATTAATATGTCAATTGAATTACAGTATATTCATTTGAACGGCCTACCTGCATATCTAAATTACAATCAAAACAGAAATATATAATGTAACACTCTGTGTACAAACATAATGACGATATTATTATTCGTTTACTTTGAAATATGTACCATATGATTAATATGGTATTTAGTAAACTAATTTTACAAATAACTCGTTGAGAACTAATTAAAAATAATTATAAGTCATCTTAAAGAACATTATTTTGTGTAATTTATATAATAGCAAGTATACGTGTATTATGAATAGTAGCTGTAGCATAAAGCCTTGGTCCGATAACTTTACTTTCGGAGCTATCCACGAACTAGTATTTATACGCTTTGGGATTATAATTATTTCCGATTAATGAATAAATTAAAACAAAATATATTTGATTAGTTAAATGGCCTATAGATAACTTTTAAGCTGTTATTTCAATGATTAATATAAAAATGTAACTAAGAAATCTCAATTAATAAATCAGTAAAATAAATGGAAATGTATATAAATGTCTAAGTATTTATCAACACACGAACTTATAATTTATTAATATAATATGATTCATAACAAAACACTGGTACGCCAATTAATATTTGGTTAAACAAAACATGTAGGTAAATATACTACACGTGGTGTACCGTAAACCAATAGCCATTTGCCATTTAAGAAAAAAAAGGAATTTGCAAAATTATAGTAATCCTAAAACAGTAAAATTATATTCGTTGGAATGGCCAAATTGCACAGATTTCTAAAGAAATAATATATTCAATATTGATATTATACTCCTACTAGGTATAACAATATGATAATTTATAATACCGTTTAACCCAATCAAAAACAAATTAAAAACCGTATACTTTATGGTAAATCTAATATAATATACGTCAAAAATATCCAAATGCAAGCGTGAAGGTATAAGTAAGAAGGTACATCATCGCATCGTTTATTATTTTTTCGTGGTCGTTATTATAATACAGGACAAAAAAAAAATACAAAAGACCAAAATATTGTCGCGACAACACCACAACGAATATAATATACCATCAACAGGTCGTATAGTACGTTGCGGTGGCGACTTAAACGCGACGTAAGGTGTATACTTGTATATTATATAAGTATGTGTGTGTTAGCGCGTATGTGAATCTGTCCAAAGACACCTACGGACACAGTCAACAGGCACTGCGCACTGAAAAAGAAAACGAAATCCTACGCAAAATAAGAATTCAATGAGCTCAAACACGAGCGCGCGCGAGACACAAAAAAAATTCTTTTAGTTTGAAGCTGCTTTAAACTGTGTGCGTTGAATGCCAAAAATATATAAGAATATTGTACAACGTATATACATATAAATTTATATATATTACAAATATTATAATATTATCGTTTAAAAGCATATACATATTGCATACAGCTTTAGGCACGAAGAAGAAGCAAACGTAGACGTAACATAAATCGTGCACGATAAATCATCCGAAAACTGTTGTGCAGAATAAACCATTTCACACCACCGGTAGACAAATGTATGTCAATTATCATTATATTTTAACAGCGAAATTCGGCACATAAATCGGTAGGTGTCGGCTTAATGGCCGTGTTTAGTATAAGAAAAAAACGCGCGCACACACATCAATATATTACATAGATATTGTATACAATGCAACTAACTTTGGCTTCACGTCAAGACCGTGCGCGATAATTAAGAGGCTGAGCTGAAGTAAGAATGGTATATTTGTTTTTTATCCTCTAGTTGTTGTTCCTTTTACCGTACGCTGTTTTTATTCTACTTCACCTCTTCTTCTATACATACAACATACACCAACACATTGTTGTACACAATTTGAAACCTCAAACACCGTAATTAGTTCAATGATGGATGTTTCGGTGACATCATTTTGATGGCCCAGCCTAACAATAATATATATATATATAAATATTATAATCTGTAGTTCGATAATTACCACTACGATAGCTCCTGCAAAACAATCAATCTTGTATCGCACAAACACGCACATTATATTAGTAAA
The DNA here is from genome assembly GCF_003676215.2 of Rhopalosiphum maidis. Classification (NCBI taxonomy): domain Eukaryota; kingdom Metazoa; phylum Arthropoda; class Insecta; order Hemiptera; family Aphididae; genus Rhopalosiphum; species Rhopalosiphum maidis. The sequence continues at coordinate 22,271,467 of NC_040880.1, read as the reverse complement.
TAGTAAATACCGACTCATACACAAATAGAGCCCGTTTACATTGACACATTTCTGACGGTCGACGGTATTGCGTGTATTCAATACGTAGTGGAGGTGGCGAAAATAAAAATGTTTTTGGAAAATAATTAACAGAAGCTTTTAATTCGGCGAGATAGAAGACCTCGGAAAGAGACGACCTTGTTGCCCTAATCAGAATATACCCCTTACTAATAACAAATTTAATTAATGATTGATAAAACCACAACGACAAGAAATGCGTACATGATTTATGAAGGTATATCTAATACAAATATAATACAATTGCCGATTTTCGTTTATTGTTATAATACAGTGTGACTTATCGCTACTATACCTACATCGATAATAATCGTAAACAACGTTTAACGGATTTCGCAGCATACTTTTTCAATATATATTTAATGTAATATATAGTATATAGTTAAAAAAACGCAGTTAAGAAATATAAATTTACTTAGAATTATTAAAAACTCACGTGCGCTAAAAACTAAACATTTTAAACTGTAAACCTACATTTTTTTAATATGAAAAAACATATTTAAAATTAATATTTAGGTTATACGTATGTTCAAATACTAAACGATATTTAATTGCTGTACAGCGAACATCTTTTACTGAACATATGTTTATATACGAGTTTAAATTCATAATCCGTGGAAGTGGTTAATTAATGAAGTGTGTCACTATAATAAATTATTTAGAGCCAATTACATAGATGTTACGATATAAGATAGACGTTATGATTTATTATGAATCATTTATAATAAAACTGGCGATTCACATTTTATAACATTATAGATCAACAGAGTGACATCAACAGAGTGCGCAATCTACTATCTCTCTTAAACACAATATAATACGAATTGTTCTGAACAATAATTTGTTAATATAGTTGTATAATTTATTGCTAATCACCATTTGAGGCTTAACTACTATTGTGATTACAAATGTTTAGAGATGAAGATGATTTTAATTAAAACATCTATATTTAAACCAACGTTTAATAATAAATATAATTATTTGCATTTTCAATAAATCCTACTTATGTTGTGTACAACATTTTTAGTAAAAATTAAAATCAAATGATGCTTTTTAGCTTTTACTGAGTATATCTACGATTAGTAAATTCTAGCATTAACAAACAAAACTTAACCTTACTTAACAAACGTGATTTATCGATAACATAATGATTAATGACGGTTGTACGATCTAGAACATTTTTTTTGTTTTTTTAGTAACACGATTGAGAACTATTGTCGATAAACCAAAGAAATAATATTTTCTACCTTATATTCAAACGATTGAGAACAATTTTTTGAGCGATGTTCTCGTTTATCTTAATTTTTAGTATTATCGAAAAATCGTGTTTTTACAAAAGATACGGTCAACAAGGGCCGTTCTCAATCGTGTTCTACCCCACAATGATACATTATTTTATATTATTTACATGTAAACATATATAAGAATAAGCAATTCACAAGTGCACAACATGTAAAGAATTCACGGAAACGTGTGGGAATTTATGGAAATCGTACAGAAATTAGGGAGAACCAACTAAACTTTACACATTATAAAACTAAATAATAGTGTATTTCATTCAAATATTTAAATTTTTTGCGAAATAAAATAAAACTAAAAATTCACTTTCATCATTTGAGATATATTTATTAAATGCCTTTACTAACAGAATCGATTATATAATATAATATAAAACTATATATATTAGTGGAATCGATGTGTTTTATTATATACGATTATCTCATTTTTATTATAGCAATGTATATCTAATAAATAACGATTTAATCAAAGTATCCATAAAATATTTTACTATTGTTAATATTTAATAATAATTAAATTTAAATCTATTTATATAATAAATCAGGTTTTTTTATTTTTTAAATATTTTAAATTTAAATAATTTTAAACACAAATCTCATTGTTAAAAAAATAAGGTACAACGAAAAGGTGAGATACCGCGAAAAAGTAATAGCAAATTATAATTGTTAGATCTACATCGAAATTTTGATAAAAGTTTTCGAAACACGTACCGATCAGGACACCCTAGACAGCCTAGACTCTAAAGTCTAAACTCTAGTCTATAGAGTCTAACCTCTAAAGTCTAAATCTTATCCATATAGCTTTCGACTAGCGAACAGAAACATAGATGGGGAATTTTATATACTAGGTGCTTACCACTATGTCATATGAATATTTTAATCGGCATTCTTAATGTTATAACAACAGTGGATACAACCAAGCATTTATGAGAATATTTTATGGATTTTTTTTATATTTTTCTCATTTATTAAATATTAAAATAATATAGTTGTGTCATGTAAATAATACGTAAATCAAGGAACGCGACTGTTTATAACAAAAAATAATAATTAAATGTTATTGTAATTTTTGATAGCTTTTGGCATTCCCATAATTTCCGGGAGTGTCAATCTTAAAAATGCTATATAATTTGCTATACAGCTCTGAAAAATAATAAAGCTCTTAAGTAGTGCTCATGTATATTATGACTGGTATTAACCGACGATTTCTTCATAGCAATCCGTCGTTGAGATACGTGTGTAATATTATGTGTGTGTGAATACACTACAACACGCACAAATGACGATAGTATAATAACAATGACAATAATGGGTAATAAAACAGCGGTAAATATACATTGTATGATCGTCGTGGTGCAGGTCGTTCAAGGATTCGAAATTTTGATCTAGATGCACACTAGCATCACAATTCATAACAGTTACATCATACGATCAACGTTAAAATACGCTATAATCACGAGCCTCAGATACGTCTAATATATAGTGAAAATATACATAAACGATAACGGATTAACGGAGCAAATATAATCGCGCACGGGGGCAACTATAAATATTATAGCTCCTATTACTGTATCAGGTATATTATATTATTATATTATTATACATCATAAGGTGCTATTGATAATTATTGGCCAACGGTGTATACATAATAAACACACACACACACACACACACACACACACATACAAACATATTATCTACATTATAATTTACAACAATATATTATGCGCGTATAGAAACTTGGACCGCCGGCGACTGTTTTGGCGACGGGGCGACGGCGTTGGTTCGCGCAGAGTCGCCGTTGCCGCCAATAAGCAAGCACGAGGCTTGTAAACAAAAAGCGAAATATATACATATATATTAACAATATAATATATATATATATATGTATATTAAAAAATAAAAAACGTTACTTTCTATATACGCATATATCAATGCGCGCTGTACATAGCGGTACTTTCTCTATTGGCGGAACACAATAGACGTCCTGCAATATTATATTATTATTATATTACACTTCCTACTAACACCACATACGAGCGCACACGGCACGTTACCATTATGTCGTTGTGCGGGGCGTGAATGTGTACTATGCGCGTACGTATATATACAGTAATATAATATAATATATATATAGCCGGGAACTTACGATTATTGTTGAAAGAAAATAATAAAACAACAACATAATAATAATCAAATTGTCGATAGATGTTTGCAGTAGATTATAATAATATTTTATGCGCGCGTGCGCAGATCGAGAAAACCGAGATATCCCGTCGTCGTTGTCACTGATATGGTTGTCGGTGGCGTTCATATAATTCATATATATACACACACACATATGTATATCATACGCTTATAATAATATAATATCAAAAAAAAAGAAGAAAAAAACGGGACTCAAAGTTGAAAAACCAAAGAAAAAACAACCAAAATAGGTCGGAGAATACATACACACATACTCGACTGTGATTTTGTGCACGGTGTAAAAAAATAATAATAAAAAGAAGGCGTAACGGAGAGGCGTGCGTATTAATATTATACACTGCCTTACACGCGCGATGACTGCATAGCAGTCGTCACGCTCTGTTATTGTATATATTATATTATATGCGTACCTATCTATACCCAAAACATTCGCGTAGACACAGCTCATAGTCTGCCCGTTCATCACTTTTCGTATTATCGTCAATCGAGTTTTCCCAGATCTAATTCCGGAAAAACCGATTTCCTTTGACGAAAACGTCTAGGTATAGTAATATGTATGAAAATATAATATATTATAACGCAAGAAAGTTGTTCGGTCCGAACAGCGATTGTTATTTTAATTAAATCAAAAGTTTATTGGCAATTAGAATATTTTTTTTGTTAATAAATTAAACACTAAAATTTGGAAATGACTTTAATACCCTTTTTTTACTTAGTGAATTATTTATTAATTTTTAATTTGATCACATTTATCTCACTTTTAGGGTTAGTGATTGACAACGCATAATCAGTCGCAGTTGTGTTTAAAAAAAGGTTGATGAATTTTGTCATTTTTAAATAAACCATTTTAGTTATGGGCAGTAAGTTTGTAGATACTAAATATCAATGATAAATAAATAATATATAGAAAATATAATAAAAATTAAAAAAGAGGAGTATGAGTTTGCAACAGGGGGTAATATATTATAATGTTATAGAGATTTATTTGAACCATATTTCGTAATGAATGGAGAGGGAGGTAAGAAATGGGTAAGGATGGCGTAAGCTATGAAAAGGATCTTTGAAGGATATAGATGAAAGAAGGGTAGGGGAATCAAAATCACCAGATATAAGTTTTGATAAAAAATTTAGGTTGGTAACGTTTCTTCTGTCAACTATTGATAGTCGAGAAAAATGCTTTTAAGAACAAATTTGTAATCGTAGGGGGAACAGCTAATAACTTACATATATTTTATTTCTATTTTTAAAATATTACGATAAGGTAATTTAAAGAATATTCTATTTAAAACATAGAATTCAAATATAATTAAAATAATTAAATTTTTTAACTTACTTGGAAATGCCTGGAAGATGGCGGTGGTTGAGAATAACACTGCATCATGTCTGCAAAAGATTCAAGTTCATCAAAGTCAAACTCGAACGATGGTTCGTACCACGGAGATTCTTTCACCTATAGTAAAATAAAAAAAATAATAATGGTAATAAATAGAATACACGAAAAATAACAATGTAACTAAATAAAAGCATAATATATATATATATATAGGTATCTGACAATATTATACACAAGTATATAATATATAGGATGATCGATGTGTACAGGAAATCGAGAATTGGTTACGGACTTTTTTCTATACTCTATCTTTCTCTGATCAACTCTCTATCACGCTACATAAAATCCACTTTGAATCCCATAGAGAAAACATGCCACCCATTCTACAATTCGATTTTTCCACTAATGTACCGTGGTATTGTATTACTTTAGTGTAGTCTAGTTCACATTGCATACGCGCTACACAAAATACTTAAATAGGTACCTAACTATACCACAGTAAAAATGAACATTTAATTTAAAATTACATGAATGTATTTATCATAAATAATCATGGATGATAATAATAATAACACTAACAATTAATAATAACATACATAAAATTGTTCTAATTGTGTCAGATATAAAGAAACTAATAAAAAAATTTAATCAAATTCCCTATTCATTATATGCATAGTGATGTATACATACAAAACTTTTGATAGTATAATACCCACCCAACCTTAAATATTTATTCCTTGCAGTTAATAAGACGTATACTTCCAATATTAAAATTAAAATCAACATTCTATGATACATAATTTATCCACGATGATTTTAAAAGCACTAAGTGTGGCACTCATCATATTCCACTCAGATCATCGGTAAAATATAAAAATATTTTAAAAGTATGATAAACGATAAATTATTTAATTTGAGATAAGATTATAAGATGATATCGGTTAATAGTGTCTATATAATATATAATATGGATATAGGACACTTTTAACAATGTAAGATACTTCATATGACTAATAATTTTTACAAAAAATATTAAGTACGTTTTGTTATAACGAATATGGCATGACGTATAACCCAGAATTAATGTTGCAAATATAAAAACAATTTTTTTACATTTATACATAAAATTACACATACAGTTTAAATAATTAAATGTAAAATATAAATGTTGATAAAAATAAAACGATTTCATCAAGATTTTTAAAGGTTTTATAAAAATAATTAGATATTAGTGAATATCGTAAAATAAAATTTACAAAATGTGAACTACGTATTAAGAAGCCAAGTAATAAATTATATCTAAAAACAATGATTTAAAAACGAAAACGTATTTTTTTTGAAATACTATCATTTTAAAGTAGAATTATATGTAGGTTTTTTTTTAATGCTTAATACCTATTAAGTTATATTAATTTTTTATATGGTGATAGTATAAGCATCATAACGGAAAACCCGTTGAAAATCTGACAAATTTTCATACCATAAAACATTAAAAAAAAAAGTAGCTTTTAAAGACATTTCAAAGTTTAAACCTACAAAAAAGGTTTGATTTATGATTTTTATATATTTTAGAAACACTTACAATAGCATGTATGTTATTAATCTGTAGGAAATTAATAGAATTTTTTTAAAAGGATACTGAGATTGTGCAAATGTTGTGGTTGTAGTGTAAATTTATTATTATTCAGAATACTGCAATGATGAATTGTTGTTACTAAAAGTAATGTAATAAGTAATATTGTTTTTTTAAATAATAAATATCAATTAAAAAATATTAAAATGTTCTAATAATACAATTAATGAAAAAAATAACAATAAAAGCTTCACTAAAATTAGAAACATGAACTAACTTATATTATTGCATTAAAATATATAATAAAATTATAACGCTATTATAATAATATCGACCTGTACTACCTATATATACACTAAGCAAATCGAAATAAAGAGGCAACATTTGTCTAAAATGAATCTTCTATATTCTGAGCAGCTTTTTATTTTAAAAACCATTATAACCACGATACTTTTCAAACATCTCTATCAAGCCAATAACTAAATATATTATCATATCAAATATAATATATAAAACAATTTTTTTAAATTTGTATTGCCTCACAACTGAAGGAGCATATTTATAGGAGAAGTGAAATTAATATTGGCTTTCTAATTTAATACATGAATATATTATTTATTATAGGTAACCAATATATTATAATAAAATATTTATAATAACGAATAATCATTATTATTTATACAATTTTAAAATAGTTAAATTAATTAAAAATTAAACTGAAACAATTTTGGTCGGAATTTTTAAAAATATTTCTTAGTCAGAATATAATTAAGAATAAATAATGAGCAAAAAAAATATCCTGTATAATCGATTTACAAATGAAATATTCTTTTCAATTTATTTATTAGTGGCACAGAATTTTCCAAATTCAGTTCTAATTTAAGTTCAGTTCACCTAAATTTAAAAATTGATTGATGAATGCGTTTTTTGATTAAAAGTTACATTTCAGTAGTTTTTCATAATTTTCTCAAAAATTATTTGAAATATTCGTAATATATTATATAAAAAAAAAATCCAATTTTAAAATGTGTTCTGCACCATGGTAAATTCGTAAATATTTAAATTTAGTAAGTACTGCGAATATTTTAATCAAATATTAAAACAATGAATAAATGATGAACAAAAAAATTTAATTTGCATAAATATTTTTAATAGGTACTATATGTAGAATAATATATTTATATTTTATAGGTATACCTACATATATTTTTTGTTTAAATAAATTAAAATAAATCGTAATTATTTCGTTATAAAATGTCTATAATGAAGAGAAAAAAGCATGAACACCTTTCTATAAACTAAAAGAGTATTTTTGTACTTTTATAATTGGTACATTGAATAAGTACCCCGTAAATAATACAATAAGATGTAGATTATACAGTTTATAATACATCCATGTGTATATTATTTATAGCACAGAAAAATATATATAGAAAACAATAATTTATAAGACGAAAACTTGAAAATTGTTCATTCTCTTATAATAACAAATTTTAAAAGGTAAGTACAGAATAGTTTAGGAACTCATGCAAGTTTGTATATAATAATTCTATACTAGATTAGTTTTAAGCAAACGTAATTATTATTATACCTAACCTATCATCCGTGTATTAAATTATACTTAATTATAATGTTTTTGAATTATATAAATATAAACATATATAATATAAAAATTAAGTAAAACCAAATACTATTGTTAAGATAAATTGTATAATACCTTAACTAAATTGAATTTTATACCGTAAGGTTTATTAAACATAATAATACATAAACTTACACGAAATCCTGGCGTTAAGCTTGGAGATGTATTGTTACTACTTGACCGGTCATTTCTGTGTTCAGTAGATTCATCGGCATCCAAATCCGACGTTTCGGTATCATTATCACTGGGCACTCGTCTCGAACGACTTTCGCCTGTAAAAAATTAACGCAATAACGGCACTGAAGTCTGAGACGCGAATACAGCACGACAAAAAACGGTAATATATTTGTTTAATAAATACATGCGACGCATATACTGATTGTCCCATACGACCGTATACCTGGTTGTGTTCAGGTAAAATTAAGTTTAACGTTGCACTGAATAAATAAAGCGCCAAGTCATCGGGGACAATAAAGGCCACGGTGGCGTCAGTCCCTGGAGGCCAAAAAGACGTACGGCGCACTAATGGACAGGGGAAAAATATTCGGCGAATATGGGTAAATCGAATTTTGTATTGTTATAAGTTTTTTATACAAAAATAAAATAAATATGTAGTACGACTACGACGACGACGAGGACCACGACGATCACAGCGACAACAACGGTGCGTATAAAACTATGACGAAAAACCGAACGAGTGACTACTGCTGATCGGTGGGCTGCCGAAAAAATACAGTTCCCCCCGGTCCAGACGCACGATTGAGGCTCTCCGACATAATATTATCCATCAATCCAACATGGCCGCCGATGCCGCCGCCGTACCACCGAGTCACTTCAGTTCCCATGACCCCGCATTCCTGACCACCGCCACCACCGCCACCACCACCCCACCATAGAGACCTCCACTACCACCACCTTCACCACTACCACCACACCACTGGCGGTCTTCCGATTTTATTTTATCGTTTTCATTATTATTAATCCCCCACCAAGGCGATTTCCGTACGTTTAAATAACCACCACTACCACAACGCATCGTTGCGTGAGTATTATCCATCGTCTCCTCCTTAATAGCATATATTGAAGTTTGCGTGTGTGCGTATACTAGACGGATAAACAATTTTGTGTGGTTTCAGGCTGTAGGTGAACCGGGTATAACGACACTTTTCCTACGTGAGAAAATCACTTCCTACAACAGCACTTGCACAGGACCCGTATTATATATCTATTTAAATACGTACTATACACTGCAGTATAAGTTCCGTTGTGTGTGTGTGTGTGTGTGTGTGTGTGAATATAAACACTGGAGGAGGGAATATCCGCTCTCTGCAGACTGTAGCAACACAGTCGGAAAAAAAAGAAAATCTAAATTGGAAAGTTCTGATTATCGCTGCAAATTTGTATGCAAATATATAAATACGTTTTCCCAGATATACGTTCCTGTATGTTTCACCACACGTTTTTTATATATGTTTTTTAGTCATCGTGAAAAATCTATACACTTAATGCAGCTAAATAGACAGGAGTATAATAGTGGACAGTGTTATTATATATATATATATGCAATAAAGATACTTGAAATTCAACCTACAGTTATGAGTATATATACGCGCATAACCGGAGATACGTATTTGCAAATCGTAATATGTGTATTGACGTGTAACGCAGTTTTATACAAAATACTTCATGTGTGTATATATAATATATTATATATGATAAATCAACAGCAATGACAAAAATTCAGTTAAAAAAACCATGTAATATACATACACAAACATGTGTACAATGTACATATAGATACTTTAGTAGGTAGGTACAATAAGTACATACACCTATAAATAAATACATTTATTATACCTGTGAGTATGCATATATGCAATACATATAAATATAAGAAAAATAAATATATATAATACATATATACATATGCACAGAGAAACAAATTTTAGTAGCGGAATAATAAAAGTTAATCAGGTTATTAAAATAACGTATACCTGGTACAACAATACATACTTTGATATTTATTTTTAAATAATAAACAACATAAAGGTATTTATCATATTATAAATATATAATATACAAATGTGCAGGTGAAAACCCAAATATTTGGTTAATCAATAAGTATAAAACGTAATATTGACAATACGCAATGCAACTATAACTTTTACAGATTTTTTTAAATTACGAACAAGTAATTTATTCATATGTTTTCAATAATTCGAAAATCAATTTATATAAAAAATAATTTTTCTTAACAATTTATAATAAAAAGTGGTTTTTATTCGAAACATTTATTGACAATAATTTAAATAAATTCAATATTAAAAGAAGAATTGAGAGTAAAGTTATACTCGATAATAATTAATAAGCCAGTTTATAATTTTATAATAAATAAGAATAATATTGGATTTTAGGTAATTATATCTCCTAAAATACAGTTTTCTAATTTTATTTATTTTTATCAATTTTAATTCTCAGATAAAAGTTGTTAGTATTATAGATTGCATAAGAAGTATAAAAATAATAATTAACTTTAATAGAATATAAAAGTTATGTTAGAATTACTTTTCTGGATATTTTACGTCTATACAACAAAGATTTCACTGCATATTGTTCCATAGACTATATTACCACAAGTTAAAATGTCCATAAAAAAATAATACTAAAAAAGTGTTTGATAAATTAGAAACGGTGAATGATCTTTCCGCGCGATTTCTAGTACGATAATTCACATAGAAGAAATATCTTTATTTTAAATGTCATACTGTCTGCTAAACAATTCATGACGTCAATAATATAGTCGCCCACTTAGTTTTTTTTGTTCCGGTCATATATACTTGGCATGTTGAAACATAATTTAAATTATCATTGTTTCTTTGAAACAACTTTTACATCATATTAATAAATGTTATTAATATACAATAGCTGATAATAATATAATATTTATTATTATTTATATATTTATTAATCTAAAAAATCTACACAATATATAAACTAAACTCCTATAATATTCTTCAAATGTTCCTTAAAAAGACAAAATAGTGTTAGCATTTATAGTTAGGTGCATTTAAAAATAAACAAAACATTAAAACCACACTATATACATAAATTGTTTAATAAATGTTCAATTTTTAAAATTTAGGCCTGCAAGGCTGCAAATATGTTTTGGATACAATATTATTACCTATTAAATTGAAAAATAAAATAATGACTTTATTAAAATAAAGAAAGTTGATAAGAAAAAGAAAGCACACTTTTCCAGTCACTGCATTAGCTCATTGCTCTAATTATTCTGATCTTAACACGGTTATTAAATGATTTGAAGTCAATTTGTTTATTAAAGATAAAATACGGACCTGATTAAAAGTGGAGTGTATAATATTTCTAAACTGTATAACTTGTTACCTTATACGTTTGATACAACATGCGGGATTAATATATATCTTCTAATATATCTATAAAATAGTATTATGTACTATTTGAATTATAAAAGATTAAACTAAACCGATATATTAAATGTGCCCCTTTTTGTATCCCGCCATCATTCAATTATCACAACCATCTGCCCTAAATTATTATCCAATCAGGTAACAACATTTTATTGGTATAATAATATAGGGATAGGGACATGCTGGTGCTACCACGAGGAAAACCTAAACTTGCACCGACAGATGGTCTCCAGGTGGTTTTATAGGTTTTATACACCTCTCTTTCATTATTATTATTATTATTTATTGTTATTCATTATCAAAGATAATGATTATTTTTACTTAAAATTAACCGGAAGTCCTGTCAACGGCCAATTCTAATTTGCATTAAATATTATTGTTAACGTTTAACAAAATAGAACTCCATCTAAGAAAAACAAATTATTAAATACTCATAATTATAGATGTATATTGTATGAGGTATACGTATTAATAATTGAATTCATTATTCAAAAGCTAAAATATACAACAAATCGTTAAACCATATTTTTGATTATAAATTATAATTTAAATATTAAATAGAAACATTTACTATCTCGAACTTTTGGTGCGTCTACAACAACAATGCCGTCGTAGTTAATATTTTATTCTTCTGGTTAAAAAATGTCATTGCTGTTTCGCACTAGTATAATAAAGCCCCAAAGACATTTTGTACATATGTCCTAATAATTTTAATCGTAAGTACATTGTGTGAAAAAATAACGATGCAATGAACATAGGTGTAATATGTGTCGGCGTGTTTTAAGACGAGCCTTCATCATCATTTCAGCCAGCGGACCGGTCATGTCAACAACAGGTAGAGAGAAAAAAATATAAAACGAAAATCTTTCGAACACTTAACAACATGCAGCAAACAGAATATCGCCTAGTCATCTCAGCCACCATCAGATATAATATCGGCTTAATTCACGGTGCAAACGCTTCGGATGTATAAAGCCGCCTTTTGTGCACGACTACCTACACTCTATCATAACACCCAGATATCTTTCCCACGTAGAAGGTGGGGGGAGGAACAGTAATAATAATAATTATTATTGTTAAAATTAATAGCCAAGCCAAAATCAGTTTCGATACACAGCCCGAAACTCGAGAAAATGTATATTATATACAAGATATATAAGATAAGTATACATAGATACAGATATAATTAGATTGATAGCTCGAAATTTAGTCCGGTATCGTATTGAGTTGCACCCCGTGCTAACCTTACCGGCACGCGCACGCAAATAGATCCCCGTCCGCACATATATGTGGCGATATTTAAGCGCCTAGAGCACGTAATGTTTAAAACCGTATAACCTACACTACTGCATACGGTGTTTGTCTTTGTTAAATAGGACAAACACGCAAACAAACAATGAGCGTGTAGAATTTGAGAGAATATTATTATTATTATATTGTCTGACATTGTAGACCGGTGAAATGACGTTGCACAATGTCCCGTTATGATGCGCTACTGGGTCTCGCGTTATTTGAACACGTACCAGCGCGCTGGGGCACTGTTGGGTCGGATCTAGTGGGGTTATAAATTTAAAAAAAAAAATCGCGTTTGACATGTGTATTATCGCCTATTCGACGCCGACAACGACGATGTTTATCGAGCAAGATATTTAGATATGTCAGATGTACATAATGTTATATTATTCACGGTCAACAACGCGCGGTACATAACTATACATACTATATGAACTGTTGAACATCATCGGGTATATTATGTGCCATTTCGATACCACGGGATATAGGTATACCTTATAGATATACATCATATAATATAATATACAGGAATATTATAAGAATCAAAACGACCTATTACAACCAGACACACATGACGCAGCCGCCAGCGGCCATACGTATATATAGTAGCCAGCCAGTGGGTGTGTTTATACGCGCGGCTATCCGCGTAGGGCTGCAGCTATACGTGTACGTATTATATTATTATTAAAGTATTATAAAGCGGCATCATTAAAAGCAACATTTTTTTTTTAGAGATACGTACATACAGTATAACGTGCTATTGAAAACGGTTTTATCGTGATGTACGCATTTATATACATACATATACATATATATATATTATATATGAATGTTGAAGTCGACTGACGAGCACGATGAATATACGTTACACACGGCATAAATGGATTTATAAGGACACTATATAATAATAATCGGTATATGATAATAATAATATCATCGCATATATATACAGCAAACATAAATAATAAGTTGCCCCCCGCCACTCCCCAAAAAAACGTGTGAGTACGACAGTGCTTCAATTGAAAATAATTAATCAACAAACTTCATGATATACTACAAAATTAGAAAGAGTGACAAATACATACGTTGACATATTTCAAACCTAAAAATATTCCTCCAATATTGGATTAAACAAAAAGTGGTCATAATGTATATCCATATAAAAGCACAAGTAGGAAAGAAAATTAAGGAGACTTTATAGTTAAATAAAATATGTTTTAATGCTCCTCACTTTGAAAAAAACTTGATCTATATAAAAAAAAATACATACTGATACCAAAGTTAACAGATTATACATTGTTCAAATACACTATAAATGTAATTAATTAATAATAATTTCAACTTCAATATATTTTTGTATAGAATGTTTTAACAACTAATCACCGCATTGTGTTAAAAAGAAAAGTTTAAATTCTAAAAACTATAAACCAATAAAATTGTTGAACTAAACATTGAGATTTATGATCTAAAAATGAAACTTAAAATAACATATTATTTATTTATTAATAAATATTTTAATAGTAAATAAGTATGCTTTTCGGTGTATGTATTATAGCTATCATCTATAGTATCTATATTTGTATAATTTCATACAAACATAATATAAGTAACATATTAGAGTAAAAAAAGTTTATGACAATATTATGTTATAATTATTATTATTATTGTTAGTTATTAAAAGTTAAAGAAACTATTAAGTACCATACAACTGTTAACCAACAGCATTGTTTTTAGTTTTTACAAATAAAACGTATGGCCATTGGGTAAGAAAGTACAAGATACTTCTAAATCGTTTCAAAGATTTAATAGGTAATAATAAATTTAGTATTAAATTATAAAAAAAATGCGAAGAAATATATGATATTTGAACATTTATTGTTATTTGATATTGTATATGTACGATTCACTAAAACAACGAATAAAATAAATGCGAGGACTACGTAATCGTTACAAATAAATATTGGAGTTTAATAAAAAAGAAAACTTGATTTTTTAAACTTTTACAAAATATAGCAAAGTTGAAAAATATCACGAATATAGTTTTAATATACATTAATCAGGTATCTTACTATTTGGATATAACAACTAATTTAAAATTTAAAAAAATCCATAAATACCTATATATACGTATATGGCTTAAAAATAGTTTAAACGTTAAGTTGTATTATTTAAACCAATAATTAATAAAGAATTTTAAAACAACTTTTCATTGACATTTTTAGAACATACAAACGATGAACTAAACTAAGGTCTAAAACTTAGGTTTAACCCATTAATTATACAGCTATACTAAAAAAAATCTTTGAAAAAACCGTTAGATCGTGAATTGTGACACAAAAAAAATATGTCTATAATCGGTCAAGGTAATCGGTGAAGAACTAATTGTTAAAATATATAAATAATACATTCTCAAAATAATTAAACAATATACCTAACATAAAAAGATAAGTATTATCCATTTAGTATTGTAACCTGTACCTAGTAGGTATATTATCTGTTCAATATATACAACTAACTCAAGGTTTTATTTATGTACGACAAACAAATTTTAATCAAACATATACACTTTTAACTATAAAAACTACATTTTTATTTTATATTGTATAATAATAGTTTAAATTTATTACCTACGATTTAGTTTATCTAAAAAAAGCTTTTTTTACAATCGTAAAATTGTATAAATAATGATAAACAGTGTTAAATTATATAATGATTTAACATTTTTAATGGAAATAAAAGCTGTATATATATATAGTTTTAGCCTTAGCTGATAAATTGTAAAAATCATCATTGTTTACAGTTGTTAAAAATCTGTTTGGTATGAATGAATTTCTGTGTCACATTGACTTGACATTTTGGATTCGTTATAAGGATGATCGATCATGTTTAAAATTATGCAGTTACACAGGTAACACAGTAAGTTACACCTAAATACAATATAGTATTATAGTATATATTCATTCTTGTCGTAAGATGAAAAAGTGAAGATTATCATTATTTATTCCAACTTCTTTAAATTATTTATAGTATGAATGGAAAGCGCAACATTTTATGGCCGTATGTGTAATTTATATAAGTAGGTACGTAGTTATAATGTGAATATACCTATTGCATATACATAGGTACTTGATAAGTAACCAAATTTAAATTTGTAAATGAATTGTAGGTACATTTTTTTTATTATTTTTAATTGGAGTATTTAAAATTTTAAAGAAAAATCACACCTATAGTTTTTATTTGTATTATGTAAGATTTTTAGCATGGTTGAACATGCGTCTTTAATATTAAAAATACATTTAGCTAAATATTTTATCAAATTATACACTTAGAATTTTTACAAACTACACAAATACCTAACAAATATGAATAATTATAAACAAATTTAAATGACTAAATAATCAACATGAACATTTAGTGTGGTTAAAATTTTAGAATAATAACAGTTGGTATAAATAATTGTCAATAGAGAATGTGTGAAAAAAATAAAATAATTAGGAACACTTTCTTATCATTTGTAAATAATATACATGATATATATTAGTAAGAAACTTGATCTTTATATTTTGAAGGGTTGATTTATATTTAGACAACATGGATTAAGTACACATAATATATATTATAATTATTATATATTATTATTGTATAATAATACAATATTTTTATAGTTTTCAATTTAAAGATTCAACATTTATTTTAAAGATCAAATTCTAACTTTCTCATTGCCGCAAAGATATAAATCTAAGCAATGTTCTTTAAACAGGGGGTACTCGTTATTATATAGGTTGTTAAAGACAATTGTTGATAAAAAAAAAACGTTTGACGAAGTAGTTGATCTTATGTAGGAATATTTACTGAAACTTTCAAAGACTATTTACAGTTTTGAGCACCATTTATGTGATAAATGATTTCTAATGTTATAATCACCTCATAAAATACATAAGTTGCAACCCGTCTAACCAATCAGTAGATTTTATCATATTCTATCATAATAATAATATGTACCTATATTGTTGCGGCTAGCTGTTATGTTGTAATATTGAACGCAAAGAGAAAGGCTAATATTAAGATGGTATATATAGTATACTCTAAACTTTATAGAAATAGTGTTAAATCGAAGAATTTCATATCACATAAATAATTTATGTATATATAAGAGGTGCACATAACGCGATCCATACCATATCGAAATCATCGGGTACGACAATGATGGGTGTATAATGTATATATACTGTATAGTGCCGCGTGTGCAGTGTATATTATATAGACATACCCACATCCACATACTATAATATGTATATCAAAGGTACACCGCCGTTCATATTTAAAATCATACATATACGATTACGAAGTATATATATAAATCATATGTCAGCCGTTAGGTATATTATAGGTACTACTACTATATACTATAGGTATATCGCCCGTCGTAGCATATACATAATACATATATATATATATATATATATATATATATATGCGTATCCGTGTGAATGTAATGCACGTTTCCATGACTACACACACACACCACATCTGTAATATCTAAGAGGGAGAAGAAAATATACGCACAACGAGCACTGACATATATATTTATTATTATATTCCATTTTATATTAAGAACTCATATTATCATACGTGCTCTATTCGCGTGTATATGTGCATTTGTATGGATTTGAAAAACCGAGATCGGACACGTATATTATACATCGTTTGTTCGAGGGGGGAAGAATTTTCGTGGGGTCCTATAGCTCGCGTCACTTATTCTCGGATTGGCGGCTGTCGCTCCATTACGTCGGGGAGGCCAAATGGCAAAAAAAAATCGAAAAAAACTGAAATACAAGGGGATGATATCACAGTGCAGTGGGTGCAAGGGAAAGGGGGATTAGGTGGTATAAGAGAAGGCCCGGATATCAGAGGACCGGGACCAGGGTACGGCCAACAAATGACTCATCCCTGGATGACCGGAGACGGCGGCGGCGGGTAAACAACAAAAGGACGGACGCAGAAGATTGATGACGTTGCGACGACGCTCTTCGACGGCAGCCGTGTACACGCTCATAACACGCCGCCGCATTTTCTTTCCGAGGGTTACAAACACTCCCCCCCCTCGACAGACCACCCGCCACCGTCCCCCCCATCAAATGCCAGAGTCACTTAATACATAAAACGTTTTTATTCATGCATTATGTAACACGCATTTTCCTCGGAGAACGAGCGGAAAAATTCAATTCCGACAACACGCATTTATACACACACACAACACACAAGGGTAAGCCGCAACCGAATAGTAATGTGTATATAAATCAGATATATATGGCCGCGTGCATAAATAATATGTATCGATGGAAAAATCCCAAAGTATATTTAGAGTTGGAAAACCGAATACAAATTTCATATTCGTTCGTACGAGACAGCACGGCGGAATAAATATATAAAGAAGAAAAATTACCACTGGTCCTCACAAAGATGCGAAATGCAATGATATCGAGTGGTGAATGGTTATGTGATATATAATACGCATAATGAGTTCAATAATGCGCAACAACGCAATTTATTCAACACCTTTTATGACGTATACAACACGTATATCTATATATATTAATATACTGTAACTACCGCCGCAAGACAGAACTGAAAATGTAATTTAAGATCAAATATATTCATATAAACTTGCACAACAATCTTCAAAAATATATACATGGGTCGTACACGAATAAAGGAGTAATGGGTACCACGTTTTTCTAGGACATATAATATAGATATATGATAGGTAGTTACTTGAGTTTTTAGGTAATTTAAATTTAATGATCATATAAGCTAATGAGCTAGTTTGTATATACAAGAAGTCATCAAATAATACATCTATGTATTTTTTGTGTGTATACATTATAATATACATGTATGTAATTTATTCTCATTGGTAGAACAATTGCATGTGAAACTTTAAAAATTCGATTATAAAACCTATTCAACGTTTTTAATTTCAAAACCAAAATAAAATCTATGTGAATAGTAGCAGGCTAATAGAATTTATAATTATTTAAAACTATCTTAGAAATAAACAAATTGAAGTACATAATAATAATAGGTATATTTAATCAAAACAATTGTATGATAACTATCGATAAAAGTATTTATATAAATGATATTATACCTATATAAGCTAGAATTCGATGTTTAAAAATCTTTCATCTTCTAATAGGAATTATAGTAATAATAATAATGATAATAATAATTATTTTAAGATTTATATTTTATCATGAATAAATAAATTATAAATAATAATTACATGAATTTATACATAATATAAACTGAGTTATTGTAAATATAAATGTATTCCCCAAATAACTTAAGTATATATGACGTAATCATTTGGAATACGAAATTTTAATAACTTTCGGAATTTTTCTAATAAATAAAATAAGTAATAATCCCAAATTATGTACAAACAAAAAATTCAATAGTGATAGAAAAGACTGATTAACACAAAACAGCTGAATGAAATAACATTTTAGAACGTGTTGGTATTATACCTACAAGTAAACAACTAATTTCTTATCAATAACATATCGATAAATTAAACATTACTTAAATTTAATTTAATCCATTTCTGCAGACATTATATTATATGATATAAAAATAAGCATTAATCTTAAAAATATTCAAATTGCGTAGATAATATAGTACATTAATTTATAAAGTATAAAACAAATTTATAGTTGATCTTATTCAATATAAGACCAATCAAAAAGTACATTTTTGAAAGTTTTCAGTCGATGAATATTAGTAACACATTAATATATTATATATACTTATATATATTATGTCTTGTAAACACGAATTATCGGTATTTAGATTTTCAAATTTTTTGACGCGTTGTGTCAATAACACGTTCGCCTGTTACTAATTAATATTATATGATCGTTGCTCAATCCGTTGATCAATTGCGCGCCCACTCGGTAGGGAAGCACAACTAAACATAATATCATATACACATTACGACAGCCTTATGAAGTCATAATGTAACACTTATATACACGCTTGATAATATGACGACAATCGGAATAGAAAATATTTTATTTAATATTTAATAATACATCGTGTAACGTAGTAATTTACCTGTAGTTCTGAGGTCCACCAACAAACTACCGACCTCCCAAGAATTTCCATCAGAATTTAGGGTGCGTTCAAATCGACTCTAGAAAATTAAATAAAAATAAATCACATTTACGAAAATAACAAATTACAAAATATTATAAGAATACGGTGTACATAATATAATTAATAAGTAATTTATATTTCCTCATAAATTGTGTGTGGTCATAGGTTATATTGTCATATATACTATATTATAGATATATATGAAAAACGACATCGTTTATTACCGGAAATGAACTGGAGCTTGGCGATAAGTCACTCGAGTTTGTATTCAGTGGTGGAAGGTACCAACGTCCATGGGACGAACCGGAGGGACTGCTGAAAGTGTGATTGCGCGATGGCGGTTCGTCACCCGGTAACAAGAAAGATCCAACGTTATAAGGAGAAGGTCCGCGACTCTCGGTTGTGGCGCCAGCCAATCCATAATCCAAATCAACTTTCCAAAGGGCTTCCACAAGCTCGGCGTCCTAAAATAAGTAAAATAAAATGACTTAAATATTTTAAATAACACAATTATTCTGCGTTAAATCTAAAACGAAATTACACCTTATAGGTAATCATTAAAATATTGTATTACGTTATTTTTAAATAAACGAAACTTAACCGAAAGTGTCAAAAATGCGATGATAATTTCTCTAAACATACTTAATATGTTTAGAGATATATGAGAATATGTTTGTATTATTAGTGGCTAATATAGATATAAACTTTGAGAACCATTACATATTGAAACAAAATCGGAATTCTGTGTCTTACGAATCAGAGGAATAAGTTACTTATATATTATACGGTATAGCAATCGTTTTTAATTATTATTGTTTTAATTAAAAACATATATTGACAAATAGTATATAAGAGTATATTAAGTATTAAGATAAATTGAAAATTAAATGAAATATAAATATCAATAATCACGAGAAATGTTTTTGATTCCATCACAGTAATATAACAACCTACAAATATATCATATATAACTCGTGTGATATCCTATTCAAAGAATATACGCTAAACACTGCATACATACATACATACATACATACATACATACGAAAATGTAAATTTTCCCTGTGTTGGTTGAGAGAGATCGCAAGTCTGTAAACTGGGAAATCGTTGTTATAATTTTTTTTTTTTGTTTTCCTTCTTTTGATTTTGAGTATTTATAACATGTACCTATACATTATATTTTTAATACATTAGTGTGCGTGAGAGTGCTGCGCGCGCGAGCTCGCCAGCTAGTTCGCACACACACACACATATATATATTATACAACGCAGGGGAAGCGGCCATTTTCGGTGTATATATATCGACAAGACGAGACGACAGACACGCACGCGAGGGTGAAAATCCCTGCGCGCATTGTGTTAATGGCGACGGCGCGCGGGGTCGTGATTGCGTCGCAACGCCATTAATCACCCGGATCCCCCTTCCCCCACCAACTGCAACTCACCCCTCCACTCCCCCCCAATCATTACTAGTAGTAAAGCCGAGGGTACAGCCTCGAGGGAGCACACGCACAAAGCGAAAATATATATATACATAGGTATGGTGCGCGTGTGTAGACATCAGTCGTAAGCGCGGCCCAAGTCTCCGCACACATCGGTAGATACTATATATATATGTGTGTGTGTGTGTGTGTGTGTATTCCGAAAAAAAAGCATCGTCGTTAATATATAAGCGTCTCGCCCGTGTGATTTTCCCATTCATTCTCCGTTTGTATATATCCATAATAATATACGCGTATAAGCGTCGTCGTCATTCGGACGCCATCGTGTATGGAAAAAAAAAACTTCGGCATTTATTTATATATATATATATATATCATGATAAATACGATCACAATGAGAAGTGCGCGTTGAATGAAGTTATCATACACAATATATAATATATAATATGCCCACGCGGACCCGCGGAAGAGAACATCTGCGGCGGCTTCCCCCGGACAAATGACATCGATAACATAATTTATATAATTCGTTCATATATATATATATATATACGTATAAAGAATCGCGCCGTGTACGAAATTATTGTATCTTACAGCGGGGCGGGCTTGTGCGTACGAATAGACGTCGAGATTCGATTAAGACGTCAAAAATAATATAATGCGCAGTGTTCCGCGGACGACAGTTCTGTGATAACTAAATATTATACGACCACGAATGATATTTTATTTTAGAAATTTATAAATGTAAGTACAGATGTAATAGTACACAGTAATAAGCAACAATTTAGGAAGCTCACTCCACCTCTAACCCGATTTCTAAACATATTTCAACAAAACACGATAAACTATATTATTATATACCATACACAATTTAAAAAAAAATTGGTAACTTTCATATTTTCGTAATAGCTGGTTATAGCTTTGAAATTAACTATTATGTATTTATATGTATGTATAAAAATTAAATATTTACATAATATATTAGGCGACTCTGCGCGTAGCTTATCGTTCAACAAATCGTATTTTTAATTACGTTAATTTACGTCACACATTGCATGGGGTTTTTTATACGCCTTTATAGGTATTATATTATTTTCTATCAATGACTAAATCAATTTTTTTTTCTTTTAAGGGGATTGTTAATTTAAGAATTAAAATATTAATCAAAACAGCAATAAAAATTTAATAAATACTTTTTTTTAATACATTAATACCTATAACTATCTAACGTCATAACCTCGCGTAGAAAGACAAGAAGACTTGAATAACATCACTTATACGTTGTTCTTGAATCCTTTGTAGAAATAGATAGTTAATATTTATACACGGTTGCAAGAAATATTGAGAGCTATTTGATTTTGTTATGAGTACACAATTTTACAAAAATATCAAAACTAAATCTTATTAAGTTCTAAATAGAATTTAGAAAAAAAATGCGGTCAATGACGAAATCCGAAGGCCTCGGTACAAAATATAAGGTCCTATTTGCAACACTGTACTTATGTTATAATCTTGAATCTTTATTGGCTATTGCACCAAACGTAAACATATAATCGTGACACATTTATGCAAATTTGAATATGCAATTATTATTATTTTATGTATTGATAAAATAAATATTTGTTTAATTATACATATTTGATGACATTTATTTCTATTAGGTATTATAATTTAAACCAGATAGGTATTATTAACATTTATTAATGTTAACAATCATTTTATTATCATTTGTTTTCAACTTAATACAATTTCTGTGCACTATTTGTTTTCTCTTCATAGCCCACACACACCATATACCAAATAATTTTCATTCAGCAAAACCAACATTGTGCTTAAGTAAAAAGCCAACGTAAAAATAACACAAATAATATTCTCAAGTCCTTAAGTTTGATAATAGGTCAATTCACTCTAATACTAAAGCTAATACCACAATGTTGGTTCTGCTAAACGCAAATTATTTGCTATGTTGTGCGTGGGTCGGAGAAAAAAAAACAATAATAGAGCGTTGACATCATCTTCTAAAGAAATATATTTCATGGACACTGTGCGCTGTCACACTGATGTAGAATCGTGGCTAGTGAGTTTCCGATATTGCGGTGAAATCGATTTAAAACGACGGCCATAAATAAACTCTTTTTTTCTGGGCATACGACGATACGGCGTGACATGAAATACCAGTAACTACAGGTACCGCGCGCGAGTGTATATAAAGTAACATTCATAGCAGTGGTTATCGTGTATTTAACAGATTTTTTACGACTTTTGAAATCATAAGCAATCAACATTCAGCACTGAATCTAAACAACAGCCGCATTTATATAACATATACTATACACTAACGGCCACCAAATCAACTCATCTTTTGAAATTGTCGGACTACGTCACGAAAGACGTTAACGTTATTACAATATACGATACTCAACTGCTGGTACCACGAGGTAAGGAGGTAAGCATATGCATATGAATGGTAAATGGTAAAAACGTACCAAAAAAATAAGTCCGGTAAAAAATATACGAACAAACGCAACACAACTAATATTATAACACACAATTGTAAAACATATTCAGGACTTTTTGAAAATGTCTATCATAAAACTTTGCATCAGTAATATAGCGCAGACCATTACGCAAAGTCGAAATAATCGTTCATCAAAAAGTGTTGACTATTATAAAAATCCTTATCACCGTTAATACTTAGCTCAGATAAACTTTAAAGTTTTTTAAAATATGCTCGACTTTTACATAATTATTGCAGTGTTGTTTTTTGTCGTCAGAATTTTTCTATTAATATTGTATGTACCTCCTATACCGTACCACCGCATAAGTTTTGTTAACCCGACCGGAAAAATGAAACTGTTAATCGAAACTGAACTGGAAATATTATATTGTTTTTTGTTGTGAAATTGATCGAAAAAGAAACAATATTTTAATGCTACAGCGCTACTTTAGAAACCACGCGCATTAAGCCCACGATATTATATATATATATATCTATATATATGTTATAAAAATAGAAACTGTAAAAAAATTTTTAATCATTCACGCCATTACACCAATAATAGTCGTTGAAGCGTATATGAATAACTGTCTATCTTTACAAGGCACCTGTGGATAATATAATATATATAAATGACTGATGTGCGTCTCGCCTTGAACATGCCGCCCTCAGCTCGTATAATATAAATGGGCAACGCGTTTCATCGGACAAGCAATGATGAAAGCTCACAAATATGCGTACAACTACAGTTACAAGATTTGTTATTAAATTGCATCAGTATTGATACATAAAAATGATACGCACTTGCGGTTAACACCCCTAAAAAAGGTTTGATCGGAAACCGAACGAAAAGAAGAACACTTTTTCTTCTTAAAATTGACTGTTCGTCGATGGAAAATATCTGGATGATTACTCGTTCACGATTATTATATAAACTGTAACCCGTAGGTTATATATGAGTATACTAATTTGGACCACGGT
This sequence comes from Rhopalosiphum maidis, assembly GCF_003676215.2. Classification (NCBI taxonomy): domain Eukaryota; kingdom Metazoa; phylum Arthropoda; class Insecta; order Hemiptera; family Aphididae; genus Rhopalosiphum; species Rhopalosiphum maidis. The sequence goes on along the minus strand of NC_040880.1, from coordinate 22,246,536 downwards.
CACTGATTGTCTCGAATCTCAGTCCATGATTATTTGTGTTTGTTGAAATTGTTTAGTTATAAAGCATTATATTATAAAAACATAAGACTAATTTTAAAGTAAAAAAAAAAATAAGGTTTTAAAAATAGATTGAGGAATTAGAATTAGGAAACAAAAATCCTTATATATACTGCGTGGTTTTGAAAGGAATAGCGTATTTAGGCCAGGGCTCCCGTAATGGTATTGGATATAATTTTAGACCTATATTTTATATTTGTTCAAAACAACCCAAATTAATTTTCTGAAGATGTGTGCAGATTACTGTTTTACATTTAACCGAATCTAAGACGGGGAAGAATCCACTGCAATGACATTATTTAAATTGTTGCCGGCAACGCTGTACAAGATCAGCTGCTATAGTATAGTCTATAATTCTAATACATAATTTTACATATATTATAATGAATAAAAATCCTTTAAAGAAGTATAAGAATAAGTAATTATAAATGAACATTCCATTAAAAATATAAAGTAAAATAATGTCATTATATTGTATACAAATTTAGTACACTATATATAGCAACAAGCAATTACCTATATATATATATAATCGTCTATACATATCCTAACATTGCGAATTGCGATTGTTAATTAAAATATTATTGTACATACAATTTGAACATAACCATAAGACCGGAAAATGTTCCGATTAGGCAAACCGAACACTATTGAATGGAGTAGTTATACACATCGATGAATGCAAAGCTCCAGGAAACAATTGAAGATCAAAATCATTATACAGTATAAAACGTAGCGACATCAATACACCATGAATAGACACAAATTAAGAAACACATTAGTTTCCAATCGACAACAGTTATGATGGCTTATCGGATGTATAATATACATATATGTATAAAACATGTGTAATGTGTGTATGTTAACTGGTACAACATAATATGATATCGTATAGGCTATTGTGTATAGAGATAATACATTTATATGTTTTAAATCCATGTATACATGCATAGTTTTGAAGAATCCAAATAACTAGAGTTCTAACAAAAAAATTCAAGTATATACCCATTACTCAGCCATTAACCCTTCGTCTAAACATAAACGACCCTTAGCCCTTATTACGTTAAATTTATATAAGTACTATCTATTCCAATGTAAGCATACACATTATACATATATGTATCGCTATACCACTCCTCACTAAAAAATCTACTTGTGGGTATGTGTTATTAAGTACAAGCAATATACTCGAGTCTACATGTAAAATGTCCTAAAATAAAATAGTATAAGTACCACGATTTATCATAGTAACATTTCATAGATCAAATAGTGTCATTAATGAGTTTCCTCTTGTAATCTTGCGGTCGATCCTATTCTATATGACAAATTTTGTTAATAGTACCTATACGACTGTATGATTATTTTAAAAAAAAATTATGATTTTTAACAGAATCATGCATAAAAATGTCACCAAAGGTTATAGACAGCGTGCGAAAATGATAATGTTAACTCTATACCTAGCTGGCGTTGATGATGCAAAATCTAAACCGACCCGATAAATATATAATATTATATAATTGCTATCGTGTTAATTGGGAATGAACAATTTTATAGACTTGAGAATATATATGGATCTTTACCACAATTATAAATCAGATAATAATTATGTTTTTATCCATTATCCATTAATAAATGCTTAAGATAATCAAGGTAGACTAAATACAATTATTTAAGTTACGTATCTGATATGAAATTCTATTTCTTTTTTTAGAGATACATAATTTTAAAGTACTCAGTATTTAAATACATTTTGACTTATGTCTAGTATATTTTATATTTTTTATGTTTTAAAGTATGAGTTGCATCCAAAAATTATGTTTTATTTGTTTTTATACTATTTTTTCAAATGGCCCAATCACCTGCAGTCTTGGATATCATTTGTGTTACTAATTGCTGATGTTAAATAATTTATTTAAGATTAAACTAACTGGCAATAAGAAACTGTTGGTAATTGTTCAAATTTTACATGATCAAAATATATCGCGTATTTTACTGCACTGTACTAATAACTGATCACGTTTGCTTCCTCACTATTTTAGATGTATCAGTCATAATTTAAGTTTATTATTAATAGGTTTTTCTCATTTCTTGAAAGTCATTAAAAATTTACCAGTTAATAATCGATTATATTTAGGAGCTATTGAAAATAGTAATAGAAAAAAAAATATGCTATTTATTATCCGTTATTATTATGCCCATATTCCAATATGTACCCACGTCTAAACTGTATATATTATTACATGCTACACTATAGCCAACTACGTACCAACACTATATTCACGCGGCACAACGGTGCAGATGTGCAAAAAACCTTATTGGTGAGTAGATTCTTAGCACATAATATACTATATAGGTATTATCTTCGATGTAGGACCCAGTCGCATTTTCGCGTCATGTATAAATCAATTGCGCACCCGTTTCTTTTCTGGATGATTGGACACAAAATATCGAACGCAAACGAGAATACACACACACACACACACATACTCACAATTACCAATAAAATACTGGTGTATACACTTTGTGATACACCACACTACAACAGGTAGAATATGATATTTAATATGCGTCATGTGTACCGTGTGAAAGTATTGGTTTTGTGCGAAAAAAAAGTAGTATATAGGTATACGATCATTGCACCGTTAACAATCAGAATCGGCCGACGGGTTTATTTTTCTTTAAACATTTTTTTACCGACCCGTTTCGTTTTGCTTATCTCCGAAGTGATACTTTATTATTTCTTCTTTTATTTAAATTTGTTTTTTTTTCGTACGACTAACTTCTTTTTCCATATACATATAATAATATAATACACGTAGGTGCTGTAATACAATAATAATAATAATAATAATAAAAACCATCACCCGTAAACAACATATATTACTATATATATATACCTATTTATTATATTGTAATATTATGTATATAATACAACGCGCAGTACAATCGGGTCCGCGCGAGCACACACATAGAAAAAACCGTTTTTCCCATTTCGTAAACGGATACGCGCGCGCACACAATACGCGCGATACATTATAATATTTATTATGGCAACGTACGCGCGGCGACGGCGGCGCGGTTTTCCCCATGGGAGTCGTCGTCGTCGTCTCGGCCGGGCGGGCGGCGGCGGCATGACAATCGCCGCGTGTGCCGCCGCCCGCGGGAACCTTAATTGTACACAATGGCGCGCGTAGATGATATTGTGCGTCGTATATATTATTATAATGTGTGTATAGGTATACCGAATGACGTGCACGGCCGCCAAGCGTTATAATAAATATTATATATAGAAATCGTCGAAGCGTTGTGAAAATATTTGGACAGACGACGACCGATCGCGTAGTCGTATCGCTCCCCTCTCCCGAGCCCATCGGTCACCCATCCGGCCGTCGATAATCGGCCGCGTACGATAATAATATTATCGTAATAATAATAATAATAATAATAATAATGATATATTATATACGTTTACGATCACCACCCACACCCCCTCCAACAACCAACCAACCCCCCCCCTCACGCCATCAACTTCTCCGAAACCAACAACCGCCATATCCTTACCGCGGTATCCGCGGTGATCGATCGACCGTTGCACGTCGCGATTGTTGTGATGTGTATAACGTACGTCACCATCATCATGTGACGGGTCGGAAAATCGGTCGCCCATTGTGTGTGCATTATGCGTCGTCGTTCATCGGGCATCAATTTTCACCGGAGATGAACGATAACTAGACACTCTAAAACAAACCTTTCGACTTTACACTTTTTACACGGTACAGAGACAAAAATCACTAGACGAGCACCGGATAAGCGTCATACATATACGAGTAGATGGCTTAATTATGCATATATTACGAACGTAGACTATAGACCACAAACTTCGTACTAAGTATAAGTAAAAGTATGCTAATAGACACTAGACGCACTCAAACTAAGCTTTTAAAAACTTTCCTGCGTTCAAAATACTGCACCAATACGCGTTCAGACCGCCAAACACGTCTGTACCACGCAACAGCGTCGCGGACAAACGTGACTTGCGTCTTTGTCGCACAAGACTCTCTTCTTCATTAGGTCTTATCTGTGCCCATATGTTATTATAGTCGGGTGTATTATTCCCGACTAAGGGTACTCGCACTTATAGACAAATTATATAGTTACAGCGGCGGCGGCTATACAGTATTATAATAATATTTATACATACAGAGGTATTATATACGTCTATACGATCACCGCTCATCATTCCGCCAACCCAACCCCTCCACCGAGGCCGTCCCGACCACGGGATCAACGGTGATCGATCAACCGTCGCGCACCTCGATTGTTGTGATGTACGTACGTCACCATGTGACGGGTACGGAAAATCGGTCACCCATTGTGTGTGCGGTGCCAAATGTGCGTGCGAGTCGTCGTCGGGCTAGCTCATACCCGCCTATAATACAATATATATATATATATATATAACTATAGTATACGCTCACCACCGCCGCCGTCACGCCGAGTGAAAAAAAACCGTAACACGCCGCTTGTTTGGCGGCCGTGAAAAACGCCCGTGAATCCGGCCGCCGAAGCGGAATGTACGGCAGGACAGATAATAATAATAGTGTGACGACGACAACGGCGACGACGACGACGGATAACGCGCGACGACACGACCGACGTTTTTTTATTTGCCGCTCTATCATCTCTTTTATTATTTACTGTTACCGCCGCGATTTTCCGTGCGGTATACTTATTATATATTTATAGGTATAAACTACTTATTACGTGATATTATTAGGTAGCACGCGCATACAGGATGATAAAAATATGTGCTATTTTAAACCGATGTTAGGTAAATATCGTAAATATATATCATGTTCTCAGAGTCTCAACCTTTATCAAGTATTTGAGTACCCCACGCGATATTTAGACAAAAATAATAATACTCACCCCGTTTAATTTATACATATTCAAAAATGTTATCTATTGACTATTATGTTTAATTATATAGTTTAATACTGTATAAATATGACTTTATATTTAAAATATACGGTGTCATTTGATACAAATGAATTGTATTTAATATTTTCGGGTCTATAATACATTATCGTCTTTACGACAAAATAATAAGACATGACCACTTTACCCGCTATGGCCACTTTGTACACCTTTTCCCTATAATCTCTCTCAATACGAGAAAAAAATATAAAGAAGAAAAAAGGCTATTGAATTTATTTCTTAAAATTAAAAGTATTATAGTATACACTATACACATATACTTTACTGAATGAGAACTAATTGATTAAAGATATGACTATGTTTCTCTAAAGTCTAAAAGCTTATCCTTCCTATTTATAAATCTATATGATCCTATATACAACGGTGTAAAAAGGTACCCAATAGGGGATAAGAAGAAAAATTATATTCAATTTTTTAGTTATGAATAGTAAATTAATTTCGCTAATGATTATATACATTCCATGCATGCAATATTATTCATCATTGTAGAAATTTATATTATTATGCATCATGAATATATTCTGTAGCTATACGAATGGAATATGAACAATTAGTAGGAAGAAACAACTGTAGTATAAAAAATGTTCATACATTTTTAAAACAAATACACATATTTTTTTTTTTAAAGAAGACGCACCGAATAATCTTTCTTACATTTAGCAGAAATAATATTTAAGTCTAATAACCAATAAACAATATAAAGGCAGAAAAAAATGGATTTGTATTATACAAATATAGTATTGTTTTAAAACATACAATGAAACGGCTTACTACAATTCACAAAACTCGTCTGAAAATATTAATGAATGGCGAATCGAACACTCTGTAAATAGTCAAAATAATCTAAATTTACTGCTTGCTGCGGGTATATCGGTAATACGCTACGCAGCGTAGTTGCACGTTATAATATACGTGATGTTGATTGTTTTCCCATCACACGTTCAACGTCGTTTTTTTTTTTTGGCACTCGTTCGTAAAAAAAAACTAAAAAACTCAACATTTTTGTCACACGACGTAATTATTTAGATTACATTATTGTTGTCGTAGTTGGTATTATACATTATTTCGCCGCAGAACTAATTTACGAATACATACATAATACATATGATATATAAACGAAGATAATGAAATGATATTATCGAGTATACCTACTTCAGGCGACAAATAAAATGATCTTAACATCATAATGCGCAGCATACCATCATAATTGGGTGTTGTATATGCCAGCGCGAGGAACAACCAAAAAACCCTTGTTTGCGTATAAAAGATTGATGCACTTTATACTTGTTTACGGTTTAATTTATGCGTTAATAAATCACAGATATATGATACAATACTATTTTAGATATCTCAATATTTTAATAAAGCCATCACGTGTAACATATTATACTTAATAGGTACACTACAGTTCAATATATATACTATAGTGTTTTATTATTATGTGTATAATTTATATGTATATTACGGTATACACACATTAATGTAACATATTATAATATTGAGTTAATGTTTATATACAGGTACCTAATATATACCTAACAGAAATTGTCAATAATATAATTATTTGTTTATTAATTTATTTTTACCTATTATTGATACTTATTAATTATTATATTATACTATTAATTTATTATTAACATCAATAAATTGGTATATAAATGCATAATTATATACGTTATATGCTATATATAACTATTAAAAAATTATAATAATATACATAAAGAAGATGCCACATCTGCAAGACTCCGTCTTTCAAACATACAATATGGCACATTTTTGTTCAGTAGAATCAATTTTATATGTTTATTGTTTATAGCTTAAATATTAGAGTGTAATGACCTATTATAAAACTTAAATATGAGAACATTATGTATGTTTTCTCGTCAGTTTTTTACGATACTTTAATTTTGAAATAAATTATGAACATTTTTAAGTATTAATATTTAACATATTCATAACTTGCTTAAAAATTAAAAACCAACGGGAGAACACAGATAATTGTCTTACCTTTAAATTTGATAATAGCAAGTATTATTTAACTCTTAACATAAACATAAAACATACAAAATTTGTTCTATTAAACGAAAATTTGCCATTTTATACGTTTATAAGACGGAGACAACGCATTCGGGTGTGACGTCCACTTATTAACACATATTAACACATAACAACAATAGTTAATTTTGTATAATAGGTTACACTTATACCAATTTTAAGCAATTGGACTATAAAATAAGAAATCCTGCAAAGTAAGGTTTTGATATAATAATGTGTTAAGACTAATGAGTGAATAAAATATAGAGACAATAACAAATGTTTAAGTTTTACGTTGTCATCATCTAAAGACATAAACTTAGAAATTATTTATGTATATAATATGGTGCGATATTATTACGAAGCTTAAATTTGTATCTATATATACAATAAGTATAATAATATATATAATTAACAGAATAACTAATAAGGCACTTTTATTTCATAAAATGGAAAGGTATAAGTATATAACTATATAATGATGATGCAGTGTACGCGCTTTTAGAAAATATATAGTAAGTAAAAGCAATAAACAGCACGAAGTGGGCAAATTGTATGAGGTGGATATACAATATATATATATGTTTATTTATTTTTGAACATAAATATAATAAATATGATGTAATTAATTTTATCAAGCCTGAATTTATTTTGCCTATAATTAATAAGTACTATATGGTACTACTATAGTATACTAAATATAAATATAAGTGCACCGAAACTTCTCACTAATGAAACAAAAGTTTGAAACGATGTTGAACCCATAAAACTTTGAACACTAATGAAAATAATACATTTAAATTTACTACTACATATATCTAGCTGAAACTCGTATATAGCTGTTATGACAGCTTAGCAAAATCTATAATACTACTCATGTAAATAATTTATTCCAGAAAAATATTATAATAAAGTAAAATGCATAAATAGCTATACTAGACCAATAAAAAAATATAACAAACATCAAATTATAAATAAAATAACTTATTATTTCTTGTAGTTGCCATAGAAATATTTGTTCAAAAGCTATACAATAAATAGGTATAATTACGTAGGTTTTCAGAAATGACAACAAATTGGATTTATATAATATGTAAATGACAACTATCTATATATCATTACTTTACATTTTTAAATCAATAATATGATAATAATATATAATAACTGTAATAATAATAATTCGAGGTGGTTATTAGGTACCTATAACTACACCAGCTATAACCTAAAACAATAATTGTCTCAAAATGTACATATTAATATTTGTACGCTGTTATATATTTAATGATGACTTAATAATGCAGGTAACATAAAAAACTAATCATAAGATAATATTGAAAATAATAGGTATGGTTTTTGTATATTGGTTAAAATATGCTTATACATTTTTTGTATCTTTTGTATGATTTATTTATTAGTATAGGTAAGATACATATATTATTTATGTATTTTTATTTAAACCCTATTTTTAAACAATGAACCTGATTACTAAGAACAAAAAAATATAATATATTTAGTATGTGTATGTTTCAAAAGAATATTTGTATTATGACAAATTTACATCGATATATAATAATCAAATAAATAAATAAAGGTTTTGACAATTTTAACAATTTAAATTTGAAATTTGAATAGATGAGATGCTTTCGTGTATAATGTATTTTTTACAATCTAATCAATATCTAATAGACAATACATAATGTCGTAATCTAATACAGTCTTATATTAACATAGTATAATAGGTATGCGTATAGTGTCAAAAAAAAATAAAGATTTATGCAACTTATAGAAAAATCTGAAAATCAAACATTACTTAGTTGTAAATATTTTATCCACAATTTGTTAACAAATAATAAAATGTTATGTATGCCATATATATTTATACCTACTACCATATGTTTAGTCGTTAAATTAAATAATATTTTTATTTAGTGCATATTTAAGTCAGTTTTTACGCATAAATAAGTGCTCGGTGCGTCATATATCATATATTCAAACTTTTAAACATTTAACGCATATATACACTTCAAGGTGCTGAACATTATATTATTATTGTACATCCGCGTTGAAAAACGCATCACCCATCACCCAAAAATATTATGTTAATATCATGTATCCTTATATAGGTATAATATTACGTTCACACATCACACGTTAAGTATTATTATAAGTGCATAGCGTACGTGCACGCAATAATGTAATCGTTGCGATAATAATAACAATGTAATAATTGGTTGTAAATACACGTCGGGTGCTTGTCCAGTAGCAAAGGGGTGATAATTCGTGTACATAACACATACACAATATACGTATAATACGGAGTCACGGGCGGTGCGGTAGGGTGGTTTGTGGGTTTCCGGTATGTGTAACAACCACAATCGACGGTACCCATGTTATTTATGAGTCACATCATAATTGAAATGATAGTTTGGATTATATACCCAACACCCATATATATATATATATATATATGTGTGTGTGTATACAAAGTATATACCTAGATATACCTATGATAAATTAACACATAAGTCGGGGACTTTACGTTCGCAATATATATATATATATACCAATATATAGGCTATTGTGATCGGGCAGCTCTTCACGCCATTCTGATTATGCCGTCAAAGAGAGGAAAAAATCTTACCACAGTATATGCACATGCGCGATTCCCCGCAGGACGACGACAATAATAAACACGCACATTGTTGTTATATTGTTGTTGTTGTTGTTATTAGTTGAGCGAACGACTATAATAATAATAATAATATAATACATAGTGCGCGCGCGCGCTTGACTATAATAATATAATATATTAATATTATACAATTGTAACGTTATTATCGTCGTCGCATTCTTCCCCAACCCTCACCGCCGAGCGACGACTCGCAATACTACGGGTGCGATTATATATTATTTCCCCACCCTCGGCCACAACACGAAATAAAAAACCTCCCCGGGACGGTACGCGCACGTGAATATATATATATATATATATATGTATGTTTAACAGCAATATATCACGTCCAGCCGACATTCGACGGCGTCGGCGGCGGGGTCGGGACCGGCGTCCAATCAGAGAACGGTTGGGCGTCGACGGATGGGCGGTCGCGCGGCGCTCCCCTTCCGCCGCACGACCGTAGGTGGCGGGATCACAGAACAACCGGTTGTCGATAATTATTATTGTTGTTATTATTATTATTAACGGCCAAGGTCTCGTGTATTATCCTTATGCGCATCGTTTTTTAACACGCGTCGTGGCATAGTATGATGTGTACACGCCATCGCACGTTACCTGTAAGCGCGTCACCGCCGTCGAACCGACCGACCGCCGATAATATATTATAATAATACATATTATTATTGTAATTATTATTATTATTATTATTATTATTATTATGATTACGACGGCGGCGGCGGTACCTATACACCTCACCTGCTGAGCATGTGGACGGCTCACCCGCCCGCCAGCCGACACGTTTAATGATAATAATTATTATTATATAGATTAAACGCTCGTATACATCTACACAACATATGTGTATAAATATACATATAGTATGCTCAATACATCATACGAGTGGAGTAGTCTATATATATATATATATACTATGGCGATATGAATTTGTTAAGCCTATAATACACAGGTACGCAGCGTCATATCTGTCGTGTGTGATGACTTTTTCGTATTGGTCGTTGTAAGCCCGGTAAATTACCAAAGTTGCCACCCCCTACCCGAGTTCAACTTTTGAACGCGATACAGCTGTGAACTCGACTTCAAATTCGATGGTCTTAAATCGTAAACCGGTATATATTAGAAGAAGCGATAAATCCCGAAAAAACCGTCAACGCCGTCAATTCATAGGATATATGTATATTATACAAAATATACGCGAGCGCTGAGCGGTATATATTATTATTCGATATATTCAACGGTATTTCGTTATCATACGGTATATATAGATACCGTTTAAGCTGTGTTAAACAATAACCGATTTTTATATACGATGAAACATATCGAAAAAAAACGTCAACCCACTCAACCCTATAGGATCTATAAGATATCGTATTATACTATTATTATATTATATACACGATGTATTGACTTTTTTAATACAATAAAAATAATGATGTGACATTTTTAAGAAAAAAATTAATAATTTGAAAAAATTGTTTGTAGATACTAAAAGATATTCAAGGGCTTTTTCCTTATCCTTCTAAATTTTTATATTCCTATTATTACTAATTTTTATATTTTCTAAAATAAAATATTTTGAATGTTATGCCTATTATAAAATGCGCATAATTATTTGGTGTAATAAAAAAATTAATTAAAAATACTATTAATACACCTAAATAAATGCTAGTCTTAATATACTATACATAAAAGCATTTATAGATATCGTTTTTATTATTATTTATTGTTATTACTTCTCATTAGAAAATAGGTATATTATTATTATAGGTTTTTTGACATTGTTTTATGTTAAAAAATAAAAATATATTTTCATTAAAAAGGGTATAATTTCATAATTCTTATCACATAACTGTGGACTATCTAAGTCTAAGACATTGGACGATACCTATACTGGAAAATATTTGTTTTTTTTTTAAATATTATTTTGGACTTTGTATATGCCATCTAAAAAGGGTTTGTCCCCAACTCAAGAGGGAATATAAAAGCGCGCATTCCCTGCATGACCCATGCCCATCACATCTATATGCGTAGTATACCTAGTACCTACCGTATACTATATTATTTATTTATTTATTTAACCCAATACAACACTTAACGAGGTGCACAATTTATAACTTATAATATTAATACCTATATAATATGTATTGGTATAGATGATAGCATGTACAAGCAAAGAAATATACGCAGATGTAAAAACCTAAAACAGAATTAACATTAAATTATGTTCAAGTGTATAAAATATAACAACAAGGTAGTCAAAAACTCAAATAAATAAACTTTAACTAGTTAAGTTCAAGGAGCATTCTATACACGTAGGGTGATTGAAGTAATCATACAGGGAGGGGGTGTGATGAAACAGACATGTACAATCAGTGATGAGTCGATGAGTGATGGCTCCTATTATCAAGGATGATATAGCTGCAGAGATAAGGAATATAAAACTTATTCACTATAGAAGCGTCAACTGTACAGTTAAGAGAAGAAAAAAATATATGTATCATCTGCATCAACATGGTGAGAGACAAGGATAGGACGAATAGTGGAATATAGTCGACAGTCGTATAATATAAAGTAAAAAGAACAAAGGCGTATATTATGGTATTATAGAAAACGGTTTTATACCCGTATAGTTGATGGCAAACCAAATACGATTGATGCCACTATAATTCCGAAATGGAGTGAACGAGAAATAATATAGTGTATAATCAAGAGAGTGGAGATATCATGAACTGGAGGTAAATTATACTTTGGCTTTGCGTGTTTAAGATAATGCACATATATTGTATCCGTCTAGCAAACGTACGTCGTACTACAAAACAAATTTATGTTCAACAACTCCAATTTTGTGTGATAACGTTTAATAGTAAATTAATAACATAAATATTGACCTATAGACAAACTTATTCTATGGTAAAAACATTATCTGTGTTTTCATTTGGATTGCTTAAATTTTTAAGTGCGTTATGAAAAGTTTGTAATTGAAAAATTTCACATAGGTACTCTAGCTCAAAAATTAAAATATCGTAAATACTTATGTAAAACACAGAATATACATACATACTTTCAAATTTAATAAGTAATTTTAATCTATTATTCAAGATATTGCTACACAAAATTGGAACTGCAGAACAAAAATGTGTAGTATGTTGTAAACGTTATTAAGATGAAGACAACACACGCGGGTCCTCTTAAGTCTTAATGAAGCCCAATACTTATATATTATTATAATATGTGTACACATACAGTGCAATTACACATTATATATTGTTATCCCACTCACGCAGACCACGACGCTCATAAATAATATACGGAGTGATTCACAGAACATGCTCATTGCTCACCTATATTTTTTCTTTAGTAATGAATTTATTCAAATTTTAAATTACACTTAAAGACTCAATACCTATTTTCAAATTCTTGAAATATTTTGTATTACTTAAAAGTGTCTCGTGAAGATACAAATTTATATTTTTAATTAAAATAACACCCTTTATACATGTAACTACAAACTATTTAGTGAATAATATAAGTAGTTTTAAAACATAATATATTAATATTATGCACCTTATTTAAAAATCGAAGGTAGTTTCTCAATTATCAATATTATATTTATTATACCAAGGATAATAATAGTCTTTAAAAATGGTTTTACAAAAATATAAAATAGATGTAACATATTAAGTCTAGTATTTCTTACACTTGGACCATTTTTAGAAACTAAAAATGTTGATGGATATTAATATTAATTACTAAAATTTTCAAATCACTGTGTCCCCCATATCTTCCAACCACATTATCATCATTAGTACCTATACAAAGTTAAATAACTGAAATACTACTCGTTCGAAGTTTTGATTCTGAGCACACATACATTATTAAAGAAAAAAAATAGGTAAAACACTTGGTGAATCACTCTGTATATAAAAAATACAATATTATATATACGATAATATATTGTAGGTACTAGGTACTATCACGCGCGTCTCTTCTCGTCGTTCTTAAATATTATCCTGTACTCGCCTGATAAATGACGCGGCCGTCGGTCGAACAGTGGTGACGGTGTATATAAGGAGGCGGCGGCCTAAACGTTCATTATAATAATATATTTAATATATATATACATATACACACTGCGAGCGCGCGCACGAGAGAGACGTATATTATATATTATATTGTAGTATGCTACAGTGTATAATATATTAATAATAATTTGATTATCGGATATAATGAAATAAAAAATATGCCGAGAATACACATTAAGTATATATATATATATATACTATATATAATATAGGTGCAGTATATATATATGTAATATTAATAATGTATGTATATAAATATATATATAGGTATTATATTGTGTGTGTGTGTGTGTGTGTAGGGCCCCGCCGACTCCATTGTTGTGCGCTATACGCTGATGCCGACGATGGCCTCGATAATATTTTTAACAACAATAATTACTGTTGTTAAACACCGGAGCGCACTCTCAACTTCACTGTATACGCGTTCGGAGAAAAAAACCGCATTAATCTCAACATAATATGATATACAGAACAAGTACGAATCATAATATTATATTGCTAAACTTTATTTTTTTTTTTTTTACTTTTAATTATTATTCAATTATATTTTAACGAGCGCTAGTAAACACTACTTTTTTCGTTTTTTATAATTATAAATTATTATTATCATCATTACTACTGCATATTAAATAAATGTATTTAATGTATTATAAGATATGTTATACCAAATGTCGGAGTCTCTCGATTTTATTGCCGCCTACAAAATTAGTTTAACTTAAATTATGAAGCCAGTCAAACCAAATAATGTCGATCATGTTCGAGTGATATCATATACATCATTAAAACACTGAAAAACCTTTACGAAGTACTACTAATCCTGATCAAAATACATTATATCAAAATTGAATTAAATCTCAGCATTTATAAAAATGCATAAATTAATTTAAATGTAATGCACAGTATAACTATAACAGTATAGCGTAATTTAACTGTAAGTTATTACTAATTTGTGTTAGTTACAATATCTACGGTAGCTCACGGATTTAAAAAAATTAAAAAATTTAAATCTCATACATTCATTAACTCAATGAGACACAAAAAGGTATAAGTACCAACTTTGTTAGGTATAATTTATTTTAATAGAATAAAAAAAATCCCATCATAAGACACCAATATATAGGCGGTAACTATATCCTGACCTTACAATAACAGGCAACATCTGAGAAATAATAATAAAAATATTTTACTTATCTATACATTATTTTGGTTTTTTATATATCAGAAGTTTTCTTAATTAATTAAAGTAAATTTCTTGTTTTAGAGCAATCATTTTTTCTGATTTAATACAAGTGGTTTATCTTGAAATCCATATAAATCTAAAATCATTTAATGACCTTTTAAACTATTGGTAGTGAAACCAGCAAAGTATAATTGAAGAAATAATAAATTAACGATGCGAAACAAAGTATTTAGTGCGTAAAATTTACGACTTCAGAATGACATTTAATGATTTATATTTTGTAAATAAAAATATTATACGTATACTAGGAATATACAAGCCTATACATATAATAACCCATCATTAACAAAAATCTATAAAAAGTATTGAAAAACAAATATATTTAAAAAAAAATCGCAATCACTTGGATATAATACCTAAACAGAAAATTGAACAAATTCGTATCCAAAATGATACACATACACCTGAGAATATTGTATCCCTTTCTGTTCTATTTCTAAATTATATAAATGAGGTAAATAAGAATTGAAAAAACTATTTGTGTCATCACGTTTTGGATCAGAAAATTTGAATCGATCCTCCATATTGAAAACAGTATAATATTTAGCAAATTTGATTTAGCTGGTATTTTGAGGAATTAAAAATAAAAAAAATTAAATAGGTATACTTTTCTTTATAATCAGGAAAAACTAATAAAAGCAACTGAAAACGGTAATATTTACGCAACACCAATTTTTGACAAAATTTTTAGGGGAATTCAATAAGGGAAACTCGTTGAAACTAGAAACTTTCACAAAATATTTATATCAGCATATTTTATACATAATATAATAATCTACAAAATATTCTAAAATGTATTGATCTAATAAATATATATCATATATAATATATTTGAAAACTTATCCATTTTTTTAGTTTTATTCTTGGTGAAGAATAAGCTTGAAAATTTAGCACAAGTTTTTCATAATTTGTACTTATACCTAATAAGTATTGCCTACAGTATAGAATAGATAATAAATTTAATGTATAAAGCTATAATGACCCCTGTTACCAAAGCTAAAAAAAATTTTAAAAAAAATTATAAATTTCTAAAAGACATAGCAACAATTATTTTTTATAAGCGTTTAAAATTAAAATTATGACAAACTCGTCCAAACATAATGAACATTTGGAAATTATTTTTAAAGTAAACATTTATGAATTTTCAGTTTTAATACCCAAGAGTTAATAAATAAAATATTATTCAAGAACTGTTTTTACGACAACTTAAAAATATCAAAAATACAATGATATACAATTTTTTAATATTTGAATAATCGAAGTTAAAATTTTGACAAAACTTGACATTTATAGAAAAATAACAATTTTCTTCCACCAATTATAATCATTTAATTATAAAAATTTGAAACTTATTTTTAATATGCATGTTACATATAATTATTAAAAAATATTCAAACTAATTTTAAAATAATTTATATTACAAACTAACCAACGTATAAGGTACGTATTGGTATTGACTTATAAGTTAAATATATAATAAAAATAATTTAATATCATAATAATTAATGATACATAATCAATGCGATGTATGTTCAATAACAATAAATTTTTTTTATATATACTTACAATGTTTATTATTGAATTAAAATGTAACACATCCACTGTAATAGAGGTATACATATGTTTGGCATCTGTTAAAATATATTTTATGCTATAATTGTCTACAATTGCGTAGTACACAAGTTTGATTATAAATTATAATTAATCTTATATACAGCATACGCATAAATAAATTATAAACAATAAAACCTTTATATTTATAAACTTATATTTACACACATTGCAGAATTTGTGTAATACGCTATGTACTCAGGTCATTTTATTTTATAAATAAACAAAGAATCAAGCCAAATGTACTACACATGTAGGCTAATTATATAAAATCAGTATTTATCATATATGTGAATGACCGAAGATAGTATATTGTCTATATAATCACTAGTGAATGTCAACATTCACTGAGCCGCAAATTTTCGTATAATAATATTTATGATTTTTTAATATTTTAAATATTAACTGATGTTTTATAAAATATACATAGATAATTTTGATAAATAATATAAAAATAACAGTTTAATATTGTAACAAATAAATTGTAAAATTATTAATTTATAGGCACAAAATTTAAAATATTTGAGTTCCATAAAGATTTGTCGGCATGTTCACATACACGTTTATCATATTATAAACGACTCGAACAACACACACACAATGAACAGTCAGTCGTGAGAAGAAATCTATACAGAAAAAATAGAAAGAAATATTAATGGTCAACCCTTTGTGAAAAATTCAGACCAAAAACGAGAAAAGGTATCCGAACTAAAAGAAATAATTGCAAAATACATATTATTAATAGCATTTTGCAAAACCTGCTGAGATATTCATGTATATTATATAGTGCACAATTGTAAACCGATCCTTAACTCTTCCGACAATAATCCCCTGACGATATTATTTATCTTTTATTATGTCGATACATGTTGTTCATTTGGGTTTAGGGACAAGTGGACACGAAAGAACATATAATATAATAATGGTTCTTACAAACTCGCCGTGTATGTTGTGGGTAATTTGTCGATTTTTTTTAAGGGAAAAGCCGCTAATGATTGGTCTTTTATTATCGACAAGAATTCTTCCCTCGACTAAGGTTAATAAATCAAATTCATATATACGAGTACACACAGACATGTCACGAATCTAACCCCCGCTACGTATTACTATTTGACTGACCCGTGTTTATTTTATGTGGCTGAATTAATGACAAAAATCCAACACTTGTATACGCGTTGGTATCGAATTCAAAATCTCTTGTAAATACTATTTATTATTTAATGTTATTGAATAAAGGTACTGGGTATAATATATTATTATGTTTAACTATGTGTATATTAAAGTTTAAAACAAAATTTGTTTATATTTATAAAATAAATATATCTTTTTATTTTTTACATTTAATTTAATATATAGGTACCAACTTCAAGTAAAATTAATTCACATAATATATGTCTTTAACAAGACAATACTCTAACCTAACAGAAAAACGTGGTATCTCGTACTTCAAACTTACTTAATCATATTGTAAACTTTAAAAATAATTTTTATATCACTATAAAAGTAATAATTATTATCTCAAATTTTATAAGATCTTTAATAAAAAAAAAAATACACAACAATTACCACTGACACAAGTAGATAGGTAGATATTGCAAGATATTAAATCTCAAAAAGAAGACCATTATCCACTCATTATTAAGTTTATGTATCTAAATTATTATTATAAAAATCATTATAATATTATTATTATGAAATTTTGTACAAGCAAAATTAAATAGTTTTAGTTTTTCTTGATTGGGGTAAGTATTGTGCAAACAGTCCACCCCCATGAAGCGATAACAAAAGAAAAAAAGTTTTTCTTGATTACAGATAGACTCAATACGGTCAATATAATAATTTATCAATATAAAATATAATCTAAATTATATAAATTATTAAATTTAGATTTAATAATGATAATAATAACAGAAGTACTCATTTTATATAGACATACAACTTTACTATAACAATTAACATTTAAATAATTAATAATAAGTTATTGGGTTAAAAAAACAACTATCATACTGTAACACAATATTAACCTATATTAATACACTATTATTACAATATCTATAATTAAATAATTTTACCTTTACTATTATATACTTGGTTGGTTAAGTTCTTTATTTTCAAAATGTTTTGAATTTTTTACTAAAGGTGTTTCACTCCAGAACTTTATTATTTAATACTCATTTTATACATTAAAATTGCAGTGTTAGTTATACTACTAGTTATCCGTATTTAATTTAGGTGTACTTAATTATATCTTGTAAAAAACAACCCACAAAATATATTTTTAGATTTTTATCAGGGAGATTGGTATTATAAATATAGTAAAAAAAAAAAACTTTTAAAAGGAAAATAAAAACAATATTTTCAACTCGTAATATAACCATTAATATAAATATATAGTTTTTCTTTTGTTTTATCCAAATAAAATGTTACGAGTACAATTTAGTTTAAAGTGAAATATAATCACCACGAACAACATAGTTTACTTAAACATTGATTTTTTTTTTCAAATTTATTAATTCCTAGATCTAGTGATATTTTAATTTTTTAGTTTAAAATATATAGTTAAGGGATATAGAAATGTTTTAAAGAACATAAAAAATACATATTCTAATTTTTATTTTGTATGATTCGTTTATACTCATAGATGCGTAAATCGCTAATTTTCAGACACATGAGTGCATACTTTATACAAATGTTTGCAATAAACATTTTCGTCTAAGAAATCATTCTGGATCTATAATGATTCTATTTTATTCATAAAATATTATTTAATATACACACATACATACATATATATGTATATTTTAATGCACAATAATAGATCTTTGCTACATAGTATTTGTGTATATGTCAAATGCACCTCATCATTGAATAGGTCACTGTTGGGTCACTGTAATGGATACGATCAATTTGAATTCAATCATAGGTGAATACAAGGAAAAACGATTACGAGTAAAGATAGTCTGTCAGCCTAAATATGCTACAAACCATTTCACTATATATTGAAGAATTTCATCAAAAATTGAAATACAAACTTTTATAAAAAAAATTAATGTGGTTTTACAATTAATATATATTTTTTTAACTCATATAATTAAAACTTATAAAAACATTGATAAACATTGTCAAGCCTTAAGTATAAAAACTTAAAATTTAATGAATTTTTAAATTTTGACTACAAAATAGTAATAGGTATTTATATTTTTACAGATTACATCAAAAATGAAGTTTACGTGAAAGTTGTTTCATAGTGTAGTAGTCTAATAAAACTTAAAAAATAGTTCAAAATATATATTAAATGGTTCTAAAACATCAAAATAATTTGAATATTTATTGAAAAAAAATGTCAAACATAATTAATTAATAATTTCAAACTTCTTTGTTTTCGAAATACTAGAAAATTCTATTTAAACTCATTCGAATCGTCAGATGAAGCCGTTTAGGCGCAGTAATGTCATTCACCGTATTTTTGCATATTTAAGGTATTTTTACATCACTCCACATAGGAACCAAATATTAATACTAATTAATAACAACATCAATAAAACAATTACAATATACATGGGAAGGAATAATTACAGTATTAATAATTTATCATAATAATTATGTATAGAGTCAGATAATTGTATACTAGGTACATATCAAATAAACAAATGTAATTAATTTTAGATCCTAGACAAAGCGACGAATATATTGATTTTTTAAAGGTTATTTTTAATCTGAAGATAATTTTCACTAAAAAATGTTCTACAGTGATCAATTTCAAGGAAGGTTTCTATACGTCTGAAAGCAATTAAGGTATATAAGTGTAGGTACATTGGTGGGACAAAAGTAGAAATTTAATACAAATAATTTTTAAAATAATTGAGAAAAAATACAGACATCTTTAAAATTACAATATTATTATAAAAATAATTATTTTATATAACCTCGGTTACCAAAAAGTTATACTGTTACGCTCAAAAACGTTTTTCATCGTAATTTATCTTTGAATCCAAATTTAACACGTCTATTAACCTACTCAAACGAAACCTACTTTACAGCAGAGTGATTATACCTACCTACTTACAGCTTTTTTTTTAGATTAGCAAAATATTTATTTAAAATTGTATTTATTATTTTTTATACACACTTTATGAGTTATTATTTAGTTTTTGTCTTACATGTATCTAAAAGTTTTACATGTACGTACAGTACATACTATATTAATAAAATCTTTAGTTTAAAATATTTTACTCTCGAGATTTCAAATTTTTAAAATATGTTTCATTATTACTATACTTTTAGTACCTTATATCGTACTAGATCGTGTATATATATTATGTGTTTATAATTAATTTAAAACTGAATTTTTAAGATTTTAATTAATTTTAAGATTCTTAGGGGAATTTTTGCAGGTTTTTTTAAGTTTTTTTATTACATTCAAATCACAGTTCTAATAATAATTATATATTATTACTAGTGAAAATATTAAAATAAATATTTTGAACATTGTGAATATAAAGATAAGTATAATTATATTCGTAAATCTTTAAATACAGTTTATGATACATACGTTTACTCTAATGTTAAAAATAATTCAATTAAATGTGTTTGTTAGACCCATAGACCTTGTCTATGGTTAGACTGAAACAACTGGTAGGAATATGAAGATTATATTATTAAATATTATTGGCAGCGCTATCTAGTAGAGTATATCAAATACTACGTAATATTAGTTGTGAACTGTATACTAAAGATAGCAGCATTACGTATTACTTCTATTCAAATGTAATAAAAAAAAAATTCGAAGATTACAAACGATGACTTCATCGATGATAGTAGCACTTTAAGATATTTTTATTTATAAATAATAATTGTTATTGTTTTTTGGTTAGTTAAAAATGTATAAGTACTCCAAAGAAAAGCTACTAAAAAATAAAAATATTCCAATTTTATTACAAATTATTCTTTGTCATCTAATATTGTTATTGAAAATCATAATAATATATTATACCTTATTTCTTATTTCTTAATAATACACATAATATATTATGTTTTAATAAAAGCAATCTTGAATTTATGTGCAACTAATGCGTTTGTTTTATTTTAATTTACGCCGCTATAATTACAAAATCTTTTTTCAGTTAATCATAAAATAATATAATATACTCAACAAAATAAAAATATGAAATATCAACTTTTATAACTTTAAAACATAATGATACATCATACAGGGAGGAATAAATCAATTGAAATAAATCACTTACCTACTGAATATTATATTGGACTGAAGAAAAGAATGATAAGTCATAAATGAAATTAAAATAATATCTGAATTATAATTTATTGTAAAATTGATTCATTAACATAATTATCACAACTTATAATGAATATTTACAGGATGATTTACTAAGCACGAGATCACTCTCCTTCTATCTTTTATTAAAAATTGTTAACTTGCAGTTTATCGGTTATTTAATCAATAATTAAAGTCATTCCGGTATTGTAAAACCTTCATTATTTTTCATTATTTCACATTTTAACATAATCTAAATTGTTTATTACAATAACATATTTAGAAACAGCCGAACAACCGATTGGTCAATAATTAGTTATACGTATAACTTTATAAATGCAATTAATTAATACCAAAACATTGCTTCTTTACAAGCACAAAGTTCGTTTCACGTATTAAAGAATTTAAGACGAAACTTTTATTTTACATTATCTTAAATTTTATATTTTTAGAACATTTTTTTCTGTAATTCTTGGATCATTTTTAAATTATAGTCACAATAGTCTAAAAAATAACATTTTCGTCACACACATGCAAATATGTGTGTGTGTGTGTGTGTGTGTGTGTGTGTATCGTTTTATTTACAACTTGAATAAATCAAAATAATGTAAAATTACTTAAATTAAAATAATGCAAATACATTTTTATTTAACACCAACTATATATTAAAAACAATTTTTTAAAAGCATTATTTGAAGTTGTGAAATATTATTATTAATGCATTAAATAGTATTTTTTTTAATCATTTTCTTGTCTTTTATGTCATTTAATTCAACCATATATGAATTATAATTATTATAAATCATTGTATATGTAATAAACTAATAACCTGTAAACTAAAGATAGTAGGTATGTAAAGTATGTAGTATGAACAGTGTACACCTGGTATAGGTGCTTAACTTATGACAAAAAAAAATAACCACAACGATAATATTATAATAAGTATAAATATATATGATTTTGAAAAAAATTTTGGTATTTTATTATAGGTACAACTCACTATATAAATAACATGTGTATGCAATATGTGAAGCCAGTTGCAAACAAAACAAGGAAGATCACCATGGCCAATAGAGCCTACGTTCATAAAAACGTATTTCTACAAAATGCCCCTCTCTTTTATAGTAAGTAATATTTTTTTGTCTTACAGGTTTCACTATTTATTTTAGTTAGTTTTGTTCTAAAACATTATACGCTTAATAGAAACTTTTCTTTTAAACATATTATAAAAGAGCAATAATATAAAAAAAAATATCTAATTAAATTGTTTAAGACACCAGAACAGTTTGAAAATATTTGAATATAAATATTTATATATTCATATATCATATGTATATATTTAACTAAACGCGATCAAATTAAGTATTTTTTCAATCTTCTCATCAACATGAATCACTTGTACATAATATTAGCCAATCTAATTGTCTTACGAAGATTTTAAATATGAATTACGAAGAATTATTTTAATATCATGGAGGATCATATTTTTAGATTTCTTTTAATAGAATTTATAGTTGTATTATAGTTTGAAGTAAACAAACTTGCCAATTTAACACAAGGTTACTTAAATTACCTATATTAATTGTTATATTCAATATATTTTTAAAATAATTATTCATAAGCGTACAAATTAAAAAAAAATGTATACTTTTTATAGAATAGTAATAAAGTTCCATTATTATCATTATTATTATTTTGATCAATGATCATAATAGTTTTATTTTAATTTACTACGAATAATATATTATTATCCTGGCGCTGAGATGATATAATATTTACCTACGATCTATAGAATATAAACCTAGTCCAACTTTTTAAAATATTTGTCATTTTTCGTTACTAAAAATTAGATAATTAAATAGATGAAAAAAAATTGAATTGAATAATAATATATTATATTATAACGATCTAAAACATACAATTTAAATTGCTGTATTTCTTGAAAATATTTAAATCATACATTTTTATTTTTATATTTTATTTTTTTATATATGTATTCTTTTTTGTATATTAGGTATATAATTGTCTTATTTGAATAATGTACAAATATAATATTAAAAAAAAAAAATAATGTCAAATTTTTAATCATTTTTAAATGCTCTCTCGACAACTTAAAACGTTATAAATTAAAATATACTAGCTGACAACAATTATTTTATACATTTATTCAAAATATGATTTTTGGTATTTTTAAGTATATCTAAAAACCGTATTCTTAAATACTTAAATTTTTACACCATTGAAGGATTGTCCTAAGTTGATACAAACTTCTTATTTTTAAATAAGAATTAATCTTTTTTACTGTAAATTATTAAACTGGTTATTTTTGAGTAAATGTTTATGTATAAATTACAATTAGAACGAGTAATTTTGAAATTATTAAACTTAATATACTAAGGATAATGCATATTAAAAAAAAAAACTAATATTAATACGAATATTTTAGCATTTTAAGTTTATAAAAATTATTAATGTATAATTATTACAACATTGAATATTATAAATATTTTATATTTGATGTAAAATGATTATTAAGAATTACTATCCTTAGTATCTATATAATTTTAATCTCATACAAATCTTTTGTTCAAATTTTGATCTAAATGCATCACAGTTTTCGGAAAATTACACGTATTTAACAAAAAAAGGAAAGTTTACATCATACAAACAAAGATGTTTTTACTGTGAAATGGCACTCCTTTAAAAATGTAATAAATTTAAGTATCTAAAAATATGGTTTTTAACTATACTAAAAAAATCCAAACAACAGAATTTGAATTAATCCGCTAATACAATTTAATAAAATATAAAGAATACAAATTACTAATTACAAATATGATAATATAATCGGTAATTTTAATGAAGCTTTCGAATATAGTAAACAATATATATTAAATATATTTACTGAATGATAAAAAAAGAGAAGTAAAACACAACCACACAAGAGTAATATAATATAGTCATAAGTAGTCACAGGTAAAGAGTTGTACCTGTATATCTACACACCTAATTTGGATATACCTAGCTACAAACTGTGCATTGACTGCACATTTAACAAATAAATATTGAACAAATAAAAAACTCACCTCTGGCGCAAGCATAAAAACATCTTCAACAATATCTGTGTCAAATACTCTATCCACATCATCGTCTTCATTATCGTTTTCTTTAGGTTCAGTTTTTACAACTTGACCGCCCGAGTCTTGCTGCTGCTGATCGTCTCTGCCATTCTCGTCGCCGTCCACATTAAGCAAATATGCCTCTATATTTGATGGATATCGATCGCCATATCTACCCAACGATAACAATTCGTTTAACAGCCATTGTCGATCCAAATATCGATCAACACTTTTGGGGTGAATTTGCGTTAGTGGACCAAAGCCATTTGAATAGCTGTCGTCGCCCCATTGATCCAAAGGCCCTACTTCTATTTCGGCCGAAGGTGCCGAAGGCCATATCCCAAATGTTGGCCACAGACGATCGTAGCCTATAAGACTTAACAGCAATGCCATCTGGAGCAACTGCTCCGAAAATCCTTTTTTAATTCGCAACATGATTTTTTTCTTATGTCTCTGCCAACAGATAAAAATTAAGAGTTAAAAATATACGACATAATATAGCCTAAAATAATATTTACATTTTTATAAAAAAAAAATCTTTATAACATAATAAATATAATATACATACTACATAGTTAACTAATACAAACATAATTGTATTAAGACTGATACATAACAACATACACTATACAACTAATATTATTGGTAACATATTATTGGTAGACCTAATATAATATATATTGAATTTTTTTTTTTTTTAAAGTTATTTTATAATAAACAACATACCTAAAGTTTCAATAATGAACATCAATTGAATTTAATTAAGCAAAATATAACATTACAACTTTAAATGATAAATTAACTATTAACTTACTTTACCCCAATAATATTCAATAATACAAAAATGAAAAGAAAATATAAATACAGTTAATTAAATAAAAAAAACATATAAGGCAATTTTGAATTTGCTCACGCACCTTGAAAGTTGAATAAACCTTCAATGACTCAACCGGTTGTGTTTCACTCCTTATGCAGCTAGAATTGCTCGAAGCTCGTGAGACATATTTTGAGGGTTATTACTTATTAGTATTATTATTTCGTCATCAGTTTCAATAATTTATGAAATATAATTTGCGTTATATTTCTGATATAAGTAAAAATATTTTATATACTTAAACAACAGCCAATAAACAAATTACGAATTGTTTTCTTTAAAAATATACAGACTGTAAAAATTAATCAATTCTTAAATGATTTCTATTTTAGTAAATTTTATCTTCAGTATAATAGATTTTAAATACACAAGTGAAACTATTATCATAACCTAATTAATATGCTAAAAATATAATTATTTTATATTTAATTTTATACTATTTTATTGATATTGAAAATCATAAAATATAAAATAAACCATTTTATTTAATGTATATCATGTTATAATACGCTTATTTTAAAAAGTGATTCGTACTAACCATTTTTAAATCAGGTTTAACAACACAGATGTCCTTGATAAAATCGTATACCTTAATAGTACAACACTGTTATAAGGTATTGATGGTCTAGTAGCTGGAGCGTTGTGAAAATAAATAAACATAAAATAGTAAACCGACAAATAAGGAGTTATTTTTTTAAAACATTATATTTTATATCGAATAAAAAGAAAGTGTAACAGAAAGAAGTCTAACAACGATTGTTTTCAAATTAGCCGTTGCAACAAAGTACATTTTAAGAGAACGACGTACACAATTTTGGCAAAAGTCCCATAAGTGTGTGTGTTATTAATTGCGTGAGAAAAATTTACATTAGTGATGATCACAAGTTCGTTGATCTAGAAAAGAGACAAAACAATATAAAATTTTCAAATTTTCAGGTCATGGGTAATGTATTTATAGGAATAGGAAATTTAGTCAATTATTTAAAAAGAACTTTTAAAACTTTCTGTGCCAACAAATATATGTAAATTTATTATATTTTGTATTTATTATGATTTTATGAATTTATTTAAAAATAAAATCACTTTGTTCAATATCTGTAATGCGAAATTTATGACAAATCTACTATAATAATTTAAATTAAGAAAAAAAAGATAAACATTCTATTTATACTTGGATATATTTTATTTAAAATATATCAATTTTAATGAATAAATAATTTTAAAATACTTAATATACAGAATGTTAGGATCTTAACTCAAAGAGTAAATTTATATATGTATGACTAATGAGTATAACTAAGTTTTTTATTTTTACGATACCTGCCTCAATACCAACCGAAAATCTCTAAATCAAGATAACTGATTAAATAAGTAAAAAATAACAATTAATAATGAATACGAAAAATAAAAATAATTATTTAATTGTTTTAAATTTCTTCCTACAAATTAGACAGCAAGTAAATTTGCTGTAATATTAACTATAGATATAAATAAACTATAATTAATTTGCGGTAAAAAGATTTGCTATGTTATGCGTATAAGACAGACAACACATACGGATTTTACGCATTCAACTGTAATTGACCATTATTCAAAAAATATCTATTTTAATTTATTTTTAGAAATATTTAACACTCGTACTCATAAGTACTGAACACATATACGAGTATATTATTATAATGAACTAACGTCTTACTTATAATTTATCTAAATACCTAATGGCTGATCAAAGCCCCCCAACGGGATAATGTTAAATAATAGTACCTATACTTTATAGTCTGTAGTATTAAGTATTGACGCAGTTTTTAAATCGTTAAATGAACACCACAACGTAATTCATTCCAGTTCAATAACTTGATATAAACAAGTAATCGTATAACTAAAATCAATTATAATGTTGAATTGTTGAAGATTTTCAGAATTAAAATATTAACTTGAAAAAATAATTGATATAAAATCTGAATAAAGACGACACTAAACAACTTCGTATGTTATATAAACCCCAGATTCTAGTATCACAGGTAATGCTGGTTTAATTATTTATTTTATAATAATTTCATCTGAATTCTTTAAAAATATTTAAACGAGTTCAATAATTTAAATTACCTAATCCTTGTTTTTCAACTAAACAGAGAATTAAACCTATGATTAATTACATAATAGTATATTAGTATACGATTATAAACCTAGTTTCCACATATAGCCTCTATAATATAGGTATAAAACAAAGTTTGTAAACTCATTACTTTTGTATATTGATTAAAATATTCAAAATCATTACACAGTATACCAGTACACGTAATTTATTAATTTTTATAATGAGCTTTTTATAACTTATTTTTTATTTATTTTACTTATGGTACTATACATATATCTACGGTCAACATAACACTTAACAATTTAAAATATACGTGTAAAAAAAGATTTTGTTGTTAAAGGTACCTATAGTTAAAACATTTTACAACTGAATTTTATTTTTAAAAAATATTTTGAAATTGGGTGTTTTAATCAAACAACTATCAAATTTTCAAAAATTGTCCAAAATGTAAAAAGTTTTATATAATATGCTAGTTTATTGTTTTACAGTTTATTTCATGATTTTCCAATTAATAACATTATATCTACCTTGTTGATTATACTAACATTATAACAACTAAAATTGGGTAGGTACTAAAAATAACAAAAGATATAATGATCATACTATCATAGCCTCTTTATGGTCTAAGAATATATCATTGTTATCAAGTTTATGCTATAAACAGTATAAACCATATTACATTATATAGGAGTATAAAAATAAAGTAACCTCAGAGGTTCCCAAATTATCAAAGATAATAAAAATTAAATCAAATTAATATCAATAGTTGTTCAGGAATAAAAACTACTCTCTACCTACATAAATCCGGAAAAACTGAAACAAAAAATATCAGAAAACAGGAAAATATATTTATACAACACCAGTTTTTAACATCAATTTTATTTTATTTTTTGTTTTTAATAACCATAAGGACTTAAAATTTTTACAAAATATTTAAATTAACATTTTATAAAAAAGAATATGGTAAAATTTTCAAAATATTTTGATCCCACTTAAGCTATTTATAAACATTTCTTAGAATCATTTTGTACAATTACAATATTATATAAATTAATTCAGATAAAACATATTCTTTAGAGTGACCTATTCAATAATGAGTTACAAAAAATACACATAAAGTTAAATAACAGAGAATTTTCTTGTTTTGCAAGCTTAAAATAACTAAAATAGGTTATTATACATCATGGGTATTAATATTTTATTGTTTGGTATATTTTATACATTATTAAAACAAGTCAAAGACCATAGTCTACAAATGATTGTTGTAATATATTATGTTAACTATTAACAAATACTGGTTGTGTTATACCTACAACATTGAAGAAGAAACATTTACATGAAATTTAAGTTCATTGTTCAATACAGTTCAGTAACTTGGCACAATATATGAATTACACAAATATTAAATGCATAAACTTATATATTAACAAAGTCTAAACAACATTTTGTTTACTCATATTTTATTATATAATTATATTAATTTATTTTAATTATTATTACTAAAAACATTTCTAAAAATCTAAATAAAATAAAATAAAAACTAAGATTTTATCTACAATAGAACTGTCTACTAAATTTTTCTATCATAGCGGTAAACTTGTCAATATTTTTGTTATGACATTTTCATTTAATAGATATATTTAAAATATTAATATATATATATATATGTTTCACTCTTATATAGTACTTGAAAAATCTGCGTTTATTATATTCTAAGTACTTATTTAAAAAACATATTTTTTACTATATAAAACTGCAAATCTAATTCTAAATCTTGATTAATATTTACAATTATATTATATTCAACAAAAAATATTATTTTTAATTTTCATTTATGTTTTATTATAATAAAATACATTTTGAAACAAAACAATTTATTAAAAAAATGTTGGTAGATATACACAGTATGTTAGAAACATTTATTTCAAAACATAACATGCTGGGTCTCAATATAGATTCAATTAATATAAAAAATGAGTAGACAGTAACAATTTTAACTATTACTTGTTATTTTTAAACATGAATACATAAATCAAGTGTATAAGTTATAAGTACTTATAAACATGACATAAGTAGTACTGATTAATAATTAAATAATAACCCACTATTAAGCCTCAATTACTGTTTAATAATAACATTTATCTTTGTTTAATAAAACAAATAAAATTACTTGGTCAAGATTAATATTTTAAAATTCAAATAAAAGAAATTAGTCTGTGCTTAAAAATTATAGTTACCAACTAAAAATTATTAATCAGGCATAAATAGCTTAATGTTATTAGTTATTATGAAACATATACATTTATAATGATAATTAAAGTTAATATCCAGTTTTTAAGAAAATTAAAAAAAATGAATTATCTAATTAATCATAATTTCTATAAGCCATTTAAACTTGTTTGCTGAATTCGACTAAAATAAATTAGATTTCATAGATAATATCAGTTAAAAAAGACAATAGTAAATAGTTAATATAAATAATGTATGGATTAAAATAATTAAAATCAATTATCTACTTACTATTTAGTTATTAGTTACAAAGACTTGATTTCAGTTGTATGTTTAAAAGTAAATTAAAATTATTTCAAAAACAAATAAAATGTCATACTCGTATATTTTGTATCTGCTTATAAATGGACAACATAGCAACTCTATGATCAGCAAATCCAATGTTGTGTTGTTAGCTTAAATATTCAAATAAATTAATCTAATATCAAAATGAAGAGTCATAACATTTCTATATTGTCTCATTATTGTTTTACAATATTTTAATTTTTAAGCAAGTTATGAGTGCTTAAAAATATTAATATTAAATATACCTACTCATAACTCACTTAAAAAATATAAATACAAATTCAATAAAAGAGCATAATAGTATAATTCACTCTAATATATAAACTAGCAATACAGCATTGGAACTATTGAACTTAAGAGTTTGGTATGATATGCATTATTAAGATAAAGACACATACAAATATAATGTCCTCTTAAGATAATTAAATTTAAAAATAGGTACATCATTTTCTTGTACACAAACCTATCAGAAAAAAAATGGACATAAAAATGTCTTGATAATATTAGTATAAATCAAAGTCAAAATAATTAAAATATACAACCATAAATAATACTTAATTCATTAATTTTTTTTTTTAATTTAATATATTAAGTTTTATTATTATATAAAAAATTAACAATGAACAATAAATTATATAAATTAAGTAATACATTTAGGTATAGGCACAAATTAAGAAAAACAATGAAGTTAAAAGTATAGGTCATACTAATAAGAAACTACATAGCAGGAATTAATAGATTACTAAAACAGAAAAAATGTTGAATATTGACTTAAAAGATACTGCTATGGTTAAATTATAATTTAATTAAAATGAATTTATTAATGTTAAATCACTATTTAATTGATTGCATAAACGTTTGATTATTGTTAATAATTTTTAATTCATAATAACTAAATACTTTATATTTTCCTCGAAATGTATATTAATATGCAATAAAGTATGAAGCATTTAACACCTGTAAGTATATTATAAACATAAGGATTAAGTATTAAGAACCTAGATACTAAATTATTGAGAACTACAGATTTTATTTTTCATAAATAGTGTTGTATTTATGAGATACATTGATAAGATACCATTTTAAAAAATGTACAATGTTCTAAACAAACCTAGTCTAACGACTAATGCTAAAATAATAATATTAACATGGTAACAAAACAACAAATATGTTTTGATTATTATGTAACCTAATTTAACAGGTCATTGTATTTGTTAAGCAGGAAATGTGTAGTGCTGGCTACAAATTAAAAATGAATGACGACATTTGAGTACCTATTGAAACAAGTTGTTTATGAATTTATTGATTTGAATTTGAATCTATAGTAAATAACATTTTAAATAATTAATATTTTATTTAATTGAGATATTTCATAATTTATAATAAGTTTGTGTATAAGGACATAAACTTTTAGGTATACTATATACATATATAGAAATTATAAATTAATACCTAACTTAACTTCAGTACATAATAATATGACGTATCTACCAAATAAAATGTAATTAATACATCAGTGGTAGCATAACTGTTTTTCCTATAAGACCACCACCTTCTATTTACATTATCATTCTATAAATTAATTTCATCTTATTTTATTTATTATATAGTCACATTTGAACAATTTTTAAGTGTCAGAATCTGTTTAAGTAGTCTAGTAAATCGTGCAAAACAAAATGTTGTCCACTACCCTATCATCAAAGAATACTCAATATTAATCCAATACCACATTAAATATTCTCATTTACAAATGTATAATATTATATCAACCTGCAATCATATGGCATAAAGTATATAGATCATAACAAGGTGCGACCAATGATGTTCGGAAAAATATTTTTATAGGTATTCTGATGCTGTGCAAATACTAGTAATATAGCATGGTGTTCAATGTGTACTTCAAAATCATTCCTTAAATAGGAATTAAATATAATATTTAAAAACAACATTATCTTTAAACTTCTATGATGTTTCTTTGATCATGACACATATTATGAAGTTCAATATACTATAACATTAATAGCACAAGTATAATTTTTAAGGAAATAGTTTCTTTATTTAATTAAATCTAGTTTTAAAATAATTCAGTAATTAAACAACAGCATAAAACAAAAACTTTGCAAGTCAATAATTATTGGGATAATTACCGAATAAGATCAAAAATAAAATAGACTTTATGCAAGTATTAAAAAAATAACAATTAGATACATGAATCAATTTTACTGTGCCTGAATAAAAACAGCTAAAAAAAAAATGTATACCTAATTTAATTTCTCAATAAAACACGAACACTAAATAAACTAAATAATAAAATTCCATGGTAAAATATTAAAATAATATCATTTCTAAACAAGCTACTCCAATTTAAATTTATTTACAAGAATATTATTAATAAAGCAAAAAAGTATCATGCTACATCAATTATACATAATATATCAATAAGTATTTTATATTATTCAACCAGTAGATGGATATTTAGTTTTATATTAAATCTAATAATAAAATTAAAAATGTATATTTAATGAATCTCTTGCAATACCTTAGGATGAAAGTTAAAATTGTCCCATAAAATAAAGCTTCATGACAACAAGTGAGTAGGTAGTAATTTTAATTTGAGACACTACGTCGAAGACGATTACGCACAACAACAGCGTTAACTTCGGCCGAAAACAAATCCATTACAACGGTATAGTTCACACAAACATCTTTTGTTTCAACACGATAAGTCTAACACACGAAATAACGAAATTAATAGGAAATAATTACGAGAAACAAGTGGAAACACAGCAGCAAGCTCAATACCGCAAAAATATTTAAAAAATCGTCACACCTAATAGATCCAAGCGAAAAATGACCACAACAGATAACGCGGAAAATCCAATTTCGTAAAAAAAGAGAATAAGAAAAAGAAGAAGGGTGTTATCAAATGATAAAGACCGTTGTACATTATCTTTATAATCAGATCTTATCATATTATTTTTGTTTCTATCACTACTTTAGTGTTTTAATTTAAAATCACCGAATTGCTGAGTTATTGAATTTTCGTTAATACAATTCACAATACCTTTTAAGAATAATTATGATTTCGATTTTAAAATTTTAAATAGTAAATACCAATCTTTGTCATGGGCAACATATAATAGCTATTACCCATCTAGAAATGGGTTATTTAAATTGTTTCTGTTTTAAAATGTTGATAACTTAAATCAATTTTTCATGTTTTTTATGTATACTATTAATTATTAAAAATACTATTCAAAATAATTTTAATTATTGTATATCAACTACAGTATTAGCATTATGGACAAGTTATGTCATAGCGAAAGGTAATATACACATTATGTATAATATATCCAAATAATGTATTTATAATATATACATACTATTATACTATATTATTGACTTATTAAGTTAATAGATCAATGTACTATATAGTATATTAATATACACATTCATTAATAGGTATATATTTATGTAATTCTATCTATATTATATTTACAGTATTGTGGGCAAAAGCTTTGAATACTGGAAAAATATATATGATCAAGGTATTATTGATCTCCATGCAGTTCATCTACAACTTAATCATTTAACATATGCTCTTAATCACAACTTGATTACCAATGAAGAATATTATAAATACCGGTTAAGTATAACTGATCAGTATAAAAAATCTTTTACGGACTATAAACCATGTTCACTAATGAATTTTTGCAAAGCGTTAAAGAGACATAATTTAATGAACAATATAGAAATAAATAAACCATTGATAATTGATAAACATTCTGAAGAAATAATTTATGAAGTACAAAATGATATAATAAATAATTCTGAAAATATCAACCAGCAAAATAGGGAGATGGTTAATATACATGAATATAATCTGAGTAAAGAACAAGAAAATAATAATGATCAAATTGAAATACCAAAAAAATCTAGGAAGAAACGTAAGAGAAAGAAAAAAAATAATAACAATTGTAAAAATATAGATCATTCCAATATTGTAGTAACTAATAATTCTGATAAATGTGATAAAAAAATGAAAAATTCTATTGTTACATCAAAGAAAACAGTAAAAATATTTATTCGTAAAATTAATAACAAGGACAAGAGCCAGATTGACAGAAGGAAATCATTGGTTTCAACTCAAAGATCAGTTAGAGATATGTTCAGTAAAATGTTAAAGCAATTTAAAAAGGAAAGACAATAATATTTTAATGTTATATAATAATTATTTATCATTTTTAAATCATAACATATATTTTAATAGCACACAATTATTACTGTACCTACATTATTATATTATATTCATGTTCTATACATTTTCTGTGATTTATTTATGGTTATAATTTATTATATTGTATGAATCTCATAAAATATTAAAACTGATTTATGATTTAATAAAAATAATTATAAATCTATAAAAATCTATAAAAATACTACAAATTACACAGGCTACATAGCCACCTATTCTACCATAATTAACTTGGTACTTAAGTACTTAGTATTTTTATTATTATCACACCCCCTGTCATAACAGTTTTATCAATAAATAAACTTATCCTTATCAAATTTTCAAGTATAATATTATTATTATTTTATCAATTAAAAATCCCTATAAAGCATAGACCTATGCTATGAAGTATTAAATATTAATTCAAACTATCATTTATTATTTTATAAAAAAATTTTCAATTATTACAATAATTATAGGATTTTATTTTTAAGTTTTAATATTACATGTAAAATTAGTATTTAAATTCAGCAGTTTGCAATTTTAAAAGACACATACATATTAATAATTATTAGATATGACTGATTCTATAAACAAAGAACTTGTTAAACAAGTACAATTATCTCTATCTAAATATATTAATAAGCCACAGCTAACAGAAAAACTGCTAAATAAACCGCCATTCAAATTTCTTCATGATATCGTAACAAATGTAAGTATTAGTTATTAAAATTAGTATAATTAACAAAAAAAAATGATCAACATTGATATACTTGATTTAAGACATTATTCATGCTTTTTATGAGTTAGGAATTGTTTAATATCAATGGATTCTATTAAGCATTTTTTATTAATTTAGGATAATAAATTATTCATAATTTATATAATATATTAACCACTTATAATTTGAATGGTAACAATTTTTCTTTTTTTATATATATTATTTTAAATATAATTTTTTAGATTACAAATTTTGTATAATGCTTTGTTATTATTCTACTTCTTTCATTACTAATATTTAGTGTTATGGAAATTAAAACTACGTATACAATACATAATGCATTTTTTTTTGATATAATAATTTAATGACCATTATTGACAAATTTGAAATATATTAAAAATCTTAATAGATTGTTTTAATTTTTTAGGTCATCCAGAGCACTGGTTATTTAACAGGTGTTTTTACTGATGAAGAAATGATATCTACAAATGTTACTACAAAAGAAACTAAGATCAAATTTTTAGAAAAACTTATAACTGCCATCCGTAAGTTATATAAGAAAAATTAAAATTTTAAGTAATTTCATCAAATTTGGGTACCATATAGTAATTACATTAAAACCTACTTAATATTTTAAAAATACTTTTGAGTTTTGAACATCTTTTCACATTGCTTTCAGAATCAACAACAAATAAAACAATATCAGCAAGACCCTCTAAAATTGTTGCAGGACTTGAAGTAACAAAGACTTTAGAGTTACTAATAGCAATTGTTTTTGGAATAGAAACAAAAGTAAAATAAATCTTTTTATTAATAATTATCGGCGCAACTAGACAAATATTTTTTGGTATTCTAGTATTATAGACATTGGGATATTAATCACAGTACTTTCCTGTTATACGAGACTACCACTACAAAATAAAATAAGACTACCAAAATTTGTCACTTTTTTATTATTACAGACTACTTTATTTTTATTTTTATTAAGAGGATATTGCATTTGCATGTACAACGTCCTCTTAACAATTTAATCATATTTAATTCTCTGATATATTTTTTTTAATCTATAGATATTGTGGAGATGGTCACATTCAAATTATATATATAAAAAAAGAGAAATAAAGAAAATATTTAAATACCCAGTAATCATTTATAATATATTTTACACGACGCACGCCACACTTAGTATACGGTTAGATAGAGACCACACGTCCATATCAAAATTAATTAAACGGCAAACACCACAACTTTCATTAGACTAGACTACTGTGAAATTACTGCAAAACAGTCTACTTTGTGTCACCTGAGAAACATCAGATTACAAAAACTAATAATATATTTAATGATAGATGTATATTTATAATAATATAATAGATATAACAATTGTGAATTACGACACTAAAACACAGGGCATAGATATTGTTCAGATAATTGTGGTAGTCGCAATAACATAGATAGTCTTGGGTGGTAGTCACAAAAATAGTCGAGGTCTCATATAACAGAATTGTGATGTTGTCAAAGAACAAAGTAGTCTTGTATAATAGGAAAGTACCTTAATCACTAACCAGTGAAAAAGTCAGAAGCTAGAATCTTTAACGTTTAGTGGTAATAACTTCTTGTAATAACTTTCTTCTCCTAGTTGAGCCTATGATTATAACTATAATAACTATTATTACCTACCATAACATATTTTTATATCTAGAATAAAGAAGTTAAGGAACAAAGTTCTACTAATACAAAAACTAAAAAACCAGAAACTACAAAAATTAATCAAAATAAAATAAAACTGTCAGAAAAAACCAAATCAATAGAAAAAAAAGTTAAAGAAAATATTGATCATGGTTCCCAAAAAAAAATACAAAAATCTGATAGTATGGAATCATCAGTAGTTAAAAACGATGAATCCATTATTATAGAGATGGATACAACAACAAAACCTGTTGGAGAATTCACTGTAAAACCAGTTGATGAAGAAATAAAGAATATTGTGGATAGTTCTATTAAAACTGAGTAATTTAGAAACCTTTACATTATATTTATCTAGCTATTATAATATTAATGTATGATTTAGAGAACTCAATGAAAACAAATTACAATCAACATTCAAATCTAAATTAGAAAAAAAAAATACTGAATCATTAGAAAAAACTAACTCAGAAGAGAATTCACTTCGGAAATTAAGTGAAACGCATGATATTAGTAAACCATTAAGGCCCAAAAGCTCAAGACCACCAGCACCAAATCGTCGTCCTCAATCAAATACATATGCAGAGTAAATAATTACATTTAAATTAGTTAAATATAGTTTATTGTAATGAAGAACTTTTATTACATTTTAGGATTCCCAAACATTCAGACAATTTTTTTTCAAAAAACGATGATAAAATAAATGACATTGATGATAATATTGTTACAATTGAAGTACTAAACGATAATAAGTCAAATTATGATTCTTATACCCAGGTAACATGACTATTTTTATAATTATGGCAAATAAATTTTCTAAAAATACTTGAATTTATACTGCATTTAGGAAGATGGACAAGGGCATCTTGTATCACAAATACTTCAAACACAAATAGAATTTAATACTAAAAAAAAGACAGACTCTTCAAAAATAGTAAGTTAAAATTTTAAAATTATAACATAATTCTTTTTTCATGTTCTTATACATAAAAAAAAATCATTTTAACTTTTTTATTTTAGGAATGGGAAGGAAAAAGTGCTAAGGATCAAGAGATGTTAACTAAAGAAATGGATACAATCAGGCAATTTATTCAAGACATAACAAAATCTGCAAATCCATTAAGTAAACTTATCAACAATATGCAAGAAAATATTGATCAAATGAATCGAGAATTGAACTACTGGAAAAATTTTACTGAAAAAACTAATGAAAAGCTTGATATACAACAGCGGTAAACTAAACAGTAAATTTAAAAATTAATTTTATTATTATTAACTGATTGAATATCATTATAACAGAATAGCTGAAGAAAAAATTAAGCCAATGGTTATCTTATTGGAAAAACTGAATACTGAAGTTAAAGATGAATTGGAAATGATGGATTACTGTAAAGCAAACATTATGAAAAACAAATCTCATATTAACTATTTAGTTTCAGAAAGGTTTATGTTAAAAAAGTAATTAAATAAAATTGTTTTTTTTAAACTTAGGGAATAATAAATTTATGGCTTTATTGTTATTTATTATCTAGTTAGCTAAAAAATGTACTACTTAGTTAATCACTGAAATATTTTGATCTCACATTAAACGTTATAAGATTTAAAAAAAAAAATTGATATGTATCAAAACACAAGTTTTCTACGGACTTGTATCTAGGCCTGAATCTGATGTATCGCTGGGATATAGCATATCATATATCTTGTCCTTTTGATTGTTTGTTTTTTGTATTGATACGTATTGATACTCTTAGATTTCTTCTATAAAAATCTTGATTATTTTTTTTTTCTTACACTCAATAAAAATGTAATAAAAAGACACTAAAATATTATTTTTTTGCCACTGTAACTACCTATTCAATAGCTCCTAAAGTACACATTTAAATTTGCTTTTTGTATAATATAATATTTAATGCTGACCGTTTAGCTTAGTCACACTGGTAATTAGAGAAATACTGATACTTGTCTAAATATATCTGGCAGAATAGAATAAAATGTACACATATGCAACATATAAATAATTTAATTAACAATAAATTAACATTTTTTTGTATAAACAAATACTTAAATAATATCCAACTAATACATAGGTCTGATGGAGTAATATTATTTGAACACATTAATATTAATTAATGCCTGATTATTCAGTTTTTGATGCTTTTGGGCCAACAATTTTTTTTTTGTGTCCACATTAAGCTAAACCTAAAAAAATATAAATTATATTTTACATAATATTTGTACTAAAATATTATTACTGATAGTGGCATAAATATTTTAAAAACCAATGAAAAAAAAACATTTTGTTCTACCTATATTTGCATAGTTTGGATGTTTTTTAAAACATTCACCCAAACTTAAAAAATAACTATGTGAAATTATAAAGTTATTTTTACACCAATATTCAACATGTATTTGCATAATAATCCAATTTAGAGTTTCACATTATTTCATTTTAGGAATCTAACAAATTCGCAAATTGAAAATTGTTTTTACAGATATCGTGGGAATTTTAGGAACAAATTTCTATGTATCTACCTTTACGTGGGCATGATTTTTTTTCTTTTTTTGCATCTTTATTTTTTGATTTGTCAACATAACTTTTTTTTTGCTTTTTTTTCATCAGTTCACTATAATCAAAGTCTTCCAATTTTCTCTTGTTAGCTTTAACTCTATTATCAATTCCTAGAACAAAAAAAATACAAATTAACAACATTTTTTAAAAATAGAAAATTTTTGTCTAGATGTATTATTTTTAATTCATAATTAGGTATCAATGTATACTTATATTATATACCTTTATAATATATTATTAATTAAAACATAATTACTCTTAAAATGTCAATAAATTTAAATAATGCTCAAAAAATGTACGCATAACATATAACCAAAAAAACTATATTATACTATATTTTACCTATTGGCTAAAGGCTATCACCTAAACTAATTTATGATAACCCACATAACACATAAGTACTTACCAAATGCACTTGGAATAATATAAATGGGGAATATTAGGTGTGATTATTTTACTCAAATATATAGTTTTTTATCAGTGTACTAAAACTTCATCAAGGTAATCATTTTTAATTTGTAAACTAAACCAATGATTAATGATTAGTACAAACTTGAAAAAAATGCATGTATCTGAAGACAAATTTTATAGTAGAAGCAATTATTAAGTTTTTGTTTAGCGATAATTAAAACCAATATTTTAAGTGAAAAGTAAAAAATTTGCAAAATAATTAAGAGAAATAAATAATAAAAAAAAGACCTAGTTAAGTGAGTAACCGCTTTATTGAACATCTGAGTGGATAGGGTAAATAGTAAATAATAAATACTTTATAATCAAAGGAGTCGTATTAAATGATAAATAAGTATTCTAGCATTGCAAAAATTTGAAAATAGTTAAGTGTCTCCTTCCACCCCCACCGAAAAAAAATTCTGGGTAAAAGGTACTTTAGAAAATGACAATATAACGCTTGGTAAAAATTTCAAATTATAATGAAATAGAGGAATCAAATCAATTTAATCGAAAACTATTGTCAAAGTTAAAAATTGAAACATTTTGACTAGGTATCTACTAAATACTTAATACGTGTACACAGACACCTACAAAAAAAAAATCACATCATTGTAAAATCAATACATTCATTGCTCCGCTCAGAATCCGGAATATTACGTGAAACCAGTTTTTCAAACTACTTAAAATAAATACGCTGGAGACATGTGTGACGTATGTACGTTGTGGTTAAATTTATAGTATATTACCTACCTTTATTAATTATTAGTTATTATTTAAGTTTTAATAAATAAAAATATTTTATTTTACGTACTATGCTATAAATTATTTAAATTTAAATTTAACTTTATTCTATTAATAGAGATATCAAATTATTCAAATATAACGAAGACGATATCATGATAATTCAGGATTATAATGAGAGACAAACTCGCGGATCTGTTTTCTTATAAAATGTGCTTAATGCTGTCATTCTAATATTTTTAAGTGATTTGTGTCTAATAGACTTACTCAATAATGAGTTGCCTATACCTACTCGAACTTGAAAGCTAGGTACTATACAGTTAATGACTTAAGCCGTAAGGTTTTCCCAATTTCTTTGATTGTTATCTCATATTAAATTAATTACGTATTATTATTTATTATTGCTACTTATATACCAGAACTTGACGACTTGCTATGTATGGCTCCTGAGTTCAAAACAACTGTTTCGTTAATTTGTCTTACTTGGCAGGGCTTTATACGCGAGAAACTCTAAAA
Source organism: Rhopalosiphum maidis (assembly GCF_003676215.2). Classification (NCBI taxonomy): domain Eukaryota; kingdom Metazoa; phylum Arthropoda; class Insecta; order Hemiptera; family Aphididae; genus Rhopalosiphum; species Rhopalosiphum maidis. Next base: position 22,204,965 of record NC_040880.1, on the reverse strand, counting down.
ATAAAAAATAAATGATTTATTTTTATCGAAAACTATAGGTAGCTATAGTTTATTTTTATTTATTGGTCACTATTTACATTTTTTTTTTATTATTATTATATCTATATAGTAACACATTAAATATATATTAACTATTAGTAATATTAATGTTACTAAAGGTATAACCGGTGTAGGTACTTGTTGCATTATCGTAAGTAAATAACAATGTAGAAATGTGCCTATAAACTCTAATAGTCAGAACAGACGATAATATAGGTACCAATAAAAATAAATTAATAACAAAAATAGGTACTGTTTATTATTTAATAAGCATCTTGAAACGAGACAGTGACTCAGTGTCGTATACCGACCACAGGAAAATATAACTTTTATATTTTTCTATAATTTAAACGTATTGACGAGAAATTATTTAAAAATATATTTACTTAACCTAGTAAATTTTAAAAATTACTACTTGACTTGTTTTGGGGACTAAAATAATATTTAATATGTTTTATCTTAAAGCGAGGAATAAGTTAAAGTAAATGTAACACTATATAGTAATATAACTGACAAATCGATAAACACGAAAAGCCTGATTATTTAATAATAAACGAAATATTTTAACATCATAGGTATTATAGAAACATTAGAAACTTATTATTAGATTTTGAGCTGAGAGATAAATGTATTTTTTTTAAATATTATTTTTAAAAAATAATCAATTATTGCAAGTACAATGTACAATAGGAATTGTTTTGTTTACATATAAGACATAATAAAATTATATATTATACATAACCTATATAGGTAGGTACAATGTAATAATATTATTCTTAATCTGGTCATTAAATGTATTATTTAATGTATAAACAATAAACATACGTAGATTAAATATGTATAATAAATCGTGCGCTTTACATTGATATATCATTTATAATAATATACATACTCTCTTCATTATAACATTCTTTTTTTTCTGTTTCGGCTGAGCAACCACCTGCCTACTTGGCGCTATCGGCTTATTGATAACCGGTAGAGGAAACCACGCCTCGTGGGCAACACGGCGTTTGGTTCTATCGGAAGTCGATTTTCCATGAAGTTCAGCTTCACTCAAATCTTCTCTAGGCAACTATAATATACATACTATTATATATTGAATACAATAAAACATTAAGTCTAAGGACATTCATGAAACTTTTTCCTGAAATTAGGAACTTTGGCGCTACACGTGTAGCGTTGAAAATACTTAAATAAATATATTAATAATGTATAATATATATAATATATACCTCAAATACAGCTTTAGAAGTCCGAGGAAGTTTTTGCGGTTGAATGCCTAAAAAATGAATAAGGAAAAAAGTATTAACAATTATGTATTATATAAAGATACTTATATCGTATATACATTATACAATATACCTACATGTAGGAGGGCGATTGTTAACTTTCTCGATTTTAATGACCTGTAAACTCTTCCAGGTCAACTTCAGTATTTAGTATTTAGTACTACCTGAAGAGCACGTGTAAACTTTCCTAAGTCTATAATAACTTCGGTTATACATTATAATTATGAACATACATTTTAATTTAAGGTATCTATTTTGTTTTGTGGTCTTATATTATATGAGTCTATATTTTTCTATTTTTTTTTTTTTTTTTTTATATTTTTCTTAAATTTTATGTCTTATTTTTATATGAGTCTATATTTTTTTTATTTTACTTACTTTGTTTTATTCGTCATAACTTTGAATTTTTGTGTACACTTCGTTTTGAAAATCTTTTATATGACATTAATCAAAATAAATAGAGACGGAAGAAATGGTCAAATGGATGAGTAATTGAGTAATGAGTACTAGAAAAATATAAAATGAAATACGAATGGAACGGTTCATAAGCGTTGGTTGTTATAGCGATGATGCTGAAGACCACACTATTAGAGAATTTGATAGCATTTTCATTAATATACATCTGAAATTCTGAACTAAATACGAAACAAAAGTTTCCAATTTCTTCTAACAATCCTAACTTAACCTGAAGGCATTGTTACTGCTAATTTGGATACATAAATAATTTCAACATCATTAGGATCTATAAAAACTAATCGAAAAATATAACACAATCGTTCCAAATTTCACTAGACACACTGTATATTTAAGGCTACTTGCAAAAGTTTACATATTACTTTCAGTTATCCAGGTAAACATAATTTTTGACCCAGGAAAATTCACTAGTTTTAAAAATCGAGAAAGTTTACCACCGACCTACTTGTAGGCTACACAATACACGTATAACGTATAACTAGATATAAAACAATGTAGGATCAATAGATTTATAAATTTATAATAAATTTAACTTTTTATTAACAGCTTAACAATAAAATTTTTCGGAATCAAAATATACATAAAGGTATACAACAAATATATGTAAAGGTATAAACAGTTATAATTTTAAGTATACACTTTAAAAATGCGTCTCCAAAACGTTAATAATTAGAAATATTTCAAACTAAAAATTTAAATTTTGTTTCCTATTATATTCGGACCTATTTCATATTTATATAGGATACAATATTCATATTATATTGTATTTTTTTATGTTAAATAAATAATTTAATTGATTCAATTTGTTTAAAAATTTAGATGGTTAAGTCTGCTAATCATTATAGACTATTACGTGTAAAAATGTAAAATAAATACTTAACGAGGTTAGATTTTAAATTATACTTACTTATATTTTGATACTTTCTATTTGAAGCCATCTTATAAACAGGAAATTACTTTAACGTCTTTAACTGAATTAGTAAAACGAATTGAATCGGTATATAATTATCTAATCCAGAAAAAATATTAGTGTAATAAACAGGAACAAAATATTTGCGATTAATAAACAAATTGTTAATTTAATTTCAGTAACTAACAATCGGAAATCAACAAATAATGTAGCCAAGATACTATTAAAAAAAAAAAAAAAAAAAAAACTATCAAACACGTTAAATATTTCTTTTTCAATTTTACTTGTGTGAATTAAATTTATATAATATAAAGAAGATATTTATATTATTTTGTATGACTTAAACGGCTTAAATAAATTAAATAAATATTTTACACTTACTACAAAATGCAAGATGTCTGAAAAAATATTGGTATAACTGTATAATAGTGTATAAGTACCTACCCCGCAAATAGTTATGTGTTGATCTAAAATATTATAATAAAAATATAATACTTGGTAATTTGTCAAGTAAATCATCGTAGATACATAGTATAATTAAGTACCTATAGATTTGTACAAGTACGTATGTAATATGTATATTAATTAAAAATAAAATATTTATATTGACGTATGGAAAAAAAAAACACCAAATTAATACAATAAATTATTACAATAATCTATTATAGATAGTCATGTGTGAGCTGCAGCGTCGAAATATCTCGTCTTTTTATAAGTTTAGAACGCTCATTATTCAGTAATATATAGACACTATTAAGATATGTCAGTTTTCCGTTCGCAACAATTGGCTGTGACCAATAGCCGTATATATTGCCTTAGTGGTTACCAATAATACGTCAATGCCGGTAATTGTTTTTATACAAACATCACTATATATAGGTAATATTATTATTTTAAACGATGTTTTTTAACCTACACTTCTGAGGTGCCGTTGTTCTTAATAAACATGATATTATTATATGTCAAATGGTCAATATGACTAATGTTCAATATATATATATATATATATTTATATGTATATAATAACTGAAATACGTATATTATATTGGTTTATATCGACATTAAATTGATTACACCTACCTAAGCTGTAATAATTGTTAAACTACTGTTTTGTACAAACCAAACATATCAGTGGCGTCGTAATTATGCAGAAGAGAGGAGATAATATGCTTTTATATTGTGTCATAATGATTTTTTTTTTTACTGTATTCATTTATTAATCGCGCAGTACAAACGGAGCGAAAAGGACAATCTGATAGCTTTAGGTATAAAATATATTAATGACACTCGAGTCAACAACCAAAATATGTTTTGTATAGAATCGAGTGTAATTATGAAACGAAACAACCTATTGAAAAAGCTGAGAATGTCCATTCGTTCGTATAAAATATAAACGGTGGACTCAAATTAGGGCGGTATTTCAAAGTTTAATCATTTTCTTGTTACATCCCGATTCGTTAATTCATGCGTCAACACAGGGATTTACATGCGATGTACCATGTATACGGTATAATATTGTCTTTCTCGAATAAATACAATCTGCCTTTAAGGTCTTGGGTTTCCCTAACCGTCTGCCAAACTCCTGCGACAATCTCGAAATTATATTGTTTAATGTTTTTAACAAAGTCCAACTCCATTTATTATTGTTATTTGTACATTTTTTTTTTGTGACCATGATTTCCCTGAATAAATAAAATCCACTAAGAGTTAACCATAAGGATGATACCATAAGGTGGTAGAATCCAACGGTCTTATAAACAAGTTATAATAACAAGATAATATATTTATTCATTTCTACAAAGTTAGTGAATATAACATGATAACATGAAGATGTGGACTAGCTGATGCTGAAACCACTTTATATCGAAAATATATTACAGAACCATCATCTGTTTTTAATTTAATATCACAAAACACCTCATTTCTAAAAACAAAAATTAGTTTATCTATCAATTGAAATCACTTATTACAATTACATACTTGCACAAGGATTGTAAATTGTAATAATTCAAAAATCTATTCCTGAATTCTTGTATGTTCGGTTGCATTACAACACGTATAGTAGGCGCTATACAAAATAATGCAAATTTAGTACAATAAATAACCCCATAGAGAACCCATCCATATACGTTATTATGTGAAGTAATTATCAAAGCTAATTAAATCATTGCTTTGATTGATATATTTATTAATCAATGTTCTTAATATTTTTGGATTATAGTAAAACACTTATCTTAGATATTCGGAAGCCAGAAATGTGTACTATCCTGCTTCAAAAGGACAAATTAATTTTGGTGTGTTTAGAAAATTTGTAGTTATATTTATTTACGCCTTCTAGATAGTGTGAAATAACTGAAATCACAAACACAAAAAATAAAATATAATAAAAATGACAGATACATTTTCCAGTTTGGTAAAAACGTTTTTCTTTTTAAAAATAAATATAGTCAACTATAAATTCATTACGTATTTACTTTTGTTCTTATTAATATCAACAGTTATTATTTTTAAATTTTATTTATAGTTAGCAATAAAATATAATAATTTTTTTTTCTTTTTTTATTGTATTTAAAATTGAATTATAATACTATTTTATAATTTAATTTTAATTAGTACTAATATATTATCATATATGTGAAAATTTAATAAATAAGAACCACTCCTTCCCCCAGCACAAACTTGGCTTATATAGGCTGCTGAAGTATTTAAGTCTAAGTTAAGTATTTATAAAATGTATCATCTGTTATTTTGAAATTAAGTTATTATTATTATTAAAAATCATAATACTTAAGAAAATAATATTTTTATTTAAATAAATACATATTATATAATATATATTAAAAAAAAAAAAAATTTGATATTAATTACATATTTGCTAGGTTTTCTGTAAATTCTTTCTATTATATCTAATAATATATAGTACCCACTTAGATTAAAATGAATTTAAAATAATGCAAAAAAACCTTTTTTTTATAACTTCTAAAAATGCATTAAAATTAAGAATAAAGAAGTATGTATTTTATTGATATAATTGTTTTATATTAAAAATTTCGTCTTTGGAGGTATTATATTTTTTTTTTTTTTAAATAATACCTACATGGTTTTTAAATCAAATAATTAAATTACTGTTTATAATCAAATACTATTGATGATATTAAAACATATAATTAATGTTTCAATTTTGAACCATCTTATGATAAATAAATTAACATATTATGAATAATAATATTATTATAAGTGGAGAGTACCACTCGGCACTCACGTAAGCTTTAGAACTTTATTGATCCTGTAATTCTAGTATTGATTTATTTAAACTTAAAAATATGTTCGCTTAATATTTACTAAGCTCACATTAATATAAGTAAACGTGCATAAAATATGCACAATATTAAAATTATCATTTATACTAACTCGGGTAGTCGGGTCAACAAAACTAAATCAGTAATATTATTGCTGATATACATTAATATTATAAATATGTATATCTGAGTGTGTGACCTTGAGTAATCATTAACAATGACCATCATCTATTATATTAATGATTATCATATACTTTTTTAGATACATATTTTTAAACAAATGATTATCATATATTTGTCGAAAAATACAATTTTATTTATAAATAAAACAATATATACAATATACACAGCCTTTCTAAGTGTCAATAATAATTAACAAGTATTACATACATACACATTCCTTATGCAAACGTTATAATATAATCTGCATAATAGATAAATTAAATTTTTAAATTTTTAAACATTATGATAAATAAGCTGATATATATCATGGTCGATGAAATTATAAATTATTATAATATCCTCCATGCACAATTGAATATTTCCATATATATATATATATTATTATACATATACTAGAGACGGAAAACCAATAATATAAGTAGGTGTATTAATTCGTGGATTTTTATAAAAATTATATTTATAATAAATATATCATAACGATTAAAAAAAAAACTTATTAAAGTTATTGTTTTAATGATTTCATAATATGTTTTTTACATTGTCTGTGATTTTTTAACTTTTATTGGTAGCCAGTAAGTAGGTCCATATACTGACACTAATTATCGACTATGTAATTTATAGTATTTAAAAAAAATGTCTTCCAAAAATTATTATTCTACCATTAGCAACGATATATTTTTATTATGTTTGATAAAACGAAAAAAGTTAAGAACAATTTTTTAAGTTATTAAATTATTGAAGTATCTGTCTGTGATCTACGTGAATTTAAATTTAACGAATATATGTATTGTTATTTACTCTCATTAAAATAGAATAGCCCTTAATTACTCTTTCATATTTCAAAGCAGCTGACTCATCGAACTATCAGTATATATATATATATATGAATCAATATTATACATTATGTCGGTAGTTTATTATTTTGAGCACTACACAATAAAATACAAACTAAATAGCACTTGTACATGAGTTACCGTTATGGGTCCTTTTAAACATCTGTATATAGAATTCCAATAGTATCTAATAAATTTTATACTGTATATTATACATTTTTTTCGACTGTCTTAACTATTCATATATCTACCTATAAACATTGCCAAATTATACTGAAAATCTGATAAATGGCAAACAGAGTTAAAAGTTGGCGTTGATGAATAAAAAAAGTTTTTAGGGTTCAGTATAATAGTCAAGTATATTTGTACTTATATTAATAACGTATAAGGTATAACATTACGTATAGGTACAGTATATAAATAAACTGTATAGTCTTCTTTGTGTCTAATTAATTACATTGTATATTATATAATTTAATAATATAGTAGTTTTTCAAATAATTAGATAAGAGGAATTATTATATATTTTTTTAATAAAAATAACAATACGTATACATTATATAGGAAACAATAAAATGAGTAAAATGCATTTACCTATATTATATTGGAAAGTATAAAATGGACAAAGTGCATAGGTAGGAACAGTATGGATACTCTTTTTAAAATATCCTAATCTACTCGAGTTGTTTATATTTTAGTAAAGTATGTATGTGTTGTATGGTTACTAATAATTTGAAAATAATGATACTACATATTATCATGTTTTCTTATCTTGAAAATCATTTTGTATCATGTGCTATATGTATGCTACTTAGATTTGATGTAATTTAATTTTAATTATTACCTATAGATTAAGTATAGACTGGTATATAACCTATGTTCTTGAATTTAAAAAAAATAATACTGCAGATTTATACTAATTTTAGAGTATTACCTACCATTCTAATTTTAATCTTTTGTTATAAAAATGTTACATAATTTTCATAGATAAATTATTGAAATAATAAATAAATGATACTTTTAAAAGTATAGGTAGGTAATAGGTACATACAAAATAAATAAATTGCAATATTACGCACGCATATATTATCATAATTCATAACATAATAATTAAAATGAATTGAAGTATTTATACTTTCCCGATAAATGAAATCATTAAATGTAAATAGAATAGCACGATAAAAACTGTATAAATAATCACTATAATAAAAGCTATCGTCTGAGCGTATGACACAAAAAATATGCCAAAACAGCATACCATTCATGCTGCGTCATATAGTTGCCCAGATATTATAGTCCGAATTTTAGACGCACTCGTCTGTAATTAGTCTCAAATGATTGCTAGAGCATCTTAAAAGTTTTAAACACCCCTATCGAGTAGGTACTGAGTCCTACGAACGACTTATAGCTTATATTATTTTTGTAATCGATAATCAATGTGTTTTTATTTGTTTCACGTACCTATTATCTAGAGTACTTACTTCATATTAACTATTATATCCTATTGCAGCATAGTCATGCATGTCAGCCAACTAGGTAAGACTTAATAATTAGAGATTGTAAATATAGAGTAAATAGAAAACTATAAGTATTTTTAAAAATAATTTTATTACATTAATTGAAGTCATTAGAAATAAATATTTTTTAAATCGTTGATAAAATTTACTATTTTCCATCATTTTTTTAGTTTTTTTTATCATTTACTAATCAAGATTTGAACTATTTTGAATGACAATACATATAAATACAATTTTAAAATTGCCCACTTCAGATGCAATGCTTATCTAATCTTTAAATGCATATAACTAGTTAACTAATCGTTTAGTCAATTTTTATATCAAACCGTTTTGCAAATATTTTTCCCCAGAATATGAAATTAAAAATGTAAAATTCATTAAAATAAATAAAAATCTAAAAAATAATATAAAATGTTATTTTTTAATGACTTTGAATTAGGAAAAAAATTTTTTCAAAATTATTTATATTTTTTAAAATAATCATAGCGCCTTACGTGTAAAAAAACTCCTCCAGTGTTTAATATTTATATTTGTATTTTGTGTCTATTATTATTTATTAATGTTTATAAAGCTGTCTATATTTAATATGGGTGTTGTACTATCTTTTTTATGACTCAAGGATAAAACTTGGCATTATTTTTGATTTGGCCTTCCTACGATTTCGGCGATCAAAATATAATCGTATCACAAAAAAATATAATATTTCAAAAAAACTGATTATGCTGCAACCAAGAAATAATCCAAACAAACCGCCTATGTTACCTAAAAAAAAAAAAATATTTACAAACAATTAAAATAATAAAAAATATTCAAAGATAATTGTAACCTAATAGTTCGTTGAAAGGCATCAACGGAGTTTTTTGTATATCAATAACATATTTCCTTTTGAAGTAAATCATTACTAAAGCTGATTCTTCCGTGAGAACTCTATGTAAAATCCGAACAACATCGATAAAATAATTAGTTTTTTAATTAACTTTTTCAGTAATGATTCAACTATTACTTACAGTTTTGGTTTTGTAGAATTTGTTGTCCAGTTCCTAAAAAATTCTACAGTTTCAAAGTCGTACTGAACACTTGTACACGATGGCAAACAATTACAACCTTTAATGTTAATTGACATGTTTAGTGTTTTCTTAAAAATCGAATAACCTAAAAAACACGAATTAGAATGTAAAAACCTATAATATAATATTATAAGGTATAATAAAACTAAATTTAAAATTTACCGATAGTTGAGGATTCTCTGATACATTCTAAACTGTCAGTACCGCAAACCGGAACTCCCGGATCTCCTGTAAAATAACATGACTGTTATTATATTGCAACTCATATAAGTATTCCAATACAATAAAAGCGTTTTAATTTTTAAATGGTATCGATTTATATATATTTCAATATTTGTGTGTGTAAGTGTTCTTAAAAATTAAATAATAAATGATTTATCATTGCAGAATAAGGTATAGTATAGGATATAATATACAACTTACTTGGTTGAAAATAAGCATTGCAACCGCATATGTTAAAAGTATTATTGGCTCTACACTCAATTTCGCAATTGTGAAGTGTGTAGATTTTAAAAAACTTCAGTTTTTTTTCATGTTGAAAATAACAATTCCGAAGTTTTGGCGCCCATGTTTTAATTTTATGTGAGGTGCGTATAATATTCAGTGATAATGCAACAGATAGCATGCTACTACCGGTAACGTAAGCTGTAGGTTGGATTCCGACTGGAACATCCACTGGACTATGGACAATCAACTGCAATTCATTTTAAATATTATTGGACTCCATTTTTGTATAAGTATTTATATAGAAACGACAAAGACAAATACACCACTAGATTTGTGACAGTGGTCGCAATATACCACACGATACTATTTCGCTATATTTTATTTTAAATTTTACATTCAATTTTAATTATAGATAATAATATGACTTTGTCAGTAGATTGTAGATGTAAAATGATTTTTATAAAAACAGTAAGTATTAGAATATATATATATATATACATATCTAAGACTTACCTATCACAGCATTGTATTTACGGGGTAAACAAAAAATATATGCCTTTAAAATAATTTTTTTAAGAGGAATGAACATGTATACTGATTAGTGATTATTATTTAGACCATTTTAATATCTTCTCTTAGTGACCCAATGTACTTGTTTCGAATCACTTTAACCACTAAATTAAAGGCGAGTATATATATTATTATAAGCTTTAAGTAGTCATAAACGTATGCATAGATGTAACAAATGGGTTATGATGATTCATTTGAATTGAGTTTATTTTTAATTTAGTAAGTTGGTGAATATTTGTTTAAAAAAATTAAGTACATGGTATAAATAATTTTAAAATATAGAATTTAAAATAAAAATATGAATTTAATAATATAAAATAATTTGATAGATATAGACATATAGTTGGCGAAATTAAAAATGATAAAATATCTTATCAATGCAATAAGTTTGATTTTATATTAAAGCAAGTATCTGCACGGGTTCGACGTACTTACACATATGCAGACATAACCATATATATTGATGCAATGATGCGTATAATCCACTTATAAATCTACCTATATTATTAATATTAATGATATTTTACTCATTTACCTACTCTATCATATAGGTAATGAAATGATATACAACTACATCACTTTTACCTTCGCATCTTTCGCTAGTCTTACACTATGCTGGCACGTACATAAGGGGGTTTTTGGGTATTCAAACACCCCCCCCCCCGCAATACTTAGTTTTTTGAATGGCTATTTACTTATTAAATTTTAATGTTAATTTTATTATTTTAATGTTTGTATTTAAAAAAGTATTTCAAGTATACCTAATTTTCATAAAAAAATTTTGTATATTTATTAAAAAAAGTTCTACTTTTCAATAACTGATTTTCAAAAACACCCCTCAAAACTTTTTTCTGCGTACGACCCTGCCTCTATGCCACAATAATGAAACAATTAAATTGAAAAATACAATTAATTTGGTAGAATAAATCAAATAAAATATACGATAATAATCGGTATACCGTTAGTCCAGAATCTCTTTTCGGACAATGGTCTCCTAAATTCTTGTTCGTCAAATCAAAAATCAACCGAACCGCATTGTCGACGGTATCGCCCGTCACTCTCCATGGTACGTCAAACGGGGTTGCGTTTGGACTGTAACCAGTTTCTGGGGTCCAGATGGTTTGATTTTTCTTTGCTATGATATCGGCTTGTGTCAAGTTTAAAAATGATGTTCTGCGTAGGACAAGCAATATTATTAGTATTGGAATGAAATCATGTGAATCGATCTATTGTACATAACATTATATTCATACAATCAGTGCTGGATCTAAGGTTCAGAAGACCGGTGTGCAATTACTAATATAGGAGGTATCTTAACAAATATCTTTTTATAAGTTATTTGATACATTAATTTTTTATGGTATATAAAAGAGAAGATGGATTTAAAAAAATATATTTTGACTATGTAAGTACCTCATGGCTCATGAGTCATAAGTTCCTTTAAATCAAGTCACTTAATAATATAATTTCTTAAAATAATTTTTTTCTTGACAATAATTCGATATTCTCAATAATTAATTATCACTTCATAAAATTTAAAAATCTAGTGCATCAATCTGAGACCCCCTAAAACAAACTTAGCCTAAGGCTCAGTGCGTTTTCTCTGCATTTTTTCGTTTTCCTAAATCCTGCACTGGTTATATTATGACGATGTAGGTACTAAATATACAATTTTAATACTTACGATTGAAGATAATTATTGTGCAACAACTGATGATGAGGAATCATATTAATTGAATAACACAGGCCGTATGATGTTATTATCGGTTGGATATAATCACAAGGCGAGTATATTTCGTCTTGAATCCAAAATAACATCGGGATCAAATTTTTACAATCAGTCTTATGATTCTTAAAGTTAAAATAAAACGCATAAGTATTATCCTGTAAGTTGCAGGCTGTAACTCGTCTCATTTAAAAACAACAGGTATTGTACTGTATTATATAGCAATAATTAGGGGTAGGAATATTTAATGCGCTTAAAACACCCCTCCCCCACACACACACACACAACTGCTTAGATATAGAAATACAATAAAAATGTGACTATTATTTATAATATTATAATGTCTTAAAAATGTTATCATAAAAATTTGAAAAATTATTTTAAAATAGTTGATTAATTACTCCATGTTATTGGTTATAATTTAGTTAATAACTAAGAACACGTATTGATGTCATACTATATATTATAATATATACAATTATATATTTATTTATTGCTAATGCTAACATTGTTTTATATATGTAGTGAACTATTTTACGATTTAAAACATTGTATTATTGTATCATTTTAAGTAGTACAAATACATATAAATATATTTTTAATTAGATAAATATAGAGTAAAACTTTATTATAATAAATCCTCTAAAGATGGAACTCTCCTTATGGCTTATTTCAATGGAAAATGTTAATAGTCCCCGTTTAAATATATGCAGTAGTTTTTTAAGCACTCTAAAATTGATAACTATTTATAACGGAAAAATGTGTTAGTCCTAATAAGCGATTTCGTTATACTATAATAAACTAAAAATATAGTTTATGTCTTAAATATCACATATTTAAATTACATTTAAAAATATATAATATATCTTTATAGAAAACTTAGCAAATAATAAAAATTGAATAAAATTTGTCTAACCTTAATCACGTGTTCCCAATATTTTGAATCAATAATTTTTAAAGTCACATTTTTATAAAGTTCAAACTTATTACACAATAAATTTATTACATCTTCGGTTTCTCTAAAATCAAAAATATATAATTAATATATAATACATATATAATTTTAAAGATAATAATTATTATTAGTAGTATTACTTATTAAACGTATCGTTTCCGATTGTCCTATTGTCGATATGTTGAAGCTGAATATCACTACAGAATGTAATTGCCGGAAACGGCAGGTCCCATATGCCATACTTGTTGTTATCCAACGTCAATATCGTTCTACTACTCAACCAATTACTGTATAATTGATAAATTTGCAAGCCACATAGGGACATCACCAAAGACATAACACCTATCCAAAAAACCCTAAAAAATTAACATCATATAAATAATATCATAAAAAATATCCATATTAAAAATAAAAAATGAAAAACTACAAATTAAAGACTTATTTTTGACTTAATTTCACTGTTTGTTAAATCAGTTTTATTCGAATTCAATACGATTAGGCAGATATCTAAATTTATTAATGTTCAATATTTAACTTATTTATTAAAAATATTGTGCTTTTGACAAAAATTTAATTTTTCGTATTTAAATATATATATATACTTATCACAACATGTTTTTATATATTTTAATAAAAATAATTCTCATTATTTTCTTAGTTTAGAATGTTTAAATGTGATTTTGACTTATTGATGCAACTTGACTCATAAGGTTACCTCATAAAGTATATAATATTAATATAAAAAAAAAATAATAAATACTTAGAACAATATTATCCCGAGTTAAAATACACTTTTAAAAAAAAAAGCGATAAGAAAATAATTATTATAAATCACATGATTGCATTAAAAAATATTATATATACAAATATAAATACAGATAAACAAATCATAAACGTATATATATATATATATATATGACTATGTATAGACTATAGAGTATAATATATCTTAATAAATATTATATTATTATGTCGCGACTTACGATATTATATATTAATCGAAAACAATTGGGGATTAGAAATATTACCAATAAAATACAATTTTAAAAGTTTTGACTTTGATATATATATACATATTTTATATATTTAATGTTTATATTCATATATATATATTAATAAATTGCAATATACCTGCACTATGTATCATGTCATTAAAATGATTTCCACTAAAATGAACGCAACAACTAGTTTTCACTTTATTTGGACCGTATAAAGAATTCATAACATATACATTCAAAGGAATTTTAAAACTTTAATTTATCATCACCCCGACACACTATCATCACAAACTAGTATATTAAATACAAATTATATGTAATGTTATACAATGGGTAGGTGATAACGACTGGTGTTTTGTAATCATTTTTCAGTACACCTTAATTTTTAGACATAGCCACCATTGTTTGATTATTGGTTGTTTTTACTCACCTTTCCAATAGAGGTCTTTTGGGTTCACCCAAATACATTATGCCATGTAAGCTTGTGATCGATGAAAATTCACGTAAGTAATTATTATTGGGTAGTAATAAAGATTTAATTTTCGAACTTTTTGTCCTAGACTTATGACGGTGTCTTTGAATTACAATTTCGCTACGGACGTTAAACATTTCTTTTCTTTGCAGCTCTATTACAGTTAGAAGACCGTTTTATAATTTAGCTTTTCAGCCTAAAACCACATTATTTAGTGCGTAAAGCGACAAATTATTACAACTCATCAATCTATTTAGTAGAATCAAACGTCACAAAAATAATTCGTTATTTTAACAATATTACTGAAAAACAAATCGTTAGCAAACTGATGTCAACATTTATTTACATTTTTATGTTTGAATATTTATTATTATTACTTCAATAGTCGAAATAGTTGTAATACGCGTTTCATTTATAGAGTGTTTCTGAATAATGTCGAGTGGCTTACTGAAGCATTCAAATCTCGAGTAGGTACTTGAGTCTTAAAAACATTTTATGTTCATAATTTTCTATTGAAGTATCAACCGACAGTAGCTAAAGACTGTTTACACTCCACGCAGTCATTAAATATGTATAGTAAAGTGACATTAAAGTGTACGGTTGTACATAGTAGCCAATAAATATACCTTATAGCCATATAGGCTAAAGGCTTTATACAGTGATGTAGTCGTAAATATTTTTTTGGGTATACACCTAAATTGAGAAATATGTAATACGTGGGGGGCTCTGCCTCCACACCACCCGTATACTAATTAACTTAAATTTATCTATTATTATAAATATATTTAAATACATAATAATATATAATTCCATTATAGCAAATGTATTTATTTATAATTTAAAAAATTTTCCACTTTTATTTTCTAATGGCTCCACTTTCCTTGAACAGTTATCATCGGCCAATCTGTGCTGCTACAGCCAGCTTATAATTCCAACATATTTGGTTGGATTTTATATACAAGGGCGGATCCAGGGGGGGCACTGGGTGCAAGTGCCACCTCCGTTAGAAAAAAAATAATACATATTAACAAACATAAATTCTTATCATATGGTTTTTTTTTATGAGGGGCTATATCTAATATCTATATTATATAATTTTTCTTATAAAGTGCCCCGACCGTAAATACATGCTGGATCCACCCTTGTTCATAAACTAAGAGGTGGCCCGTTTATATTGATAAACATAAGATTTGTTATATTTTTTACTGTCAATTTAGATCTTAGATCTGAACATATTATGTTCATTAAACATTAAACTAAATCCCCGTTCACATTCTGCTGTAGTAACTACCGATGTTTTTATAAGTTTATTTAATTCCTGTATTTCTTCATTCATTGTATTATTATGAATAAAGTTTCTCATTCCTTGTACTAGTACAGATATATTTAATAAAAATCTACGGTCCAGTTGTTGTATTTCATTTTTCTCATGTCTTATACCTACAGACCATATTGCCGTCGTCAAAACTCATAATATTAATTTAATTTTAAATATTTGTTTTGACGTTTGGACAATTTTAAATTTTCCTATTATTTCTTATCATTTTATAATTAATCATAATTAATTATTCTGGTACACCAATTCTCTTGGAGTCATGAGAATAAAAAAAAAAAATAATTAGAAATGTTCAAATTATAAGTATATTATTAATAAATTGTGGTAATATGGTTATCATCCAAAAAGCTACGACCGTATACCCGAGTATTTGTTTTATTTTCTTTCCTTTACGCATTTAAGAATTTTAGCATTTTGGGTATACGCCGTATACCCGCGTATACCCTCCACTACACCACTGGCTTTATAGCAATTTAGTATAAAATATTCAATTTTAAGAATTGACGTTGTTATTGGGAGTGGGGTAGTTAGGCGGAAGCAGTACTTGATCCTATAGTCTAAAAACCAGCATTCAAAATTTTTTTTTGATATTGTTTTTAATTAAATTTGGTAATTACTAATTGGTATAAAATTAATTTAAAACTATTTATTTATTTATTTTAATTAATAAATAACAACGAAATATTTAGAGAACAGACGTACCAAATATTACAATAAGTAACTGCCAACTTGTTATACTAATTCGTTGTATGTGAATAAATAGTTAAAATGTACTGTTTAAAATGATCAATCTGATGTAATAAACTATCAAAAATACACAAACACAATAATATAAAACAATTTTGTACATAGATATATATTCAAATACTAATCAATGATTTTTATTTCGAAAATTAAATTTTATAAAACAATTTTTTTAAACAGCTATATGATAGACTAAAGAAACACAATTTTTCAAAGAACATTAAATTAATTTTTTTTTAATATGAGTATTATTAAAACCATATGGTAATACAACATAACATAAGTACCCCTAGAGTCAAAATTCTGGAATAAAATATATTATAGGCACTCTCATCAATTTTACCCAAATAGTTTCGCTTTGGTTTTAGTTCCTACTCATACGAATATTAGACTGTAAAAGAATCAATTAATTTCAAGATCTTGTTTATTATTACAAACATATATTATTATGTAGGTATATGGCCTTTAATGGATGCCGTAATCGAACACAACGGTTTTTATTAATTAAATACCTAACCGTTTGAGATAAAAAATATATCATCCGATTTTACGGCAGTAGGTATATTTTCATTCTACACAAATGATTTTTTACTATTATTATATGCATAAACAAAGTACAATGTCTCGAGTACCCATACCTATACACACACGTAAAAATAATCGTTTGTAGATAAACGGACAAGGAACATACTGTGTGGTTATATAGGCGCGATTAAAACGGTTTTACAATCATTTAATAATTTTACCGAGTACGACTGTTCTATAGGTTGTAATAAGCTATCCTTAGAAATGATTGCTAGTACTGCATTTTCCGTCATATTTTTATTAGTAATAATTACTAAAACTAGTTCGATGGATTTAGCTGGCACTAAAAAGGTGTTGATAAAACCTTTATACGATGTGCCTCACGTTGAAAATCAAAATTCTGCACCCGTGAGTAAAACAACACTTCCAATGCTTTAATTGTTGGTTTTGGAAGAAATTAGAAATAAAATTATTAATATTTGCACCATTTTTTTTTTCAGAAAATAACTGTGTCAATATACTACGATAGTTTATGCTTGGATTCTGTAGATTTATTCAAAGATCAAATAGGACCAAGTTTAGCGAAATTTCAAAAATATGTCAACTTTGATTTCGTGCCTTTTGGAAATGCCGACGTGAGTGAATTCGATAATTATTGCCTATTTAAACAATTACAAATTATTTATATAGTTCGTTGTCGAGATCATTATTTAATGAAAATAATTTATATTTTGTTTTTAATGTTTTTATATTTGTAACTATATGTATTTAAATTTTAACCCTTATATATTATATTATTCTAAACATTACAGAAAAAATTATTTGAAGGAAAATGGTTTTTCAAATGTAAAAAGGGATTGACTGAATGTATGAAAAATAAATGGCAAGCGTGTAGCATTCATGTATTACCATCCAAACTGCAAATATTGGCTAATTATTTGGTTTGTTACATGAGTTCTACAAGTGAAAGACATTCGGGATATCAAGTAAGAATTTTTTTCACTAATTTATAATGTAATAGGCACTCTGATAATTTTGTTTGGTTAGTGAAGTTTTTGTAAATTGTACGAAAATGCATAATATACAATATTTATACTACATAGTACAGTTAAATTTCATCCGGTGAAAATCACGGAAACCAATTACGATCTTAAATTTGAAGTAAAACGATTTTCATATTAGAATTTAAAATTTTTCAATTAAATTATTCCTTAAATATTATACTTTATAATTAAATAACAAGAATCGAAGATTGATTTAATAGTTGAATGATAACTATATCGGTTTATTAGAATATCAAAAAATATATTTATCTATAGATTTCTATGGTTATAACAATTCAAATTTCCAAAAATATAAAACCTTCTGGTTTCTATATCGTACCACTATAAACTCATTATTTTATTTTGAAAATGCATAAATATCTTACAATTTGCATTATTACTTATAGTAATATATACAAATCAGTGTTATATTTTAACATTTTATCCGAAATAAATGTACAGAACATATATAATATTTGACTAACAATTCAAGTTACATTTATTATCTTAATTCAATTATTTGTCAATAATATTATATCGCCGCATCTGAAAAATGAATCCTAATTCCGTGAAAACTGTGCTTATCAGGTATAATTGTTTGTGCTCATGAATAAAATATCAAATTAATTAGAAAATTTAAATTTTCAATAATAAATCTTTGCTTGAAAATGAAACATCGTTACATTATAAAATAAATACATTTCTCAGTTGACTTTAAAGCTAAAAATAAAAATGAATAACAATAAAAATCTTTTGCTATTTTTCTCCAAATATGTGTCATATTTAAGTTTATTTATAATACAATTATTCATTTATAATTCATATATTACAATCGACTTATTATAATTATATTAAAATAAAGTATTATTGTGATCATATTCTACAATTTGTCAAGGGTAACTGGAAAATTGATAAACAGTGTAATATAAGTATTTCAAATAGATGAAATTATTTTGTTAAAGTTTAAATTATTAAATTCAATGAGCGTTTAATGATAGATAACCTGTGTGATTATTATTATTATAATAATATGATGGAATAAAAAAAATCATTTGTAATATAGAACATGTATTTCAATTTTATTAGTACAAATAACATTACACAACTTACAATATTTTGAACATGTGATTTTTATTCATTTATTCTTAATTTTAGTGTACGAGAAATATGGGTTTATACGATGAATATTACGGCAAGATTAAGAAATGTTTTATAAACAGAGAATTGAGCGATTCGTTAATGGTTCAGTATAACAATCGGACACAGAGCGTTTTACCACGATCGGCTCAAATTCCTTCTGTTGTTATTAATGGGGTAAGCTTATGACACCATTATAAAACGTTGACTGTTTAATAAACGCATGTAGTCGCGAGTAATCAATTAAGCTGAATGTATCATCTGTATTTTTAAGCCGTAAACTGTTTGCATTTCAGGTGTACAACGAAAATGAACAAGACGAAGCAAAATATAACATAGGAAACGTTATTTGTAAATATTTACATCCTAAGCCCGCTGGAATATGCTAACTAATTGAAGAAAAACAACTTTAAACGATATGATATCCGTCCAGTATAAAAAAGTAGTAATATAATGCTATAAGTGTTATTATTAACTATATTTTTTTGTAACTCATAGTTTATGGTTAAAATAATTACTTACGTTGTACTACTACTTTGTGAAATGTATATTATAATTTGATGTATCATCATTTCAAAATAAAAATTTTAGTTATAATTATTTTATATTTAGCATTTACAATAAATTATTATAACTATATATCATATATATTATGTTACAATAATGACCTTGTGCTTATCTTGAAAATACAATTTGAGTTCCGTAACTTTTTATATTATTATAATATACCGATAAGTTTAATCAGCGATATAAGTATTTGCGATAATAATTATTTACTTACATATTGTTTAATTATCAATATATATACTGAAATATATTTTTTTGTATTAATAAACAGTGAAATAATCATATTTAAAAAAAAGTTTTTATACAATTTCACAAATAAATAAATATTTTTAAAACTCTAGTAAACATAAAAAAATATTATTATTTGCAACTGCATTATGTAAA
The DNA here is from genome assembly GCF_003676215.2 of Rhopalosiphum maidis. Taxonomy (NCBI): domain Eukaryota; kingdom Metazoa; phylum Arthropoda; class Insecta; order Hemiptera; family Aphididae; genus Rhopalosiphum; species Rhopalosiphum maidis. Next base: position 22,184,450 of record NC_040880.1, on the reverse strand, counting down.
AATGTAGGTAAATATTTAAAATTTATAAATAACTTATAAAAAGAATTGCTGCTTTATCAGTCTTTTAGACAATTTATGTCCAATAATTGTACAATTAATATTAAAATATACCTTATTATGACTGAATTCGAAACTAATATTAGAATTCAGTAATGGATCCAAATGTTTCATTACCTAAATAAAATAATATGTTCTACCTGAAAATATAAGGTTTGCACTTTGCAAGATCAACATAGGAAATAAGTTGTAATTGTTATTTGTTTTAAAATAATCATATTTAGAACTACAGACAAAACAAAAAAAAAAATATGTTATACAACCTACACTTAAATATGTATTTACTATTTAAAGTATTTAAATACTCCTAATCAATTTATCAGAAAACTTGACTAGCCTGATTGTTTTAAAAATGAAAAAATAGGAAAGTAGCTAGGTAGCCACTCTTACCTACTGCACAGTATGTGTCGAGTGTACCTTGTCATTGAGTAATTCTCTGTTATTTATTTGTTAAATATGAATTTATGGATCTTTTATCCTTAGAACAAAATAATTAAATTTCTCAAAAACTACTCGTTCAAATTTTGATTTTAATACATCAATATTTTCAGAAAAATTATCTACTAAATAATTTACAGAAAAAATAATGGTTTTCATTAGAAAAACAGAAGTCTGGCTCACCATAGGAACTCCTTAAGTAGGTACTACAATGGTAGTCAAGAATATATAGTTTTAGGTATGTTTAAAACATCCAAAATATAGATTTTAAATAATTACATCGACACGAAGAAGACAAAAGAGGGTGCCATGTTTGGTAAATCAGCCTGTATAAAATTTAAATTCTAAATTAATATTCTAGATTCTAATGAGTACCTAAAAAAACGTAACCTTGAACTTACTACAACTCGGCGGTGGATTATTAAAAATAACCTCCTAAGACGTTGGCACTGTTATTCTAAGCTGCTTACTCATAATATGATCAACAAACATTCACATTATGCATACAGACGACTAAAACTAATAAGGTCCGAGAGAGAAAGAGAGAGTGAGACTAGAAATCAAAGTTAAAAGGTAATATTATATTATAATATTGTAGTGAGTTTAATAAAGATTCTTACGAAGAGTGCATGAAGTTGGTAAGTATGACGTAAATTCCGTCAAATAACATAAGTACTCAATAATAAATAATTATTTTTCTTGGATCAAATAGGTTAATAATAAATTAACAATTAATAATAATTTTACAATGTACGAGTACTTTAACTTCAAGGTGATTTATTTTTCAACTAATTTTTTTTTTTTTTTAATAACGTTTACAGTAGTGCATTTTAAGTTTTACAAAAAACAATATATTTTTGAGGAAATAAATCGATTAGAATTTATATAGCTGCAGAAGTAAATTAGAACACTTTTTTGTCTACAAGATGATGAAAAAAATTTAATTCGAAAGCGTCAAATAATAAAAAAAATGATTGATAATACTATAATATAATAATTTAATGTGTATACTTATAAAACGAAAATTTATATGTAATGCTGGTTGGAATTTAGTTTTTTTTAAATAAATAAACTACTATACAATCTATACGTAAATAAAAATTATAATATTATGTTGGCTAGTAAAGAAATAATTGCACAATACTATATTGGCTATAAATATTATTATTATGTATAATAATAAGCTAGTGATTGAATTGTCTTGTTGACGACGATTGCATATAAGTGTTATTATTAATTTACTGTGTAATTAATGGTTAATTGAATACATAAGAAATTTATTTATATCGTAATATTTCAACAGTGAATTGTTTTGATTGTCCCCAATACATTTTTGATTTTTTTTAAATTCAATTTTTAATTTTTTATGTAGTGTTTAAAATAATGTTGTCAATTAATCCAATTTTTTTCCTCAACTTAGATAATAACCAACAAAGTACTACGTGTGATTAGATATTCAGTGAAACAATTAAGATGTGGCTGCAGGTCGTATACTATAAACTATATAGCGTTATAGTTAGGTTCTTAAGTTTTTTTATTCTTTAATTTCTTTCTTTCCTGTTTTATTTTAATTTAAGTTAGTGTTAGTAATGTTACGTATAGTTAAAAATTCGCAATCGAATTAAAGGTGGACTTATTAATACAAGGTTAATAATTTATTATTATTATTATTATCATTATTTTTAAATTATTTGTAATTTTATTATTCTATTCTCTATTGTATTAGGTATTATTATTTTTTTAGTTAAATGTATTAATTTTAAATAGTATTCTTTTAATTCGTGCGTTTAATTTAAGTCTTATGTTATATTTCATTAATTTAAACTTAGTCTTAGTTCTATAGTCTATAGAACTTATAGTCTATAGTCATCTCAATAATGTATTAATTTACAATCATTGAAATTCAGTGAAATTTTACCAACGTTATTATATTTAACCACGTTTTCCTTCTTCAAATCACGTACAAAATCAAATCGAATGTAGATATACTAAAAACATATAAAAAAAAATTTTCCGACCAAAAACAGTAAATTACTTGATGATGAAATTATAGATAAAATGTATGCACTATGTGTACATAATGTGGATTAGGCCTTAACGACAGTGGTGCAGCTACACATTAAAGCGACCAAAGTCAAATTATTTCTATACGATTCCATTATGATGGAAATTATTCTCTTCGCGCTATTTCAATTGATTACCTAAATGTTAACTATTATCGGCATTACCGCACATGTAAGTCCCTAACAAAATGCTATACGCCAAAGCAACTGCAGCTAACCTAGCATGCTAGCTCTGTTGTCACTGTAGTAGGTATGCCACTGTTTAACGGGGATACCACAATAAAAAAAACGCGCCGTGTGTAATACCTCATGCTTTTAAACATCATTCAATATTCCAATGTTGTCGTGTTATAAGCTAAGGTGGTGAGGAAACTTACACACAATTACCTAGTTGTTTAATGCGTTGGTTATTATACTATGTATAATAATTTTATGTTAATCTAAACGGCACACTGTATACGACGCACTCTTTAATTAATAATTAATAATATAAAATAAATATAGGTAAATTATTTAAGAATTTATTACGTAGGCTAATCTAGCCATTCCCAATTTGTTTACGACTTTTAAAAACTGGATTGAGACTATACGATTATTTGCATAATTATGATATAAGTAATTTATTATGTTAATACTAAAAACAAAATTAAAATTATATAAATTATGCTATTTCAAGTATCTTATTAGTACCAACTAAGACTAATTCTAGTCAAGACCTCCCTTCGCTATTATCAGGAGTCATCGATATCAACGAATGTACACTTAAAATTATAAAGTTATATTTAGGCAATTCACTACGCATTAGAAATTTGATTTTTATGCATTTAAAATATTCTTCCTAGGAACATACAATAAAACATGTAGATATAATTACACTATTTAAAAAATTAAAACTATAACTATATTAATAGAAAAAATATTATTTATTTTTGAAAATGTTGTTTTTAATAACTTAAAATTATGTAAATGTTTTTTTTCCGAAAACATTAATATGTTTTGATAAATAAGTGTGTATTTTTAAAAGAATCACGTTGTGTAATATATATTACAAGCACCGTCCACTACATTTCCACGGTAGCATAATACGATAATGAAAAATAATAGCGCTTTTCCTATAAAGCTTACACCATTATTCACTCATTGCATGATAATTTATACTTATATAAAATACATATTTTGCAACTATTGAGGGCCTTGCGAGAGTATTGTGAATTAATATGGTGATTTCATGAGATCACTACAGAGATTATTATTACATATTAATCATATTATAATAATTAAATAATACAATTATTGTTTGCTAAAAAAAAAACTTGACCTCATCATACATATCGTATTTATAGAGAATTGTATCATAATAATTATAATATTATGTGCAGCCCGGTACTAGACGATACGGGTAACTGCCAGTTTATTTTTTACTGAAAACAAGTACATAGTACTCAATAAACTACAAAAAATATTATACCTTCTGTTTTTATTTTCATGAAATTGGATTACTGTAATTTACGACGACTGAACGTTATTTACCTATAATAGCATATAAGGTATACTTAAGATTTTATTATTTTAGAACAGAAATACTCATTTAAATTTAGAATATTAGTAATAAGTTCCTATAATACTGTATATAATTATACGTATTATTATAGAGTTAAAAAGTATCAGAGGGGTACTTATTTTTGCACGTGGTATGAAAGCGCGTCACGTCTTACGTTTATAATATTTTTGTTGAAGAGTATACTACATATACGTCGTATACTCTCAAGATTTTTTTTCAATATTATGAGTATACTGCGTATGCTTTCAATCTCATTTTTTTCCATATTATTGACACGCTCTTTACCGGCTTAACTCCTATAGACCATAAGAAAAATATTCTTATTGTATTAAATTTTTATATTTGCTGATATAGTATACTCTCAAAAAAATAAATGGAACACCACTGGGTATAAATATATAAACGGTGAACTAACACGCGTGACATAGAAAAAATGCATTCACGCAAAATTATTAATATTTATATGAAAATATTTTAAAATATATTATGTATAATAATTATTATTTTTATATATTTGAGTAATCTTAATTCTTAGTAATCTTGAAGAAATAATAATAAAGAATACTATTTTTGAGGATTTGATGTATCGATTTGTCTAAATATTGTCTCAAAACAAATGATATCTATTTAAATTTACAAAATTATTTTTTTTTTTTGTCAAATAGTAATAAAGTTTATAACCGATATATCAAACCATCATTATGATTCTCTATAATTTTTTTAATTATATTTTTAAGATTTTACTATAAGATTATTCAAAAATCATAAAACGATTTTACATGAATGCATTCAGCGTGTGGGTCTGAAAAGAGAAAACAAATATATTGAGTTGACATCCAAATATTATAATGTTTTGTAAGTATGACTCTATAAAAGAAAAAAATTTGAATTGTTTTCCTCAGTCCATTCTGTAAACAAGTTCAGTAAATCATTAATTGGGCGAAAATTTCTATTTTTACTCATTACTATAATTATCGCGTATTTACCTACTACTAAAAAAATACTATATTTTCAATTATTGAAAACGTAATAATATTATATTTTTATAATAGTTTATAAAAAGAAAATAAATACGACATAGGTACACGTGAAAATTTAATTTGTTAAATAAAGTGTACCTACCTAATTAGTACCTATTCACAATGCAGAATTTCCGAGTATACAGATAAATACTATAATAAGGATTGAAAAAATAATCTATTTTATTTTCAGTTTTGATCTTAAATAACCTCTTGATATTATACTATATTGTATAATATTAACAATGGTTCTGTTTGATAAAAAAAAAAAAAAAAAATAGTACCCAGTGTAGTTATACAATATTATTCTTTCTTTAGTCTTAGTCTTAGGTCTCTACACTGTATAGAGTTATAGTTGTATATACACTGTCATATATTATAGAAACGGCTTATATTTCATTAAATTTATTTAAAAAACAAAGTTTTGGTTATTAGTTAGGTTTGACTTAAGGTTTTAAGACTTGAATTATAATATCTAAATCGTATTTCACAAAATACTAATTAACTCAATCATGGAAATAACTTCAAAGAATAGGTAATAAAATAATTATCGTATTATTTTTTTTCTTTTAAGTTGACTATTATCTATTTAAATGTTATTCGATTATCTTCCACAAACGTTTAACTTATTAATAATTTTAATGGAATATACGATTAATCATGTTATAATTTTCTTTCATAAAATATATAATAATATATTATGTAACTATGTATTACATTTACGCAAATTGTGATTTTATAATAAAATCGTAAAAGTTTTAAATAATATAGAGGAAGTACTGATTAAAATATTTAACCTTTTACATATTATTATATATTGAAGGTTAATAATGTTAATATACTTAAGGGGAAATTTATAAAGTTCATTATAGAGTTTGTCGTAAAGCTAACTAGAAATTAAACACGTTAAAAATATTTAATCATAATTCCTAATATGGGTGGTTTCCATCTGAAAACAAAATAGCTAAAAATTGTATTACAAATTTGTCACTACAGTTACCACAGTATTTAATATAATATATTATATAATGCATTTTATAATTGTTCACGTTCACCCATAATTATTTTAATCAATTCCAATAGATTTTTCATTTTTAAAAAAATTTGTAGTCTAATAAAAAAAAAAATTGATTAGTGATAAGTAAAATTGAACACTACATGCAATCGAGACAGGAATCTGTAAAAGGTGGCATGCAATTCAGATGTTCCAATTTATGTTTTTTTTTTTTGGATGCAATTCGAATGCAACGAGTTTTATTATTTTGTACAATTATAGTATTATACCGGTTATCACTTAACTACCGCGGTATACTTTATTTGGTTACATAATATAATCACCCGGAAATATTAAGTTAAAATATTTTTTAACTTATTTATAATCTACTAGTTGCCCGAACTTCCTCCGGAAGAAATTATTTTTTTATAATTTAATTTAAAAACATATGACTATTTTTTGGCTATACAAATAATATAATATAATAACATATTGTAGTTATTGTTATTGCTGATTTCTGAAAATTATATATCCTACATTTTGAATTCAACCACTGGAGTGGTAAATTGTATTCTTTTTATTATAGAATAGAGATAAGGAAGAAAAAAATGTAACAATAAATTATTTGTTCAATGAATAATAATATTTATTTTGAATGGAAAAATGCAAGTGCAAACAAATAAATAATTAATAATAATAATAACAGTAATAAATAAACAAGCAAATATATAAATAATAATTATTACTATGAGAGGAAGCCGATAAGGCCAGAGACGTTCAAAACCGGTTTCCTTCGTCTCCAAAATCAGGTTAAATTCTTAAATATATAGATCAATAATAGACATATTAAACCATAATATTATAAACTGTCTTCTTCTCGTTTTAAAATAGTTAGGAATATTGGTATATTTCAGTCGAACAAATTTACCGAGTGCCGACTATTGACTAAAAATCAATATTGATACTGAGTGGACACTCCCGACCATTTGTGTCACTCTACCGCTTCACGATCACCCTTTAGTTTGGTTTGTCCCTGTATAATTGTCAAGGTATACCTGGTGTGGTATGTACTTCTATAATAATATTATTTTATTATTTGTAAATGTTCGAAAGCTTAAAGTATCATTAACAAGACAGTATACAATAAAAAATACATTCATCATTCCGTTCAGAACCTAAAAATATGATATCCAAGGGGATAAATAAAATTAAAATATCATTTATAAAACAAAACATAAAAAATAAAAATATATAAGTATAGATTTATTGTTTCGTGCAGAAAAAGTTCTAATTATTTTGGATATTAAAAAATTGCAATTATACCTGATTTTGTTTAAAATGGTTCATTATCATTGAAACACATATGCTTAATTCTAATGATATTATAGGTATTACAAATTATATATTTTATGCTTGTAGAATTTGGGCTTATAAATATTTCCTATATGTAATATGTATATAGGAGTGTTATACCCATCTAATGATTATAAAATTAAAACAAGCTCAACGCTATAACACAGAATGCAGATAATATTAATACTTTTGTATTTTGGCTTTAATTACTATAGGTCAGAAGTATTTAACACTAATGTTGACCTACAGTGTGCTGTTATAGTCCTGTAATTATTCAAAATTAAACTGTCTATTTATTATAAAACATTAATAATTAATACTGTATGTCCGTACGATGGACCGCTGCAGAGATAACGCATAATCGACGCGAGACGTACCCATTATAACGTGAGCAAGTAGGCAACTGTATTTAATATAATAATGTAGAACGTTTTGTTTATTCACTTTAAAATATTAAAAAAATATGTATTAAATTTTTCTTTAGTTTGATAGTGAGAACAAAAAATCATAAAATTATTTAGCGAAAATCAAATGGTATACCAAATAACACATTATTATAACCTTTATTATATAAAATATTTGACGTAAGGCCTGTGTTTAAATTGGGCGTTAAACTATTTATTTAATTTATTTTTTAATCATTTAATTTATCAGTAAACCACAAATTAACAACTAATACATCTATCTTTTATGATGTATAGAAAACTTCATCATATCTATAAAGTATAAACAATATAAATAATAATGTATATGCATTTATGCTATACCTACTTCAGGTAGGTATAATGAATACTACGATTACATTTATAAAAAATGATTAGAATTTTTGATCACGTGGAATCATGTTGTTATTTTCTCGATGAGTCTTAAATTTATAATGAAATTTCTGATTTCAACTCGTTAATTATAACTTACAAAGAAAGATAGTTTTTTCCGCGTGATGTGCACACGTGTTTCGATAGAAAAATGTTTTAACAATTGTATAATACTATCAATAATGTATAATAATTTATTGTTAAATAAAACTAGAATTTCTAAGAGTACATATTGCTTATAAAATATCATTTTATCTATGTAGTAATAATAATTGTTTTATGCAAGCATCAAACTATTATATCAAATCATATATTTAGTAAGTAAAACCTAAAATGTAAAATCATGTTTTTTACCTAATACCATTAATAGGTATTTGCAGTTTTTTCCATTTTTTCGAGAAAATATTTTAATGTTTTTTCAATTATTTTTTATATATTTATTTGTTATCTTTGGTACTTGGACATTTAATTACGAGAATAATACTCTTCAACACATATTATGCACTTCTGCAAACTTTAATTTTTTTGTATAGATTATTGTAAATGTATTACCTACCTAGGTAGCCAGGTAGGAACACAATATCACCTATATAATATATATTGGCTAATTGGCTTTACTTTTTTAAACCTCGGGTAATATAGATTGAACTCAAAATTGACGCAGGACAGTCAAAATATATATTCGCCAAATTGAAATCATATGCTATGAACCCCATATTTATTATAAAAAAAAAACTGATCAATAAACTATTATAAGATGTCACGTAATATGTATATATATTTATATAAATATAATATATATTCTTCACATAAGTAGGTACCAATAGATAATATGTTATACACGTGTAAAACGTGATATAATATGTATATTAACTATGTTCTAACTTTATACAGGGCGGTTCTTTAATGCATTAGTTTAGGTATCTGTATATTCATTATTTTAACGAGCTTTAATTGCTTTTGTATTATTTTTTTTAAATTTAAAACAAGCGAATATTCATACATCCAGTATGTTATATTGTCTTCATTTTTCAACTATAATAGTTTTAACCCTTATTATTATATATGTATATATCTTTGCCGAGAAATCCACTATACGTGATTTTTGTGATAAAATGGTAACTGGTAACATCGTTTTTTTTTTTTTTTGTTATTTCAACTGACCGTTTTCAATTGGTAATAAAATAATCTTAAATTGAAACAAAAAGCAAATTGATATTAAGGAAAGTTCTCCAAAGAGTAAAACGGAAACGAAGAAAACCCTTCGAAATTTGTGTTTTGCCGTTTACTCACCTCTCGTATTTAAATTTTGAACGGTCATCGGGAATAAAAAAAAAAAATCGTTTGATAATATTCACTATACCATCTGAAACAATTTTTTTAAGAATCGTTTTTGTTCTGACCATAACAGTCAATGTAATAATAGTGTAGTATAATAGTACATTGTTAGTGGCTTTTGCGCCAATTGGCCGACGGCGGCGTGTGCGTGAGGGTGGAGAAAACGACGATGCAACTGCAACACACTTCAGGTACGTGGAGTAGGTACCTAAAATGCTTTAAATTTTCCCAATAAAACAGAAAATTCCGAAATTTAGAGCCGTAGTCAAAATAATCACGCTGTATATCTACCATGTATCATGTATATTTACAGCACACCACTGCAGACCATCAACACATCGTAGCGTATATAACGTATATAATTGTAGCAACAGAGTTCAGTGACAGCAGTATACATATATACATTTATAACATGCATGTACATCACACATAACCGGAAATAAATTTAATTTGAAACGATAAACCACTACACGGAGCCAATAATGTGTTATAAAACGTTATTAAATTGAGATAAACACAAAATACATATCACTCTCTGCTGCACATGATGATTATATTATATATATTCACATATACTATAAAATGTACCGCGATCACCGGGTGGGCGTGCGTGCATGTGCGTTACAATAGTACAGGGACGATAATTTAGATGCATCCCGTCGTCTATTTCCAGTTTGTGCACATGTGTTCAACATTTGTCCGACGTATACACGAGTCGACCGTTAACGCCAGCTGATCGCGAGTCTTTTATTAAGTTTTTACCGTCGTCGTCATCGTCGTCGCCTGGAATTTGAGGAGAGCCTCCTCAGACACGAAATCTCCTCGAGAATATAGTTTAACCACGGACGACCATGGACTACGCTACGCCGATGATCCTGCCACTATTGCTGATCACTACCAGTAAGTAATGCACATCGTACACAAAATCGTGGAGGTTATGCACGCACGCATAATTGGTAACATATAAGTGCAACTAGGTGAACTAGGTGAACTAGGTGGGGGCTTGGGGGTGGTTAACCCCTCCCAAATATGTATTTAGTGTCACCAAATATAATTGGACAATAAATCACGAAAAATATTCTCTTTAATCGAGCGAATTAGGCGTTAAAATCAAGTTTGAACTGTTTCCCAAAATTTGGCTATTATATTTTATATTGGATGAAATATTGGAAATACAACTATAGCCACTCAAAAAGTATATACAAACTTAGTAAAGGGGTGTGGGGGAAATATACACACAGATTAATAAGAAAAATATGAGTTAAAAGCCTCAAAAAAATAATAATAAAAATAACAATAAATTGATCCTAGTTTCGTCTATGATGAGGCTTTTATTGACCCATCGTTGTTGTTGTGGTTATTATTAATTAGGTAATTTTTTTTTTCCGTAGATTTTGAAAACTTATAAAATTGTATACAATGTGTACCAACAGTATACCTGCTGTTTAGTTACTATAGACAATTATAATTAGTAGAGCTACGTAGTCAATGATCATAATTTTATTACGATATCTAAGATGTCTTGGACTCGGAATATAACAATATTAGTAGGTACCTAACTACTTATATTTTATTTACTGAAAATATTAATTGTGTCGATTATACCAATCCCACTGTTGAATATTTATATTATTTATCAGCTAGGTAATAATAAGTAGGGCTTGAAAGTTTTAGAAGTTACATATTTTTCTATATGCTTTCAATTTATAAAATACAATGGCGAGTTTAAAAAAGAAAATTTAAAATGAATACTTCTACAATTTCGCAAAACTTAATCAGTTTAAAAAAATTTAATCTATTTTTTTTCATTAGTACATTAATCACTTATACATATATATATATATTATGTGTTTATCAATAAAACTTATAATACAATTTTATCAAGACACAGACAGAAACTATAGTACCTACTATAATCATAGTTTGATTATATTTATTTAATAATGTATACAGTAATTAAAACCAAAAATTTCAAAAACATTTTTAATCTTTACTTGATGAATCCTTTAAATTAACTGAAAAAACCCATGCAGATATTTCAACAGTACATTAAATTGGTTAAGTTTTCAGTTAATTAGAAAATTAATTATTAAGTTAAAAATATATATACTTTCTAGCGTAATTTAAACTTTTTAATTAGTTAATACTTTTGGCATTTGCCAAACTATACTTTATATTGAATACATTATATTACCATAATATTATCATTTAATTCAACATTTTTTGTTTACTTTTGAAAATGTAGTTCGTTGGTATTGCATGGTAAGTGATTACTAAAATGTCTTAAATTCGGGTAAGCCTAGGATGATGATAAATATATACATTTTTACATAAGTGCAGGATTCTTTACACCAAACTAATTAAGACATAATTATATTTTTATTTTCTAGAATATTTCATGTGGTTAATATGTTATAAAAGTTTAGTCTACCTCAAATGCATAAATGATTATTTTATTGACAAACTAAGTTTTTTAATTTTTGATTTTATTAAACTATTTAAATGTTATTATTCACCGAATGTTCTTTAAATAATCGCATCGTTTGTATTTGTAAGTAGAAAGTTAAAAGACTGCCCTATTAACTATTATTACTCATTACAGTATTATTTATTTTAATATAATTATTAAAATAATGATTTTGAAATAACTCGTACCTATAACCTATTAACTATATATTATTTTGTACGACCTGACATTATACTATATGTTATGACGTGCTTACACGCAAATACGCACATAAATAATATCCAAATAGTGTCTGTTTGGTATAACTTATATATTTTATTGGCATTGGAGAACAATAATAGAAATATTAAAAAGAACATTTTTCGTAATCTATTTGCAATTACGCGTATACATCTTAATTAATAATATCGGTTCGTTGATAGGAAAAAACAATTATTTATTATTGCTTTGGGTTTGATAAGATAGGTAGCAGATAGATAAATACCTAGGTACGTATTATTATAATTTATGTATAATGTTATAAGTTATGATATCATAAAGTTCTATTATTTTTTTGTACATATTGTACATTATTTTTGTTAAATAAATTTCACGCCGTTATGTCGTGCACTGTAACACAACAAACAAACGTCATTGTTACGGTATTGGTTATACTGAAGTACTAAAATTTTATTGGTTTCACTTGAGAGAAATCGATTAGGAAAAAAATTAAACATCATAGAATATTATGAAATTATTAAAATTTATAAACAGTAAACATGCTGCTGGCTTAAAAGTTCTAAATAAAACTACGCATAAATTCATAGTTTTGTACATCCTGACATCCTGTGCATAGCCACGCACAAATACATTAAAACAACAAATTATTAATACATACATGTATATATTTATATACTTGATTCGTTTTTTTTTTTATTTGCCAGTTTATTAGTTTTATACGGTTCATCGTTGTTGTATTATTAATCGTATTTCAACAATTCACTACCAATCGCAATCGTTCCGATCACTGTTGTTTATGTTTTTTTCTTATGATTTCATCTCTCTCTATCTTTACATATTATTTATAGTATAATATCCCATCATACTCGGTTCGGTGGCAGCGAACTTGCAAGACAGTTATTTAGACTTAATACACCTGAAATTGTTGTTTACTGCGGTTAGATAGATTGATGTGTGCGAACTCGTGATACGGGTTTTTCAAATTATAAGTAATAGATATCCCCTATAGACTATAGTCAGTTGACTCACCAGCGCTCTACACATATTCGTGTATAGACAATAACACAATACCTAAAAGACACCAAATGTTTACTGCACACCCTTAAGACGCAACACGTGCAAGTGTTACACAACGCGAGCATTATTTCTCCCGAAATTTCCCAAATCTCGGAAGACTTGGATCCTACATCGCCGTAATAGTGGTTAAAAAAATAAACATTATGTTAATTAACGGCACTATTCATATATAGTTTGGAATTCGCAAACGGTCTGGGACACGTCTCACATCGTGCGTCGCAGTCGTTGTTCCAATTTACCACTTAACCGTGGCGTTGAAAATCTCAGAGAATTAAATCGTCCAAAACAGCTGCAGGATACATCATATCACGTATATGACACGTGTAGTACCTATCTCAACTATGTAGTGAATTCACTATTCACAGTATGGTCCACAGAGGCATGGAGTATCTACATCTGTTATTTCTTTGTCCCGTCTAGCGTGGGGTTGAAGATATACCCTCTTATTCTTGATATTCCACTACTAGGTATACACAGCGGCGATAGGCCTTTGAAATCTCCACTCCGTCATAATATACAATATACATCAATATCATACTCCTAACCTCGCCGACCCAAAGCACTGTAGAATATTTCATTAAGTACATACATAATTTTGAAACATCACATTGAGGTTTTTTCAATTGTTTTTACAGTTTTTTTTTTCGACTTATTTACAGAAAAAATTAAAATGATAAAAAAAAATGCAAAACAAAAGATTCACTTTTAATCTATTGTCCTATTGTCCTAGAGTACTTATATTCTATAATTGGATATACCCAAAACATAATGCATTTGGCATTGAGATCTGAGCACTAATACGAGTAATAAGTAAGATACACTGATATATACGAGTATTATTATAGAACACAATAAATGGTATGCAGAGCCAGATCTACGGGTAGAGCGAACCTGGGTCGGTGCCTAGAAGTCTTGATCGGGGGGACGCCAAATTACCAAATAATTAGTGAATATATTATATTAACAGTTATATGCATGGGTGGCTGATTCTTCTTCTAAAATTAGGTCGCTAGTTTTATACTTTGTCACGAGTAAAAAATATACTAGATCCGGCACAATATAACATAATAATATAATAATGCATTTATGCATATAATCCAATATGTATGAATTATTACAAAATATACTGCAAGACATAAATGCGTGATAATTTTTTTGCTCTCCTTGAGATAAATCTGAAGTATACATATCACAATATTCTACAAGGTTAAAAAATGTGGTGCTAGTCACAGCACTGAGTTATATAGATATATGTAATTATAATTTATTTAAGATGTTTTTGATTTCAGTTATACCCGTGTTCGAAGGTTGTGATCAGAGTAGACAAGGTTGTCGAATACAAGAAGGCCAATGTCTCTGCGGCAAGGGTTGCTATTCCGAGTACAGATACAGCAATTACGACGAATGCTACAAAGCGCTTAAAGGTTGTAAAATTTCTAATATACCTTTGAGCGTCACAAAATTATTATGATATAATACCTACACCGGGTGATCAATGTGATTAATTAAAATGAAGACACTCGTTTTTTCAAAAATATATACGTTTTTAAGAATATTTTATTTACATAATTTTAAGTAATTACAAAACGATGAAAACATAAATTTTTAAAACAATTTTACTTTTATCGATATAATTTTATTTTTTTTTTATAACAACATGTACTTTTCATTTCTTATTAGAAAGCGGAATACTTTTTGACGTACTTCTATGAATAAAAATCGAATTTTGGACAAGTATATTATGAATTATATAAGTATTTAAAATTTAGATGAGGCCCCTGCAAAATATTGGTCCACTGCTCACTCATCTAAACTTAAAATATTTATAATTAATAAACTATTTGAAATTTAATTTTTATAGATGAAAATACTCTGAACAATATTCTGCTGCAAGATATGAAATTAAAAATGTATGTTGTCGCTCAAAATAATAGAAACTTAAAACATGAAAAGTAGATATACATAAAACTTTAAAAAATCTATAAATTATAAAAAATCGATTTTAGTTAAAAAAAAATTACCTATAGGCGGGTAACCTTAAAAAAAATCACTTCTATATACATTGTAATATAATATACACGATAGACCCAAGATTTATCAAAACCAATATTCGAGCTGATATATCTGTCTCATAACGGTATTATTTCATGTTTATACAGGTCGTCGATTCGATTTCTGTGCACAAGGCCCGTGTTATCACAACGGGGTGTGCGTTCAAACTTCGCAGGAACCGGGATATAAGTGTAGATGCGCGGGAACTGGATATTACGGATCTAGATGCGAAACAAGTAATAATAATTACGTGATAAAATTGATATTTAAATATTTGACAATATTATTGTATTACTATTATATTATATGATAGAATGTCGTATGTTGGTATATTATACATAATAATATGATATATTACCTAATATTATATGACGTATACCAATCATTTTTATTAGGTATTAAAATACCCACCGTGGCATTATTCATTATTCATCAATATCAATAATATCAATTTTCATAAAATTATTAAAATGTATACATAATAAATATCCTAGGGAATTTTTACCGGGAGTGCTTACTTTAAACTAGAAAAATCATACCCCCCGTGGCCCGGTATATGCAATATAATATGCGCGGATATGATTTGTTTGTTAGACATTTATTTATTTAATATATAATAACAGACGTTAGCCCAATTTAACAGTACAATAATAATAATAATGGCAAGTTATGCAATATGATTTCGATTGTGATACATTTTTCAAAAACAAATTTTTAATTCCAATGTGAGGGAGGGACGGGGAGGTATAATCCCGTTTCGACGTCTCAATGACATAAAATATACATAAACATCACATAAAACAATTATTGTTTAGTTCAACTGTTGTTCAGTGGCGGATTTACGTCGGGTCCAGGGAGTCTGGACCCCCCCCCCCCCGACACTGATATACACATATATAATTATATAACGCATACACAAGGTCTTACACGGTAGGTATACCGTATAACATAATATATTTATATATTTCAAATATAAGCAGGTTGATTATCAAGAATGTACTGAAATAATAATAATAATATAGTATAATATTTTACCATCGTATTTTCATAGTAAGTTTTGATAAAATGGTCCGTCGTACCTAACGTTAATTCCCGATATTTTGTTATATTGCGATAGTGGGTTTATCTGCGTATTTTCCCACTATAGCCTATAGGGGACAATATTATAACACTATTTCTGTTATTTCATACCTACTATTAAAATGTATAGATTAGTTGACCGACCACAATTGACATTGAAACTGACACACTGCAATAATACAATAGTCGATACATAATATGTTTTAAGGCCCCCCCCCCCTAGAAAAATCTTGAAAATCCGCCACTGAAACAATAAATATAATATATCAGGTATATATATATATATATATTTCAATGATTGTAATTTGTCTGTTATGCTTGTAAATGTTTATATAGTATTATAATATAGATGTTCACATTTTTATTATGATTTCAGAATGTTACGGTCAGAATGCGAAGCAGGAAGTACCGTTTGAATGTATCGTTATCTAACTGCAATAGATTTATTTTTATTTTTAAATTTTATAAACAATCTTATATCATATCATTTATGCTTTTATGTTTTTAACCAGACATTTTTCAACGAGAAACACAATTCACCTCTTTATACACATTACATCCATTAAATATAACCTATTATCCGTGCTTGTGTCTTACCTCTTACATACGAAATGACTGATTAAATAAGTGATACAACATAATTAGTTATTATACTTAATAAATATAGATCAGGGGTGGCCAAACTTTTTGTGGTCATGATCTACTAAAAATATACTTCACCTTTAAGGATCGACTTCCATAGAACATTTTATATTATTGAATAACTATAATTATTAAGAAACATACTTGCATAAAGTATTAAAGTGTATATAAACATACAAGATGTATTATAAACTAATTACTAATTACTATAAATAATATAATAATAAATAATAATTTCTAAAATCGAATTACTTAAGTCTAATTAACATATTATTTTGTTGAGGTGTGATATTGCATGATTGACTTTGAAGTTGTCCACGATCGACCATTTGGCCGCCCCTGATAACTGTATATTTATTTTCAAGTGTATAGGCAAGATGCCTGCACATTATCATTGCAATTGATATTTTATATAAATAATAGGTACCTACTTGATATTTTGATAATCAATACATTAAAAATTGATTAAAAAATCCAATAATTTTGAATTAAATATGTTTTTAATATAAACAGTTATATAAGTAAAGTGATAGTCATATACAATAGATACAGTCATTTTCTTTAATTTAAAATTAAATTAAAATCAGTCTATTATTCTATGTAATAAAATATGATTATCAATAATCTTTACAACATATTAATTGTTATAAATTTAAAATATTGATGATTTACGTCAAAACGGAAATGTATGTAGACCGTCATAATTATAAATCTTCATAGACCTATAAGGCTATAAAGACTAACCTATGTCGTCGACGACGGTAGGCACCGTAGATTCCAGGTGCCCTAGCGGTAATGGCACCACTCACTGAACCAGATATTTTCATTTGGGGGGAGGGGGGGGGGGGTGATATCGGGAGAAATTTATTTTTTGGTGGACAATTTATGTATATAATAATAATAATTCTCAACTTCTTTATTTTTAACATTAAATTATATAGTGATGCGCATTGAAGGGGAAAATTCAAATGTTGGGTGGCACTTGCAACGCTGGCCACTTTGTAGCGCCACCCCTATGCGACTGTGCCTTGGCCTACTAATATTGCTGTATTGGTATCACCAATCATTATTAATAACCTGAACGGCTGGAACAGTTGTCGGACTTTATAAATCTTATTATATAAAATATTTGGTAAACACTTACTAATTGATTTTAGAAATTTCAATTTTAAATTGTATAAGCAAGTTAACAAATTACCAGTTTATGCAATATCTAGGCATCTAGCTTTATGCAGGAACATACATAGGCGCGAACAGACTCTAAAAGTAAGTACCTATATCTACCTATATATAATGGCCATTTGTTACTATCGGTCCTCTAGGTATATTAAAACTATTAGAATTTTTTAAATTTAAGGTGCTTTTATTATATTATATAATATAAAAAAGTACAACTCGTACACATCACACAACGTTTTCGAAAGAGTACAGTCATGGTGGGTTAACATAAAAGTTAAAATATAATCAAAAACAGAAAACAAAATTTATAATATTATATTATTATTTTTATCAATAAATAAGAAGGTAATGCTGGTAATCACAAACAAAAAATTGAGAAATTAGTTTCTCAAAATACAAAAACAATTTTTAATATAAATACATAATACTATATTAACTACACGTCATCTATACGTTAAACTGTATATATACTTTCAACTATAGTGCACAAACACTCAGTGAATTATTTTAACTTATAATTAATTAACTTAGGTAATTTAATTTTAATTATTACAGATAATATACGTGCAATTTGATTGGCGCATTGGACACTGCGACATATAAAATAATCACAAGACGTGTTACTGAGCACACGTGTACTGGGTGCCCTGTACGCGCGCCTATAAATAGTATTTATTTAAATCGACTCTGCATATTCAAAGCGCCGTCATAAGTTATGGCCTATTAACTGAATTCTCTAATTCAATCCATGTTTATCGTAGAATTTATAAAACATGTCAAACATTCCTTTTCCCGTAGAATTTTGTACAGCAATAAACAGCATCAATTCAAACTAAATGTTCAAAAATATCTCCGTCTTTGGAACAGTATCTTAGAATAAAAGCGAATTGATCAAGTTTAGATATGTCAGTTGTAGTGTCAATTATTACTGAAAATATAGTATATATACCCAGCAGATTTAATTTATTTTAAAATTTCTTCACGAACTGCAAATCCTCTTAAAGGATCCAATATTGCATTTTGCGAATCTTTTAATATAAATGTCAATCTTAATATGACTGCCAAATTTATTTGTCGGCATTACAAAAAAAAAAACTTAGCAAAATCGAAAATTACAATTGTCTATAAATAGCTTAAAAAAAGTCAAAATATTTTTAAAATTTAATCGTAAATAGATAACGCTAATATAAACATTTGGTGAAAATTTAAAGTATTTACAAAGATTCGTTTTTGAGTTACAGCAAAGTAAAAATTCCCATTTTTTTGTTACTTTTTTAGGGTTTTTCCTAACGCTTTTGAAAACTACTGGAAATTTTTTAATTTTGACCCCCAAAAGTGTTTGAAAATACGCTGTTGGAAATACATTTTTATGTTGTTGATAATGTTATAAAGATGTTACGGGTAAGGATGTTGATGAAATGGTTCGAAAAATATATTTTATGGGAATTATGTTAGTGGAGTTATTTTCGAATTTTAAATGGGTATTACATATTCAATTATTATTATACCAGTTATATGTATTATTTTAAAGATTATTTTTCGGAAGTCGATTACTTATACTTGCTTATACAGTTACACTGAACATAGACATAATTTTCAATGTAATTGTACTACAGTAGATCAAGGTCGTAACTGGGGGAGGGTCCAAGAGTACCCCTCCCAAAATATTTTAATGGTAAATATAGTTTATGATCAGTATTTATATTTTAAAAAAATGTTAGACCCCCCAGAAATATTTTTTCAGTTACAGCCTTGCAGTAGGTAGGTACACAAAGAACAATATATAACAAAAAAAAAAAAGTTTTAGTTAAAGTTAAGATTTTGTATATATAATTTTGATATTTTAAATTTTATTAAAGAAAAATATATATTTTTTTACTTTTCTATTTAACATACTACATTCTATTGAATTTTTTGGTATAATTAAAACTATGAAAACTTATTTTTTATACTTATATTACACAATACAATTGTATATTAAAAACTGTATTGCAAAACTAAACTTTAAAAACTTGTTTGGTCAAATATATTCATTTTTGCAACGTTTATTAATTATATTGTTTTATTAATATATATTTATGTAAAGAATTAAATAATGATATTTTAACATTTAAAGTAAGTTAAAAATGTTATCTGTGATAGAGAGGCAGAGTTATTTAATATAGTATATAATAGTATTTAATGCATTGTTGACAAAAATCTTTAGAATAGACCCTGGACTTACAGTATATAACTACAATAAAGTAGGAAGTAGGATGAGCCAAATTTCAATTAGCTGTTTTGGAAAATGTGGGTAAAAATAAGTCTTATTTAGACATTAATAGTTGATAAAAATAAAGTAACGCTTATTCGCTTGTAAGCCTACATAGATTACCAGTGGCGCACAGTAGATTTTTCACAAGGGTGTCGAAAATATATATTTCGAGGTACCTACCAGTAAAATCTGAGTTTAGGCATAGTATAACTCTTATTTTTAAGTGTTTATGGTTTTTTCTTACTAACAAAGATACTAAAAATAAAATTATATATACAAATAATTATCCTAGTTCACAATTCACTCAGCACTAGTCACCTACCAATTCTCCAAGGGGTGTCAGTTGACACCCCTGACCTTCCCTGTGTGCGCCACTGTAGATTACTTATTCTCTGTTACGACCACATGGTAAAAATTAAAATGGTTTTATATCCTCTTCGATTTAAATTTTAAAATCCCCAGAACTTCTGCACCTGCCACCTACGAATTTTTATTTTTATTCTAATTTCTAAGAAGCCATTAAAAATATATTCTAAATTTCCATTCAAAATTATCACTGTATACAATAAATGCATATATAAGTTTGCAGTATTTTTTACGTAGTCGCTCATCATCAACAATAATACTATAATAGTTTATCTACCTAGAAACCTATACCTAATCTATTAAATAAACAATTTAATTGGTATTGTTTAATTTATTAATTAATAAATTTTGCAATTTGCCACCAGATAAAAAAAACAGTCGAATAATAATCAATCAGTATATGATTATTAATACACATGTATTTTAGTTACCAGTTACATATATTTTATAAAAATCTTATTTTTGTTTTTTACATGCCTATATTTATAATCACCGATACGATAATAGCAAATTATGAAGCAACGGGGTTTTTTTTTTTTTTTTTAATAAACGTAGGATATGTGTTAAGGTTAATACAGATCATTGATTATAAAAAAATATAGACAAAAACAAATATGTTTGTATTTATATTATAATAAACCTAATTTCGAACACGTCAAAAAAACATTAAAATACAATATCTCTATTAAAAAATACCTACCTCGTGGGTTAGGCATAACGCATAACTAAAAAATGTTAACATAGGATATTAGGATATAGCTATAAAGAGTACACTATCCGATCACATTATAATGTTAGGTACATTTATAGACACCGACGTTATTTTTTTGTACTTTATTTGAATTAAACAATCTATACAAGTTATGTACCTATAATAAGCTTAAGTGTTAACAATTATGATTGCAGCCAGAAGACATGGCGGAGAAGCCGCCCACTAGCGATACTCCTGGTCAGTGTTATAAGGTATTTAAGAAGTAGATAGCCGCACTTTCTTTTAGTCTTTCGGAAGGATTGCCGGCATTGGATTGGTAAGATTCTTAGCTAGGATATTTGGACGGTTGAAGAAAATTGTGATAAAAAGCGTAGAATTTCATAATGGCTTCTAACATAGTGTTCATTTTTAGGTCTGAGTGAAGTTAGATTGGATACATAGAAAGAAGGTTTTGTTATTAAACGAAACATTTTATTTTGTTTATATGCGAACCCCATATTTGAATGCCTTATATACAAATGGGTTTAAGGAGGGTTTTGTATACCTAAGTTTAGTTTAGTGTGAAGAGTAAGTTTTGATTTTGCGTTAAAGAAAAATTGGTATATAGACGAGAGTTGAGTTTAATTTTGGTGTTACGAGTATAATGGGCCTAGTTTAGTTTTTTGTCTAAATTTCTTTAAACAACAGAAATATATGGTAATGTAATTTAAATTATTGATTGGTTTGAAATTAGTAATTGATATTTGGGAGATAGTTATTTCCTATGGAAATTTATAATAAATTGTATTCACGCTCCAACAGATTAAGCTTTAGTAAAAATAATAATAATTTATAAAAAAAAAATATAATTTAAATTTATGGGGAGAGGAGATTGAAGTTAACATAATTGTAAAATTGATTAACTAATTAGTAGATTAGTATTATATATTGTAGAACAAATCTTAACTCATTAAGTTGTGTTACTTTAAAAAAAAAAAAATTAACTGACTTTTTAATTTGATAAAATAAAATAATCTATTACATTAAAGTTGAAATTCTTGCTTCAAAAATGATGATGCTTCTGCCAATGTTCAATTTCACATATGATGCAGATCAAATGGAAAAGTGCTAGCTGTAATTTTACTTCATCAATGATTGTTTTTATTATTCTCTTTTCTTTGAAACTTAAAAGTTTAAAGTAACACCATAAGATTTTACTTAAAAGAAATGGAAAATTTACTTCTCTTAAACATTGATGATTGGTATGGCTGGAATGAGCATAGTAATAGTGTTCACATTTAAATAATACATTGTATACACAAAACAACCATTGATCATTAAATTTATATGTGCATTGTGTACTATCAACCACAAACTCAACTAAGAAATAACAGTACAGACGGTTCTAGACTTACCTAAATTATAATAATAAAGCTAATACTGAGTAATGTACAAGCATTACAAGCACAAGTTACAGTATTATTTATTAGAAAGACAAGAAACATAGTAACTGTTTTAAAAAAACAAAATTCATTTTTTAAACATTTAATATTTTTTTTGTCCATTACATGTTTAAAGGATAAATAAAGGATGCAATTGTTTTCAATTCACTTTTTTTTTCAAATAAAAACACATTTCATTATTTGTTTCAAATTGTTTTGTTATTTTTTCAGCCTTACAGTTTCAGCGAGTTAATTATTTTTCCCTAGTGTTTCAGAAAAGTCTTTAACAATTTTTGTCAATAATTGTCTTATTTGGTAATATGTTATCATAGTTCACAAGCAACCCGGAAA
The DNA here is from genome assembly GCF_003676215.2 of Rhopalosiphum maidis. Lineage (NCBI taxonomy): Eukaryota > Metazoa > Arthropoda > Insecta > Hemiptera > Aphididae > Rhopalosiphum > Rhopalosiphum maidis. The sequence continues at coordinate 22,160,992 of NC_040880.1, read as the reverse complement.
AACATGTAATGCTACCTATAATTTTTGCAATTACATTAATAATTATTATAATAATCATCTCATGATCTACTTGAATTATTAGTAGGCTATGTTATAAATTATAATTACTTGACTACATATATAAATATGATAATGCTCACAATAACTCATGCTACTTAAATACTACATATTTAAACTTCTTAAAATACACGTACATTTTTATTTAAAGGCCATATATGTAACCTTAAAATATTCCTGATCCCTCAAGTTAATAAATACAATTTAGTTAAATATATCTAACCAAACATAAAAAAAAATTGTGCATTAGCATACTAAAATTGTTCAGCAAAAATTATTGGTTAAACTTGTAAATACAATTAAGTATATTATGTTGAATATTATATAAATGCTTTTTTATATTGTATAAAGCAAATTCAAATAACTTTAAGTTACAAATAGATATTTAGTTTAAGTTAGATAATTAATTAAAAAATATCATGATAATTAATACTTTTATAAGAAGAATAATATAGTATATATTTTTAAGAAAATTTAATTTTGGTACATTAAAATAATGATGACCCAAATTGCACACAATTAGATATCAAATAGTTGCTGAATAATTTTAGAGAGTTTGCAAACTGTCCAGTTAACAATTTCAAACACCATTTACACTAAACGTATAATAATAATCAATTATAGACTTTAGTGCATTTAATAAATTTAGTAACCATTATTACTATGATTACGACATTATTCAAAAATATTACATCATTAATATTTATTATAATATAATATATTTACAATATAATATAAAAATCATGTTTACAATATTGTACAAGTTTTTTCCTTGCAAAACAATGCATTGTCGTTTTTATGTTTCAATGATTTTTGAGGGGAAGGGAGGGGGGAAATGCATTTAATTTGCAAGATAAAAACAGATACAAAATATTACATGCCTTATTTTTTTCTCAAATAAAAAAAAAACAACAATTAAAATACATTACAATAGTTCATACTCATAATTTATCACAGTTTAGTTACGTCTTATACTAGTTTATGTTTGGCATAATTTGTATGTATGTCATCATACCTGTATAGCTAAATTTCTTTTAAGCAAATGCTTATACAAATCTAAAAGCTCGAAAGATTAACTGTGAGTATAGTCATGTGATGAAAAACAATGTGGAATGAAAAAACACTGCCTGAACGATTATTACAATAAATAGACAAGACTTATAAGATTTGTACTAGAAAAAAAAATAATAAATGAGTATTTATGTTGATAATATTAAAAAAAAAATCTGCTTAAATACTATGACTTAGTGTTAACGCGTATGTGTATTTGAATCTTAATTTTTATATTTAATTTTATTATTAATTAAGATACTGCAAAAATGTTTTGTATTTACAATCGCTAATTAATATTAATTATGAAATGAATCAAATTTTATTTATTGAATAAAGGTAAACTTATGTGGAAAATTTAAGTTTTTGCTCACGATCATATGATTATTAAAATTGTTTTAAAGTAACAGAATAAAAGCTAATTTAATTAAGTTATTGTGAGCATATTCAATAATTGGATGCATTTAAAGAATTAAAGGTTATTTATATTATTATTAATAAATTAAACAGAAAACTTTTCAATTTAAAATTATTATATTTATGTATAGAAAAAAAATCTCAGTCAATTATGTAATCAATTATTTGCAAATATTTAAAAAATAATAAAATATAAAATATATATAAATCCCATATATATATAAGAAAATTGTTTAACTATGGATGTGGTTTGTAGCTTTGTAAAATTTTAAGGCACAATTTAGGTTGTTAATAACATATTTATACGGTTTACTCAAATTAATAAGTGGAATTTTTAGTGAATTTTATTTTAAATGCATCCAACTAAAATAAAATATACATAAAACGCAGGAGGAAGATTATTAATGTATACGGTGCTGAAAATAGGGAGATCTATGTTAGGAACAGAACGTGATTTTAAAATTTAAATAAAGATATTATACTGAAAGTCTCTTTTACTACTACTATTACTATATGTTATGTCGTTATATTTATAGATATCTGCTTATTTTTTTTTTTTATGATTTATATAATATTAATTTCAGTGATTGAAATTTAAGAAGTTACAGATTATTAATAAGAGAAATTAGGACAACCCAAGAACTGTGATATATATATATATATATATATTGATGATAAAAACAGAGTTATTTTAATAATGAATATGAGATTGAGCAGTGAAAAAGCATATTTTTTTGAACAAATTAATAACATGCTGAACACTGATTAATAACCAGCGTCATTACATTTAAAATCAAAAACAAGAAATGAAGTTAATTTTTAAATATATCGGAGTTTTTGGGAATATTAAAATTATTAAATAAAAAATGTTTTTTTGACATTTTTAATTACTTATCTAAGTTGCTAAGGTGTATATATGTGCCTTCTAATAACTAACATTAATTAAATGTTATAAAATATTTAAACTAATAACCTGTTATCTTATTGCTACGTTTTTCACAAAAAAAAAAATCATATTAATAAGGTAATATTTGCAAAAAAAAAAATCATTTGTAAGACTTAGTTTGAATACATTAAATGCTAGACATTTGGTTCAATTAAGTTGATGACCTATTCTCCAAGACTAGTAATTTTATAATCAACAAGTTGGAAGTTCATTATTTATTACAAGATAAAATTGATAGTAATGTAATCATAATGATAGAATTCTGAATCGGGAAATAAGTCAATAGTAGTCAAATGTTAATTACTCAAGATGTGAAACTGCATTATACTTCAATAAGCTGCCCTGGATTGTGTTGTTTACGAGCATTTGGATCAAACCCTTTTGATCCGTCTGGACCTAAAGGCTGACGAATTACTACTAATTTTGGTGAACCATCATCTATTACAGATATGGTGCGTATGCGGTTAATCAAATGTTCTGGACGTTGAGATGGTTGTTTAGGCGGAGAATTTTCTGCAGAACTAAAAATTTAAATAATAAGCCAAAATGTAATGTACAATTTTTAAATAATACGTAACTATAAAATCATAAATATAATTTTTAAACTCCTTTACAATTATAATAAATTAAAATAATTAGAATTTAAAAAAGTGAAATTCTCTGAAACATCATATTACTTCGGTAAAAATAGTCTTCATAATGCTATTATTGTCATGGGAATAGACTGAGATTTAAGAAAATTCAAGTAAATTCAAATCACAAAGTACGAAAACCATTGAATTAGAGTAGAACAATTAAATTAAACAGGTAAACTAATACTAACCTGATTTTAGTGACATTGCAGCCAGATGATTTTCCTGATCTTTGATTAACGACTAATACAAATTCCACTAAATCTCCTTGGTTTAATTTAATTCCATCAGTTACTTCAGATGTATGGAAAAATAGTTTTTTACCACCTTCAACTTCATGAGTTAAAAAACCAAATAATCCTATAAAAAGTAAAATCAACAAAATAAAATAAAATACTAGTAACTGTACTAAAATACTAAAATAATAGTTTGACTAGTTGTTTTTAGTAATTAAATACAAATTATATTAAAAAATTCACTCAAACCTTTAATAGCGTCAACATGAGCTCTTTGTTTCTTTCTAATCGCAATTATATTTACAGCTCTATTTTTTGAGTCTACTTGAAATTGTACAGGATCTCCAACTTGTAACAACTCTCTTTTATTTATCAAACCTTTAATTCCAAATTCATACTGCGAAATATTTTCTTCTTCGGCTATAAAAAAAAATTAAAAATTACAATAAGAATTAGAATTGTTACACACACACACAAATACAAAGCTTACTTGTAGGTACTTCTTGTATTATACCAGCATATTCTGTCTGCTCAGGATTTACAGATCTCAATGGACGAGAAACCACTCCATCCAAAATAACATTTGGTTGAAGCAATTCACAGTTGTCACTAATAGAGCCTGGTGGTAAAATTCTAACATTTTCAGCCGATGCACAGCTCCCACCATTTCCTGTATTCCTGGTACTTAATGTATACTCTACTTCCATACCAAGTTCAAGAGACGCATTTGGATCATTCAAATTTCTATTTTATAATAGTAAATAACGATTAGAATATAGACAACAAGTTGAAAAATAAAATCAATTCTACTTACGCATATCTAAAAAATACTTCGGAATCGAGTGCTATGGTTTCAATAAATCCAAAACCATCTTTAAGGGCAGCAATATAACCATATTTGATGTCTGCACGATTTTGTTCATCAGTGGATGTACGTGTATTATTGTTTGATGCAGTCGATGCCAAATGAATATTCATCGCAATTAATTCCTTGTTGCGTTTTATTTGATAGAGATTGAATCTCACCTAAAAATAATTTTTGAAATAAAAAAATAATAATAATATTGTTGCTAAACAACAATCATTAAAATAGTTTACTTTATCTCCTTGTCTTGGTATATATTTGCCATTGCAGTCTTTGACGTTATATAATATTGTTCTCTTAACACCATTTGAATGCAAAGTGATAACTCCTGGTTCATAAGTAACCTCATCAAACTGCTAAAATAATTAATAACATGTTATAAGCATATTCAAACCAAAATTACAATGATATGAATAAAAACAAATAGTGTTAATAAACTTTAAATTATTATAAAAATATTACTTTTTAACAATTAAATAGTCCATATATAATGGTAATCAAATAATAGTTAGTTAAATTATTGGTATGTTAGTAATAAAAACAAGTATTATTCATTAAAATAATCAGCCGTAATAACAATAACAAACAAGATAACATTTGAATCACTGATAAATGATAATAATACATTAACATTGGATTTTTTGATATTTGTGAAAAATGGCAGATATTTAAAGTAGGAAATAGAATTAAATGTTAACTGAGTTTTACTATGACATAAATAAAAATCAAACATTGATAAAATATTATATTTCATATTGAATTAACTCAAAAAATTAGATAATTTCAAGTTAAATATTTGACAACATATCTCGAGTAGAAATAATATACTAATAAGTAATAAATAATGTTAATTACAAGTTGTAATAGTTTATCATACTATGCGTTTAGGTGAGTCCAGTTAAAAACATTAAAAACAATTCATTTAAATCTTAATTGTAAATACTAGACATATTTTGACATGAAATCCGGTTCAAACGGATCAGCCAAAACGTAGTGTGGTAGGCACCTAATAGATATAATAAATAATTATATATATATTTTTTTTTAATAATATTTAAATGATTTACAGAGATATCGGGTTTATATATAAATATTTATAAATTCTAAGAAAATCGTTATTTCTTTATATTTAAAGTTTTTATAAAAAGTATTATCATTATTTATTTTTTTTTAGTATTTTTTCTATTGATATTATATTATCAGGTACCTAATAGGAATATGAAATATTAATATTATTAAGATAGACATTTTTAATATAGAATATCTTATCTACTTTCAGTAGATCTATACTCAGAAATTCTGTGTTAATTATTAAATTAATTAAATTCTTAATTTTCTGAAAATGATAATAGTATTAACAATTAAAATAATTGCATTATTTATTTTTATTATTCACAAAAATAGATAACAATGATAAAATGTAATATTATCTATAGAATGTTGAGAAAAAAAAAAACTTTAAAAGGCAGATGTTAAAAAAAAAATAATGTGATTCAAACTCAAACAGAGATGATGTAATTCAAAAATATTTTGTTTTACTAGGTAATTTCACTACAGTAAGTCTATATACACAATCTCAGTTTTACCTACATGTTGTGAATACTAAGGACGTTTTTGTATGTTTGTATGGAACATGTTATTTTACTACGGAACTACTCATATATTTTAATATGTAAGCACTAAGTACCTAAATGTACTAGAATAATATAGTATTTAATATCAGTAACTTACGTGAGCATTAGTTTTTGAAGGACTTGATGGTTCAAATATCTCCGTTGCTACAACTGTTACTATACCTACTAATCCTTCTTCAATGAGTACTTCAAATTGTACTGAACCACGTGTCAAGTGTTTAATTCGTATGGCACTCTGTCTAGAATTTCCAAATGAAGATGAAGGATCCTATGGTTAAAATAAAATAATATTTTAGCTATACCTAATATTTATAATTTATTTTTATTTAATTAAAAACTGAATTAAGTACACAAACTAAATAAATCAATATTTGTCAGAACTCAGAAGTACATAATATTGACCTCTAATTATAAATAAAAACTATTATAGTAAGCAAACAAATAAATGAGTATTTATGTTGAAAAATTAAAAATTAAAGAATAAAGAATACTATTTTTATTATAAAATTAAGTGTATAAAAAAAAAATATGCATGTAAATAATTACGCTAAAATGTATTTATATAAATAAAATCATTTAGGACAATAAGCAATCAATTTAAATTGGATCATTAAAAAAAACCCCCATTGAAATTTTTAAAATATAATACTTGTTATATCCTTAAAAGAATATTATACCTAATTGTATTAGCACCGTCTTACACATTTATAACTTACAACATAGCAAATTTCTGATGTATATTTTAATTTAAGAGTGATTAAGGTAAAAATATTATCTAGTGCATCTCATGGATTATTTATACTTAAATTGAAAAGCAATTTATGTGCATTTTAAAATTGTAATACTTTGCATAATTTAAAACTTACTTTTTTTATTTATAACTTTTTTTTTTTGTTGTTGTTAACAAGAACTCCACAAAATACTATAGATAATATTTTTTACATTTAAGTTTTATAAAATTTTAATTCACTTTAATATTGAAACTAAGAACACGAAACAAATTCATCTGAACAAAAATTGTTTATATTGTACATTTTTATGACGTAGGCTCTTTGTATATTTATTCTATATTTTATAAGATACACATTTGATCTAAGAGTAATTATGATTTTGTAGAGAGTCTGAAGTGGTATAAAATAACTAATTAATTTTGATCATAAAATACAGTGTAGGAATAACTGTTTTACATTCATGGCCTTTATAAAAAGCCAATATTAACTATTTATTTAGTGTTTTAAGGTAAGTTGAATAAATTAAAAATCTCATAATATTACTTGTGCCACTGTAAATTCAACTTCATCATTACATTCCAATTTTCTTTGAACATCCAAAACTTCATTGAAAGTAAAATATATCTTTGGTTCTCTTTCAACAGAACGTAAAAATCCAAATCCTTGTTTTAAAACTGCAATAATACCTAGTTCTCTTCTTTCACCAGAAACTACAAATGATTCTGGTAATAATGAAATATTAGTAGCTCGTTTTAACTGATCTCGTCGATCGGTTGCTATTCGGAATTCAACCCAATCACCGTGTCTGTAAAAAACAATAAAATTCAGTACATGTATAATACATAATTTATTTATATTCTGTTCACTAAGAAACTACTGTGTGCATAAAACTGCGAATTGCTATCTTGTATTTCACCAATTTCACTCTAATCTCTATAGTATAGCTACTTTATAATAAGTCCACTGTGGTATAGATTTGGTTTTTTGATTTTTGCACATTCATATTCTCTTAGAAGATGAAGTTTAATCAAAGGTACTCACCTCAATGTAAAATCACCCTGCTGATCTTTTTCACCAAATGAAACTTCAACTTCAGAATAATCGGGTGCTCTATAACGTATACGTCCAGGTAATGGTTCAGATGGCAAATGGTTTTGAGGAGTTTTGTCTAAAGGTTTTAAAACTTGACCTTTCATAACAGTATCCTCGATATCTTCAAATATTACTGAACCAGGAGGCAAACGTTCAATATTACACGCAACTTCCTTTCCCTGATGAATAACAAAACAATTCTAAATTATACTTAAAATAAAATAAAAACTTTACTGTCTACAAAACAAATATAAAAATACTTAAAAACGTTTAAACAGGCCACTCATTCCTCATTAAATAGCAAATATTTAAGATTAAACAGTTTTGTTAAAAATAAAACAAGGTATTTTACAGTCTATACAACGGTCAAATGATCTGAATAACTATTAAATATATTGAAAAATTACTATTTAGACTAGATACTATGAACAAGTATGAATAGCTAAATACCAATAATTTCTGAATTTAGATATAACTATACATTTTCATATAGATCAGTGACATAACACATAAAATCCCAATGTTAATTTAGAGGAATGAATGGTCAAATATAATTTCTAAACCAAGCAACAATCTTTAATATTTACATACCGAGTTTAAAATACAGAATTTTTTTATTTCTATTTTTAATTCACACAAATTAAACATATATTCAAATAAATACATTCAATTTACTTACACTCCGTGTTTGTATTATGAATTCTACATCATCACCCAACTGTAAAGGTTTGGAGGAATCTTTAAATTCAGTAAATGGAAATGAGATTTCTTTAACAATATCAGCTCGTTCGATGTAACCAAAAACATCTTTCATAGAACATACAACTCCCTGATATTTAACTGGATGTACTGGATTTTCTAAGCGGACATGTGTAGCTCCCAAATTACCCCTTTGATTTGTTGCGATTTGAAAGCTTACTTGATCACCAGTTCTAAGGGTGACATTACCTTCAACATCATCTTTATTGTAAGGGAGAAAGAAACACTCTCCTCGATTTTCATAACTAATTCGACCTTGCGTATCACCGCCCGAACCTTCAGTTCTCAATTCTGTTGTTACTACACCAGTTACTCTTTCTTCACTTAATACCTAATGAATAATATTTACCTAATTAATTTTAAACATTATGAATATTAGTAATAAAAACTTACCACTTCAGGAGCAATTTTTGTAACAGTGCTAGCAATGGGTTTACCAGTTCTTCTGTCATAAGTCATTTCAAATTCAACGGGATCACCAATTTTAAGATGTTCGATGTTGCCACTAAATTGACTGAAATGAAAGAATAATCTTGCCTGACGTTCACAACATTGAATAAATCCATAAGAATGCTGAAAACGATAATAGACAATTAATATAGAAACATCAGTTTATAACAAAAATTGTACATACCAAAAGTTTCTCTATAATTCCAGTTTCCCTAACACCTTGATTGTTACCAAATGATTCATTCGAAAAATTTGAATTGTTCGAACTGCTCGCAGTAGCCGTGTCATGTCCACCAAAAATATCGTTGCCAGCCGGAGGATACCGACTTACAGGTGCAGTGTTATCAGACGAGAATACATCAAAGTTTGATGACTGTAGTCCATTGTTAAACATATTATTCATTGAAGAATCCTTTTGATGAAATTGCGATGACTGATATTGTGATGGCATAGGGAAATTTTGACTTGACTGTGAATTATAGTTTGGTGGTGAATGATTTGAAGATCTCGATGATGGGTAATTGTTTAAATTTGTTAATGCCGAGAGAGTTTTAAAGTTAATCATAGAAGAATCGCTACCGTTCAACATATTTGATTGAAACAGATTCCACTGGGAGTTGTTAGACATACTAGTTTTAAATTCTTGAGTTATTTGTTTATATACTTAATTATTAAGACCATACAATGTTTAATATATATATATATAAAGTTATTTTTAAGGGAGTAGGAGAATGGGGAAAGGGGTTGGTTTCTTTGCTTATATATATATAATATAAATATATATATATAATCTAATGTATTATCCTAACGTTAAATTATATATTATAATACATTATTACCATTAAAATCAATATCACAGTAATATTTTTAAAAACTAAAAAAGGCACTCGACTAAGTCAAGCGACTTTCCTAAATGTTTTACGTTTGAACACAAATAATTATGGTTGTTACATAAAACTCTTTCTTCTTAACTTAGACAAAAAAAAAAACTTAATAAATAATAAAAAGATATCTAGCCTACTTTAAAAATCTAATAATAATTTTTATAAAATAGACAGTTCTAAAGTATTCGGTTGGTTCATTACAATACACAGCACACGTTTCAATTAAATATTATTTAAACAATAAAAGAAGATTTCTCAGTTGATAGTTGTCACAATGCTTGCTGGTAATGTTGCAGTATGTCGTTTTCTCAGATGACTAACAGTTGAAGGAACGTACAGCGAAGAAGAGAATAAAGTTGATGTAAGAAATTTTGTTTTTAATATTTAAGTATTACTTTTTTTTTCTAATTTTTAATTTATTAGTTGTGATTTTAAGACTAAAACTAATTTAGCCTAGTTTTGAAAGCTGAAAAAAAAAGAAATAATAAAATTACAATCATGAAATATGATGAAAACTAAATTGATAAATAAATTCAAGTTTAGTGAAATATGCACAAAAAAATAATTATTGGGATCTAATTTTTCTATTTACACCCAGGAAAAATTTACATTTTTCAAGAAGGCGTCTATCAAATAATGATTAATTCAATGGATATGATCATTTTCAAAACTAATTTCTTATATCTAAGGAAAACGTAAATAATGCTTATCTGATAACCTTCACAACACTAATATGAGTCAGAGTACATTTCAGGGATATACTTAGCAATAGAAAATAAACCTCAGGTTTCCGGGTGTTTTGTTTTTTAATGAAACAATAACCATTAAATTACTTCAACGTAATTACACTTAACTACGTGCTTAAATAATATACTAAGAACAATGCTTAAATACACTTTATTTAAACAAATATTAAATTATTAGTTGCAAGTAAAATTTTAATACCTCTTTTAGTTAATTGTTAAAAATCTAAGCTTATACTTAACATTATTTCATTATTAATATGTACACAAATATATTGTTGCAGTTAAGTAATTTAATTTAAACAAGGCCTTAATTTATTCATATCTTGTTAAAGTAAATAACTAATACATATAAAAAAATAATCTATCATAGTTTATACCTACCAATACCTACTTTAATTATGTTTGGTAATTATACTTGAAGAATAATAATTTAACTTATAATAAATCAGTAAACAACTTAATCAGAAAAAATAATATTTAAATAAAGTAAAGATTTTAGGGAATTTTTATAACAACGGTTTTGAGTACTTAAACAATTAATTAATTTTACTAATACTGTTAGTACAGAAAAAGGTCATCTTACCTTCATAACAATTCATAAATTTTAAACAGTTTTCAACAAATAAATTTAACCAGTTTCAAGAATTTGATTCATTTAATCGGATTACATTTGATTTGAAAACAGAAATAAAACAAAAACAAAAAATGTAATATCAAGTAGTTTATTATTTGATAATTGTCAATTAATACAATATTGCTAAGTATCTATTGAAAGTGCCTTGGAAACTATGAATGAATAATTTTTTTTTTCAAACCAAAACATAGATAAATATAATAGAAATCAATGATTTCAAAATAATAATTGATCTTACTAAACTAATCTATATTGTTTTCTTTGGTTTTTTTTTAAATTAAAAATATTTTAAGTTCTGTAATTGTGGCCGTACAAGAAAAAAAAATTATAACTAGCAATAAAATTGCGAGAACATATTCAGATACCTAAAAATAAAGGTTTGCCACACATTAACGTCAATAATACAATAAAATTGAACAGCTACAATAAATTGATAGGTTTTCGATCGAACAGAAACGAACATATTGAATTTTAAAACAAAAATGATCGACTTAGGGTGGGGAACGGAAGTCTTAAAAATAATGATAATTCCAATAGAAAAAATAGTCTGGCCTACTTAAGTCTTCGTCGTGGTTGTAGGACGACAGCATCAATAACAATAACAATAACAATAACAATAACAGCAACAATAACAGCGTCCAGAGAACTAACGATTTCCCTTATCAGCAAAAAAACTAGATCGGGCGCCAGCCACCATGAAATGAAAATTAACAGTACAAAAAACAACTCATTTTACCCGGAAACCTGGATAAGGGGTTGTTAATAAGGAGGGCTCAGACTTCCAGGGATTTCAAGGGGGGAAAGGGGCGACCCTCGAAACCTGCGGACCAAGAGCGACGGTGGCCAAAAACCGGAAACAACGATGGCCGTAGCATACGTTGATCAAGGGTACCCGGAACAGGACTCAAAAATCGAAACCACGAGGATAATGACCAGCGGCGGTTCTGTCCCGGGAACGCTGACTGGCTAGTTTCGGCACCCGTCGCGGAACGACACAACGCTGAGTTTTGGCCGAACCCGTTCCCCGTACCGAATAAATAGTTAAAAAATAAAGAACAAATCGGTGTACTTACCACGGCACAGCAGAGCATTGATGACATGTTTTCGACATATTTTTACCGCAGGTAAGCCAGTCCGCTCGACAACCCCCCTCCCACCACGATAAAGTCACAGCGCGCGCGCGCTGCCCAACAGTGTCGACAACCATACCTCGATTTTTTAATTATTTTTGTTATATTTTCGATTTCCCGTCGAGCACAGCGGCATCTGTCACTCTGTGACAATGACGATAACCCGTTGATAACAACAATAACAACAACATAAGAAAATTATTATGTTTCATGTGAGCAACCTATACGACATAATATCTGGGAATTAATTGTAGATTTATTAATTCTGATTAAAAATGAGCACGTTTCATAAGACCCAAAATAAGACGTATTCATATAATTACATACTTTTAAGCAAATGCATTTACCTACTCAAGTATCTTGCGATTACCTAAATATATATTTCATATAGTAAATTCTGAATGGAGCGATGAATGTATTGATTTTACAATGACGAGTGATTTTAATTTTAATTTTTTTTTTTTTTTGTATCTTATTTTCTATTGTCATCAATTTTTGGTGAAAATGTTGATAGTGATAAGTGATCTAATAAGAAATTAGATATAGTTGGAACTGCATGGGATCAAAAGTAAAAAAAAATGTCCAGTTATTTTCAATTAACTACAAAACGGGAATTTATATGCATACAGCATTTTGACAAAATCATTTTTGGTAAAACTCAAAAACAAATAACTTTAGATAATAGAAATTTTCACTAAGTGTGGATATTAGAAATGTTTATATATACATATTATAATAAAATATTACATTACTATTGAGTTATTAATTAAGACATTTAAAATTTTAATTTTTTTTTATATACATATATAATTATGGTAAAAAATATGTGATATTTATACTTATTTTATTATTTATGAAAAAAGAGGAAGTCTTAACTATCAAAGTATTAATTAATTTTCAAATAATTTAAGACGTAATTAGATGATATTGAGTTTGTTGCGTTCCATTTGTTAGAATTCTAGAATAGCTGCAAAAACCACTGTAGCGCTTTCTACTTTTCTAGTTTCTATAATCATTGATGACAGATTTTTGGAAACTTACTGCATGTTGTGTATAATAAAACTGAAAATAAATCTGCAGCTTTAGTATAATCATTATCTAAATTTGAATTCACCGTTCACAATCACAATAGCTATATGCTTGTTGGCGAAATTTAATTTTATTAGTGAAAATGGTATGTATTTTTATAGACAAATAAATGTTTGTTGTTATTAAAATATTATTGTTACGTATATCGATGAAACTTTTTCTGGAGTATACTTAGGTAATAAATAATAATATATACCATCGCAATTGTTGTGATATATAAAACTAAATAATATACATAGTGCACTTCTATAAGATATTATATAGTAATAATATATAACTAATACTAATAACACATTTATTTAAAACTAAAAAATCAAATTATTAAGGATCAAAACCTTTAAGTATATTATATGATATTATTTGGCTGTCTGGCTTATCCGGCGCTATGTGTAGGTAATTTTGCTACACTGATGCGTAGATTAATAAAATTGAGTGGCTATAATGTAAAACGTACTATATATTTTAAATTTCCTTATGGCTTATACTATAATATTACTATAATAGTTTAATATATTTACATATTACTACCTAATTAATATTATTCAGTAAAATATTGGTATGATATTCGATGAATTTTGAATTTTTCTATTTTTCAGGGCAATCTTTTGATAAAATTGGTATTTATACGTTATTTTCGTTAAGATTTTTAAAATCATTATTTGATAAAAATGATTAATTAAGCTAGGTTTTTACTTTTTCTTAATTTTTAAAATATTAATTAGACTGAAATTATAAAAATTATATATTTATATGTATTACAAAAGTAAAATATCCGTAGATAGTTTGTACACACACATCATGTATTCATGTTTTATAGTAATGTAATTTTCATTACATTGACCTTTACTTGAAACCTAGTCATTTTACAGGAACCGTAAACTTAATCGAAAAATGTACATGCAATACGAATAATAAATAATATATAATTTAATGATACAAAAATTTTTTTTGTATACACAAAAGCGATGTTGGTGTTAGTGCTGGAGAACGTCAGCCGTTTGAAATTTTTTAGCATTTAAAAATATTATATTACAGGTAGAACCCGGCAGAGGTTGCTTTTAAATCATTGTATTTTTTTTTTATTATTATTAATTGAATCATTTGAAAATAATTGTTTATGGATACTTCATGGTATAGAAGATAATCTTCTATACCGTGGATACTCTTCAAAAAATATTTTAGGTCTTAGGACGTCGTTGTAACATTATAACATTATAATGATATAAAACCTTACCAACATTTAAATTGTTAAATAATAAATCATTTATATATTGTATGATATTGAAATCAGGGAGTAGGGACATATATTGATATATTAATCAATAATCATCAATCATCATACAAGCTAGTAAAACAACTTATCTGTAATATCTTTATGATACTGCAGTTTTCATCAATCACCATTAGACAGCTGTTAGTTGTTACCAATAAACATTTTTTTGTAACCAATGGTAACCATCATATACAAACAAAAAAATAATCGTTTTTCACGAGCCTGCAACAAATGAAAGAGTCTCTCTTTAAAATGTGAATTTTACAAAGTCCTTTCTTAGAGCACCTATAACGGCATACATACCTATACATCATAAAACGAAACTACAGTCCAAATTTCATATTCATAACTTTGGCGGCCGACTATAGGCGATGATGAATCAGTGGGCTAGGAATTTAGAAATTCAGAAGTCAAAACATGATGTTATTAATATACCTATCTAGTAGAAGATAGATAAGCAGGTAGGAAGATTACATGGCCTGCAATAATTGTGAAAATAATAATATAGCAATTAAAATTTATTGATGAACTGTATTTATTAAATAAATTATAATATTATAATAACATTAATATATATGTATATATATATTATACGAATACGATTATAATATACGAGTATTAGGCATCTTATTTAATCACTTGGTTGACATGAACTCCGCCATCTAACTATTATCCAAGTACAATAATATAATATGTATATTGTATTACCAAATAATAATATATATATGCATACATTTTGTACAATATACCTATTATTATTTATTTTCATTATTGTCATACATGAAATATTACGTTTTATATTAAGAACTTTATTTAACAAACAGCTTCAATATAATCCTTCAGTGTCATTTTGGTTACATATATATACATATACAATTGTACACCTAAAATAATATACTTATGCACTGATAGAAACATCCCTGTGCGTAATATTAATTGGGCGATACGCATTTGATATATTTAGTATTTTATTATATATTATCTACGGCCCAGTAAAATTCACTTGTTATACCGGTCGACATTTGTTAACATTACAACGCGAACGAATTAGTGACTATATAATTATGTAGATAAATTATGAGTTACTTAATTATGTTGATAATTAAGTATTTACCACGATTACCACAGCGATATTAAGGATAAAAACGTACTGTTAAAGAAGGTGGACTAAGCAAATAGCAATACATTCAGAGATGTATTTAGGACATGGCCTCTGCAAAATCATCAAGGTACGTTCAAGTTAGGGGCACAGTTTTTATCATAATTCATGACATTAAAAAAAAACCACCAGGAAATTATTTTTTTAATCAAACGCAAAGGCTTGAAAATATAATTTCTAAATGAACAATGTTATATTATTTTAAATGCATTTAAAAGTACCTATGAAAATAATTATATTATTATTATATTATATATTTTTAACTTTTATAGTATCAGACTTTTTCTAAAATCATAGTTTAAAATAATTTAATTTCTGTGTTTAAGGTCTCGCCTATAAAGTCGTACATCTCATGCTACGCCACTGTAATTTTCATACTTATTGACTATAATCATTATTCTGTGGGAAATAATGTGTTCAATCGATAGTAAATCGTAATAGAGAACGTGGTAATAAAATAAAATATACATGATAAGACCGTATTTATTAAAAGTACTGAAAAATATGCTCTAAGAACGGTAAAATGTTGAAATAGTTAAATATTCTTCAACATTTTCTAACAACAATAAACAAAACAACCGTATAACGTATGAATATAAAGTAATAAATATTCAAAATTTTAAACAAAAACATATTCTTCATCTATTGCAGTAACAACTAACAACGTAATATAAATTGAGCGCATGCGCAATTGTGTCAAGTCCGCTTAAATATTTAGACAATATAACTATAAGTCTAACCATTATAATTTTACACGATGCATGATCTAAGCTTTAATTATTTAATTACTCTAGTGGCTAGTTGCTTTTTATTAGTTTGTTCATTTGCTTTTCTATTTAGTATTTATTTTTTATTTTTTAAATGATTTAAATTTTAAAAATGAACATTGATTACTAATTTTTTGTTAAATATTTTGTTTTTACTACATACTTTGAAAAAAATAACATTTTTTTTTTTTAATTTTTTTTTTTTATTACAATAGGTATAAGTACATATCTGCGCTTTAGTGATAATAGAAAACTACCTATGGTAAACAATAACAACAACAACAACTATAGAATAACTGACTATTATCTTCTTATCTTTTATTTTTACATCAGCTGTTGTAGCCGTCACTGTTCTCGAATCCCGATAGTTGCTATCGCAATTACACTCGCACGTTTCAAGTTTTCAACTTGGAAGTTCAAACGAATAGTATTATTAGTATTAGTACACCGTACAAGACGTACCTACAAACACTGAACACTGGGCCTTTTTATTATTTATTTTTGTTTTTTATCTGATTGTAATTTTCCCACTAGTTTCATTTTGATGCGAATCTGTAATTTACGTCGTATATTTAATATTCTGTGCGCTTTTCGAACGTCTATTGGATTGTCACAGAAATTAATGTCATATTTTCGACAATATGAGTTTTTTTTCGTTATGTGAGTATAGCATTATAATCATGTTGAAACATAAAGTCGTAAACATCTATCTGTGTCGTTCATTGTGTAAATTGTATAAATTAAAATATGTCTAATGTGTACTGTATTGCTTGTCAGACTAACCTAAGTTGGAGGGCCTGAGCTTATTTTCTAATTTATATTGAGGACTGACTCAATGATTTTATGACCTAACAGGGTCTGATCAACACTGTATATAGATTCCGCCTATTTAATATTACTTCAGTTTTCTTTCAATATAATATAATGGCCTTGTATACAAATTAGAGGCCTTAATGTAAAAACTTCTGTATATTAATAAAATAAATCTAAAATAATATTTTTTCATCTGAAATATTAAATAATTGAGATCAATACTATGCTAATTACTAGATAGTAGAAAATTAGTTTTTATTATTATAAAGTTCCAAAAAAATTTTATCTAAATTTGTGTTGAATTTTAATTATACCTATAAACCAAGATTATATGAATTGATTTATTTTTTTTTATATCTAATGATACTACTAATTAATATTAATTTACATCATAATCTTTTTGAATATATTTAAAGTGAAATAGTTGTTTGTATATTTCTAATATTGTATTAGTTAGCAAAGAAAGTTAGTGATATTTTTTTAATAATATTATTAATGTCTTATTTTATAAAAATGTATGTACTTAGTTTATAACAAATTACTTATTACCAAAAAATATACCAAATAAATATCTGTATTTAGTATTAAATGAGACTATCTATTAATATATTATATATAAATGTTCATTTTTTTGACAGTTTCTAAGAATAACAATTGCTCTACAAATAAAACAAATAAAAAATCAGATAATATATTATCAAGAATGGTTGATCAAGACTTAGTGTTACAGGTAAATTAATTATTCATACAAAGTAATTAAAAAATTTAATTTTTAATAATAATTTTAAATATTTATCTTTTTGCAGGAAAAATTAGAAAATTTAGAAAAACAAAAGGTTTGTTACAATTTATTTTTATTTTTTTAGTTGAATTATATTAATTTTAGAATTCTTAATTGTTAACAGAATTTAAGAAAACAAAATCTTCTCAATGAAGAAAGAAATATTAAAAAATTGGAAGAAAATAAAATTCGTCTTCATCAGAAAAGTAGCAATAATGATAAAGTAATTAAAAAATTTAAAAAATAACCATAAATAATTATTTAAATAAATATTTTTGAATATTTGTTTTAATAAAATTATTATAGATATTTTTGAAAATGTAGTTATAAATTATTAACACATTCTTATGATACCCACTTTGTCTGTAAACTAATATAAATAATTGATTGTTTATACTAAATGACCATTTAATATATAATATAAATGAAAAAATACAGGTTTTAATGTCCTACAATTTTGTTTTTTACTCCTTAAAAATAAGATTTCACAAATTTATATATTAACATTTTTATTGATTAATTTTTATTTGTAGATGATTCAATTTTTATTAACTGATGAAGAATCTACCAATCAGTTAGTATCTTCAATTCAAAAGGATAATCTACTAAAACAAAAACAATTTTTGAATCATTTAAAAGATGGTACTATTTCAACTAGTGGTTATTTAACCCAATTATCTACCATAGTTGTCTGTCTTAAAATACAATTTAGGGTTATATTTCAAAAATATTATTATTAAATTAGTGATGGGTCGAACCCTGATTTTTTAAATCGAACCGAACCGAACTTTCATATTTTTTACCGAACTGAACCGAACCAAACCTAGAATCATTTTAAGTCGAATTCAAACTCGAACTTAATACTTTTTATCATTATTATTATAAATGGAGCATAACGTACCGGTTACAGCTTATAACTTTCTATCGCTAATAGTCTAATTACTTCTAAATAATGATTATCAATTTTTATTTTTTAAAAATAACTTTTGAAGAATTGTACAAATATTTGGTCTTTAAACTATCGTGGCCAGTAAATCTGGTTTGAAAAATATTTTCAAGTTCAATTTTTGAACAGTAAAATATGTTTGATAGTTCGGTTTGAATTTTTTTCATGTCAAGTTTGAATTTCAAACTGAACTGAACATTAAGGACTCGGTTTGGTTTGAGATTTGAACAGTTCAACCCATCACTAGTTTAAATTTATTTTAGTGGGTGAATGGTGAAAAAGAAATATAAAATAAAACGATTTCAGGGTGATTTGGGTTAAATACACCACTAATTATTTTTTTAAGATAATTTTTATATGATTCATTATTTATTACAAATTTATTCATATTTTTCAGCCGAGAAAACATCAAAAGAATTAATAAATGATACTCTTAACTTAAATCGTTCATTTCAAATAAATTACTTTGAAAAGTATAATAAATGTGATAAAATTAAACATATCAGTCATGAAGATAAATTAAAATTAAGAATGTAAGTATTTTTAATAATAATTATATAAAACGGTTAAGAGCATGTTTGTTAACATTTCTATTCACATATAATAGTATATAAGTATATGATTCTGAAACATTGCTTTTTGTTTATTTAAATTATCAGTATTTTTATTTCTACATTATTGGTAATAATCTTGTAACTAAACAAAGTTATAATTTATAATAGTTTTCTATTTATAAAGATTATTTATTTAATATATTTTTTATTTTACAGAACTGATAATGAATTTACATTAAAAGTTGAACAAATAATTGATAAAGTAAATATGCAACGTTGTTTACTTGTAAATAAATTGTCTAATGATGATTCATCTAAAATGGAGAAATTAACTAGTCTTCTCAATACAAGTAATTGTTATCGTCAAGTTCTAAAAGAACATTTAAAGTTCATGTACAATCAGCTCAAATATTTAACTGCTATTGAATTACAAAAGCAAAACTCTCAGCTCAATAATCAAATAGTATGATCAACAATTATTTATACCTCCTTTAAAAATAGTTTTACCATGAATCAATTGTTTTTGTAACAGAATAATTTATGTGATGAAAGAATCACAATAACAAGATTGCTTGTAGATTTTATTGATAAAAAAAAACAAAACCAAAAATATCTAATTCAAGAATTAGAAGCTCAAAATGTTGAACTTGTAAGTGAGATTAAAATAATTTAAAGATACATAATACTCTTAGTTTAATATTTAAACAATTAACTGCACATATAATAAAGAGACCTGTTATTCTACATACAGCTATCAGTGGAATAAGATTGTATTGTTATTATAAATTTGGAAAGGATTGAATAAAAAAGTCAATTATTAGTGTATAATAGTTAAATGCACACATTTTATTTACACATAATAGCTTTTAAAATCCTTAGAAAATATATATTGCAATGTGTTACATTTTTTATCAACTAGCTGAAACTTTTAATTGGTTAATTAAATTATTAAAAAATATTTGATTTTCCTTTATTACTAAACCTTAACATACAATCCTCATTATTCTAAATTTAAAATAAAAAAAATTGTAATTTCTAATAATTTTATAGGAAACTACAACAAAATGGTTATCACAGTATTCAAAATTGGTTAATGACATGCCGTCAGAGTTAACATTTTCCAAGAGCACAATCAACCCAACATTATTACATAGAGTGTGTACAGCTGGTGGTGGTCATCTTCTGCTATTTGTTTTGGAAAATGATATGGAATTACCATTGACAAAAGAATACCTTGCAAAAGTATAATTGACATTATTTATTTATATTCTCAGTATTTATTATAAGTGTGTTTATTAGATGGGAGTTAATAACTGTGATGATCAAGAAATATTAATAAATACATTAAATTATTTTCCTATACCATCTGCTCCAACAGAAAATGAGTTTCCTCCATCGGCTCCATTTTTAGAGGAAGTTGAATGCATTGTCTGTATGGAAACAAAAGTAATATTTTATACTACTATTATTCTACACATAATTATTGCTTACTTATAATAATTGGGTAAATTATTGGTGATAATGGTATATAATATGTACTATAACTTAACATTATATCAGATAATGAGTAAATGTATACATAATTGAATAAATCACTAAATGTAAATAAAACCTAGGTTATCGCTCTGCTTTACAGTAGCTAAGTAAGTGTCAAGTGTACTTAGTCATCAAAGAATTTTCATTTATGACCTCTTAGAAGTACTAACTGTCAAATTACCAAAAATCACCCTCAAAATTGAAGATCAGTTTTTTTATTATTATTATTAAATGTATATACACAAAATTAAAAATATAATACATTGAAAAATCAATATATTCATTGCTCCATTTAGAATCTAAAATATAGATCTTTGTTCAAAAATATATATTTGTGTTCAGTGATGAGAATAAATTAATTATTAAATTATCCAAAAATAAATATGCAAAATCACAAGAATTTACTGTTGTAAAACTTTTACTTTTAAATCATGCATGGTATTTTTTTTTTTTTTATTTACTGTTGTTTTATGAGCCCTAATTATTAAATATAATAATTTTTTTTAACCTTTAATATTAAATTAACAGCTAAATTATATATTTATATTTTTAAATTGTCTTATAATAATTAAATTTTCAATATTTATTTAGTAATTTAAATCTTGGAATTAAACAAACTTTAAAAATGAATTGGTATTGTATGTTATACTCTTTCATGAATTTTATCAAATTAATAAATAAAAGTAACTTGTTTTATATGAATTATACAAACACAATATTCATCACAAAAACTTCTCACTAACAACACTTACATTGTATATGAATATGGGATGGTAACACTGGTGTTGATCAGGCCAAGCCACGGTCTTATATAAGATCGTGGGCCAAGCCAAGGCGGTGTGATGACCTGTCTGCAGAGGGCAGTGATGTTGTGACGCCCAACGAGTTATAGTACCGAGAGTTTAGCCATCGTTACATAATTTGTTGTTTGTTTCTTAAATACTTAATTAATTTGTTTGTTACTTAAATACTTGTAATTTGTTGTTACCTTGTAATATATTGAGCTTAAGGTTAACATTCGTTAAACGTTATTCCTACTGATCCCACATGTATTTCAATATAAAACTTAATAAATAAATAATAAGTATTTAATATTACATATTATTATTATAGTTATTTAAGTGATCACTTATAAAGTGAATAACTGGTTTAATTCTTAGTTTGGAGATATGTTTTGGAATTTTTTTTAACTTAATTTTATTTATATTAGCTCATATTTGAATTAATTGTTTTTTGTTTTAGTTTGACACTTTGTTTGTTCCCTGTGGACACTTATGTTGCTGTTGGAAATGTTCAGAACAAATTTCATTGTGCCCTATGTGCAGAACTGAAATCTCACATAAATTTGATGTTAAAAGTATAACCTGACTATTACTAATATCAGTTTTTTCATTCTTAGCATTGATAATATTAACAAGTGGTTACTTATTATTATTATTAAAGCATTTATACAGCAGAATTAACTATAGTGTTCATAATACTAATATTTTGATAATAATAAAGACTTATTTAGCTTATATAAAATTATATTTTTACACATATTTTCATATACTATTACTGTTATTTAATTAATCCATGTTAATACATTATAATACATTTATTTTTTTTATTGTACTAAAAATTACATATTTTATAATAAAAATAATAAATGTTCAAAAAAACTTAATAATAATCATAATTCCAGATCATCGTCAACCAAATCAATCACATCGGCATCATCTGTGTTTTTGTTTGGTGTCGGCTTTTTGGTATCTTTCTTTTGTTGTTTTGTCGATTTGAAGTCTATAAGAAAAAACAATACAAATGTTACACATAAAACAGACATTTTGCACAGTAATTTAAACACTAAAATTGCATCATAGTTCTATCAATGATTAAATATGTTAACGCCAATGCAATTACAATACAATGAAATTATTTATTGCTCATTTGGATTTGTATTTGACTCCCTAGTTTCCCATGGTGGCAGGAGAAGGTTTAAATAAATATTTTACTCATCTCTTACCATTCCATGTGCTACTAGTAGTAAGTCAAATCCAAATTAAAATAATAAGTAATAATTATTGCATTGGTATTGTGTTATTTAATCTATGATTCTAGTGATGGATGGTGATCAAATATGTTTGAGTAAGAAATGTAATTTAGGGAAATAAAGGAGTAATAGATACTCGAATAGATATTTATAAGGATAAATATTATTTTTTCTAGAAAAGGTTAGGTACCTATGTAAAATTCTATGATGATAGTGCTATATTATATTATACTAGTAATGATCAATTATGATAATATACTTGTATTTTCAATTTGATTACTAGTGAAAGTTTAAATGAGTTGGTTTATTTACTTTAATTTTTATTCTGTGTGCACGGTAAAAAACTGCGAATTCAAATCATTTATCTAATTACAACTAATATGTAATCTATAATAACCTATTTAATCACTTACTATTTTTTCTTTTAATTTTAGACATTATATTTGTTATTACAACTAGTCATCTGATAATTTAATTAAAAGTAAAATATATTAGGTACCTAATTAGATCCCAACAACCCAACAATAAAAACTATAACTATTTAGGTTTGGATCATAAATTTACAGATTATTTGATAATTTGATCAAATGTAATAGCAATTAACATTTTACATATATCGGTGAAATTATTATATTGATTTACCAAAATAATAAGTTATTAATGACTTAAAATATTTCTTTAAGACCTGTTTTCATTAACAAATTGAAACATATAGCCATAATAGGTATTTCGGTATACCTAATAAGCAACTTCAAATACTTTTCACAGTCACTGTTGAAAAACAACAATGACTAGACGTTTATCCATCACTTACTAATACAATCAGATGATGGTGAATCGTATAATATAATGTATTGACATACCTTCTAATAGTTGTTGTAATGGTTCGATCAGACATCCAAAATCGACCTGGGACAATGCTTCCAGTACATCTTGGGCACTGATGGTCTTCTTGTTCCTGCTGGTTGCGATCGTGGTAGCTTGATTGCTTACGTACAATATGAATACGGACGCCGCTCTGGCCAACGCGGTCTTGGCTTCTTTTGACACAATGATGTTGGCTGGTAACACTTCCTTAGCGATACGAGTGATCGCCGTCACCGGTAGATTTAAATCTTCCAGACGTTCGGCCATTGCGATCACCTATGACGACACTCTGTTATGCAACTGTAGATCAATCTCGTAGCATTCATCAAAAACCAGAACAAGCGTTGCGGACCGACGTTCGTCGACAAGACTACTGGTCTTGGCCAAGTCCACGTGATGGCAATTCGAAAAACAATCGGACGTGCCTACTAAAGAATAAAGACGAAACTGTAAAACAGTAAAACTGACAAGAATCGAAGGACGACAACAAAATAGTGAGCGGTGTAGTCGCTCACTGAAACGCTTTGTTTACGATAACATCGAAAATTAAAACTCTGGAAGGCGGGAACGTGTGTTCGACGCAAAAATCACGATGATACCCATTATAGTGATAAGAAATCTTGTATGTTTGGTTGCAGTATAATACATATCAGGCGTCGGGTATGTATAATGCCAATCTAATCACGAGATTGCGTCACATAATATTATATCATTCATAGCTAAATTTAATATAAATTCTACGTTTCAGTTTGAAATGGGCGGACGATTCAAATTGAGAAAAAATTACTTAGATCTATAATAATCCTATCTAAATTGTATCTTAATTCGCGGTGAAACAGTGAGTTGTATTCAGAGGTGCATTTAGACAATATGCGTCCCGGGACAACGTAATTTTGGCCCCCCCCTCAAAAAAAATGAAAAAAATGATAATATATGCAAATCATATATTGTACATAAAAACATTCTTAATACAATAAAAATCTAGAAATACATTTCAGAAAAATCATTATTTTTAATAAATACAAAAGCATTTGCTGAATATTTTTTGGCTTTTCACCAACTTCGAGGTTCTTCATATTTGATTAAAAGTGAACACATTCATTGGGAAAAGAACTTCCTAAATTATCTACATATATATCTTGAAGACGTTTTGCTTGTTCTCGGATCTCTATGCTTTTCAATTTTTCCAATTGAAAGAAATACAAACCTGAAATTGTTTATTGGTACCTAACGGCTAACATTACTTTAGAACAAATTACAAAATTATAAATTTTTAATACAAAATATATATAATGTGTATATGTATACTGTAAGGATATTATTTTTTTATACTATTATAATTTTTAATAAATATATAGGTACAAAAACTTCCGTTCTTATAAATTTGCCGCCTTTGCGAAACTTAACATTTTTAATCATTTTAGTTACTACTATTATTTAGTTAAGTTTTTATAAATAATTCAATTTGTAGCAAATTGAAAATATTAAATATTATTTAATAATTAAAAAATGTACTTTCCTGTTTATTTATTTAAGACTTCCAAAATGTATGTGTATTTGACTCCTTAAACATAACACTATGTATTAAGTCTGTAATCGTCTAGTTAATAAAATGTGTTAATGAGTGAAGTACTTTCATAAAGCTGATATACCATTATACCAGTGACACAAATTTTGGCTGACACTCGTAAAGTCATAAAGTTAGAAATAACTTAACTTAACCTTAAGTTATTTCAATTAAAATATGATAGATTGATAGGGTATTAGGGTCCTCGAATTAAAAAACAACAACAACTATGTCGATTGACATAAGAAAATTGACTTTATATTAAGATACAAAAATTAAAAATTAATTATAAAAAACGAATTAATAATGTTGTCTTATCTATAAATTATATTAAGTAGTTTCTTCAGTTCCGTGTATTGTTTTAACAGCTGTTCGACTTTGTTTAACAAATATGGTTTTTATTTTGTTTTGGCCAGTCTTTTCTTAACAAAATTATAGCGATTTTACCGGGAATCACACTAAATGTTTTTTTATTTTTTTTGAAAATGTATTCCATAATTTTTCTTACCAAAAATAACATGTTAATATTTTCTTATTCTTTAATATTATACAGTAATATCAAATGTGATAAGTTCCTATTAATATATTTTTCGCCTTTTGTGCCAAGCTTTTGTATTTATAATTATTGTTGGCTTTTCGTAATGTGATGACCTTATCTATAATACTTTCAGCCATTTGACTGTCAGCGTTATGTCCTTCAATTGTTCAGTTTCATCCTAATATTTGCATCTCCTGTTAAAATGCAAAAGGTTAAACGTATTAATTGTTAGATCTTGGATGACCATATGAAACCATAGTTAATGATAATTATTGATGTGTAAGTTTATTTCGTGTTAGTGAACGACCTATTTTTTTACACAAGAAAGAATGATACAAAATAAGATTATTACTAGCTTTATACTATTTTAGTGTTCTTAAATGTATATTTATAGAAGATAAAACTTTGTTGTAAGTTCATAACATCTAAATATTTAAAATAGAATCTCTAAAAGAACAGTAGTTGTTTTTATTGGCGATTTTGCAGATGACAAAACTCTTTTAACAGTTGGATTTCCATTAAGATCCCGAAATAGCTTAAGTATTCTAATCACACTTAAGCGAGTTAAGTGTTAAGCCTATACCGGCTATATCTCAAACATGAATGAATTGGGAATGTAATAAGTCAATTAGTTGTAAATTCACAATTAGACCAAGAAACTGCAGCAGTCGCCAGTCTGGTAACTATATATAAGAAAATCCTAAATCGTCAGTCGTTTGACCATTTTTTCTTCATTAATTAGTAAACACATTATTTAAGGTATGTGTAGCGTATGTTTGATGTTGAAAATTAATTAATATTTATGTATTAATTTAATTTAATTTAATTTATCTATATTCATTGATATTTAAATTAATTAAAAAAATTGAACTATTTTATATCGTTTTTGTTATGCACACAGTGACACAGCAGCATATAAATTATATATATATTACATACACCTATATATAAATAATAAATAAACATAACGCCCATACATATTGGTATATATTATTGTAACTTGTAAGCATTAAAGTTTTCGTATTATATATTTTAAGTTTTAACGTTTATGCATCGGCCAAAACAAATTTGTACTTTTGGCAGGCAACGGCGCACGCGGTACCATATAGTTTTAAATAAAACCAATCTGTAATATTAATACTACAATACAAATTTTCTTGATAAAATAATTTAGAGGAATCTATAGATAAAACTTGACTACACTTTATTTGATTTATATAGGTACTAATTAAAAAGATTAATTTTTTAAACTGGGTTAACATATTTTCCTATGCTTATTGACCTACAACTTGCCGAGTTGAATTTATTATTTGTTAATTATTAACTTTTAGATTAAAGATCTTGTATTCACTTGAGCTAATTGTTTTTATTAACTTGCCCCCACCTTTGTCGACAAGTATAACCATAAGATTATGATTAACATTTCTGCATTCTATAATCTGCAGACCCATGCCCTGTAATGACCTATTGACTTGCTGGAAAAGAAAGATCTATAAACTTACTTGGACCATAAATTAGACATATTTAATCTAGACTTGAACATTATCTGATTCCTGTATATCGTGTAATTTAGTTTACACGTAGACTAAACGTCCACACTATGTAGGTACATTTAAAAAATCGTTTAATCTACGGTTTAAAGGTTATATCTTTGTATATTATATCTATATTTAGCTACAATCTATGACATAATAATTATTATACTCGTTTGGTGATGATACAGTGTTATCACTTATCAATATTTTATCGATGCCGTCCGGTCGTCCCGTTCCCCGTCCATCCACCACCGTGTGAATTATCAACGTCGAGC
Organism: Rhopalosiphum maidis; assembly: GCF_003676215.2. Lineage (NCBI taxonomy): Eukaryota > Metazoa > Arthropoda > Insecta > Hemiptera > Aphididae > Rhopalosiphum > Rhopalosiphum maidis. Next base: position 22,132,997 of record NC_040880.1, on the reverse strand, counting down.
GGTTTGAAAAAAAAAAAAACGAATAGGTAGGTAGGTCGAGTTTTTATTACTTTATAGTTTCGGTGTGTCACTCGTCCGTGTTTACTGTTCGGTATGCCGTTCGTGGACGTCGAAGACCGTCGTGCCCGATGAATATAATATGTGATTTGTCAAATCGAAGAATGTGATTTACATAAATTATTCGAATGGCTGTTGCTAGTGCATGCATTACACCGTTCAGTTTGTGTTCGGCCGCTGTCGCGCGTGCGATGTCGGAACTGTTTTAGAGTCTGTTGCTTGATTTTATTGTTTATTCTATTCTTATAATCCAAACCCGCGCAAATTCGTCCGTTATCGTCGCCCGACTGCTTTGCTCGGATTTATTTATTTGTTTTTTTTTTCCGTTAACGTTTTACCTGCCTACCTATCTGTATCGTAGTATATTCGTGCAGAGCTCGAAGAACATTTTCTACGACCGCGTGTGCGAACTGGTGGTTCAGACATGGACACCGTTAAGGATTGCGTCGATTACCTAAAAGACCCGGAGCTGGTCGCCCGTTTTCAAAGGTCTTTCGGAGTGATGCGGTATGACCCGTCGGAAAACGGTGCTGCCATTCCGTCTCTGGACAATGGCGAGTCCAAGACCAGCAACGGTAATACGGTGCGCAAGTTAAACGAAATCGATCATGTCACCAACAAGTTTTGGTATTACTTGTTTTTGTTTGGCACTTACCTCGGCGATGAAATTGGATACGCTATCGTCATACCATTCTTGATATGGAACATAGATTCGGCGGTTGCTAGAAAAATGGTGCTCGTCTGGGCGGTTGTTATGTACATTGGTAATAATGATTGTTGTTGATGTTTAAATGAGATTTCTAACAACATTATTTTCATGTTAACTTCTGTTCAGGCCAGTCCATTAAAGACATAGTACAGTGGCCGAGACCGCAATGTCCCCCAGTCATTAGACTGCAAACAAAATGGTCTATTGAATATGGAATGCCATCAACTCATGCTATGATTAGTATTGCGTTGCCATTTTCTGTTTTCTATTACATTTCAAATCGATATCAAGTACTTAATTAAAACAATTATTTAAACTATATTTACATTTGTTGGTTTCATTAATTTTTTTTTATAAACTTTTTTAGATCGACTGCAACATTGGTATCCTAATAGTATTGCTATGGTGCATGTTAATTTCGCTTAGTCGTTTATATTTGGGTATGCACACAGTTTTGGTAAGTTATTTATTTAAAATTGTTTTATATAAAAAAAAATAATACATTCCTATCTTATCTAATCTTTACGCTAAATAAACAATTATTGTTTAAATCACAAAAGCATTGATTCAATGATACTCAAGGTTCATTGTAATAGTTAGGTTATCCAATTTGGTGTTACTAAACAATCAATGTTGTTTGTTTTTTTTCTTAAAACCAATAGTGGGGAAACCTTGTCATTTTAGAAGCAAGCTTGTTATTCAAATTAATATTTATTGTATATATTATAAAGATTCTCTGTAATTTATATAGAGAATATATTAGCCTCGTCTTTATTAGTTATTATGTAATATGTTTAAATGGCTACATTAAAAAAACAGATTGAAATCTATAAATACTCAATGCATTACTGATAGAGTTATTTAATTTCTAGTGAAAATACAAAATCTGTGGGTGAATCTGAAACTATTTTAATGTTTTATTGCAAGTTTATATGATATAAGTATACTAAAGATAGAATAATTTAACATTGTAATGTGTTTGGAATTTATTTGGTACACATTTTTAATAAACCTTTTTTGATAAAATAGTTTTATAATAATATGGCATTTATTAACAGCTATACATATTTTTATCTTTAATGTTTGGAATAACTCTTTAAAAAGGCAATGCATTTCACTTCTATTTAACTCCAGTAAAAATTCTCTTTGAGAAAAACTATATTTTATTATTTCTAGAATTTTCACAATATGGAAATAATTAGGATTTAATTTTAAAGTTAACTCCCAATGATATGGCATTCACATACTGATTAACAAATCCACAAGATATACATGTATACTTTTTTTTAATGCATATTACTATTATAGTTAAGTTTCATAATATTTTAGTTATAATATTTATACAAGAACATATTTATAGAGTAGAGTAATATGAATATTTAAATAGTTATTTTTAAATAACAAATACATTTACTTTCATCATTCATTTATTTATAAATTGTATATAATTTTAACTGTAACCAAATTACCTAAAATCTTAATGATTAATTTTTTACCTTAATATTATACAACATACATACAGAGTGATTTTTTTTATTGAACAGCACTCATTATTTCAAAATCTATTAACTTTTTTTTATAATATTTTATTTTACATAAAATCTAATCAAAATAAAACAATATTTTTTAAAATAATTTTATCAATATATATTTTTTACTTTTTTGAATCACAATATAAGTTTTAAATTCAATTTCTGTAGCAGAATATTTTTTGGAATATATTGATACTTTAAAATCGAAATAGAAAGTATTTATACAAATAGTTAATGAGTTATAATTGTTTAAACTGTGTATAAAGTTATAAACAATAAATATTTTTAAGAAATATAATATAATATTCATCCGAATTTAGGTTTTTAGATATCAAAATACTCCAATAAATATGCTGCTTCAAAATATGAACTTCAAAATTTATATCATGATTCAAAAAAGTAAAAACATAAGACATATATAATGATAAAATTATTTTAAAGATGTTGTTTTATCTTGATTAGATTTTATGTAAAAAAAAAGTTAATAGATTTTGAAATAATGAGTGTTCTTCAATAAAAGAATCACTCAGTATATATTACAAAACATATTGAAATGATACTACTTTTTAAATATTAATTTATTGATACAAGCATTAACTTGTACATTAGTTTAGTTATATTATAAATCTACAGGGCTCTTAAAAATTACTAACTCATATGAATAAATTAAAATAATAAAAATTAATTAATAAAATAATCTCAATTTTTACAGTAGTTTTTTTTTTTATATATATAGTTTTTTTTGTCCATTTGTATGTAACTTACTAATTAGTATTGATTAAGATGCAAAAGTCTGTTGTCTGAGGTTACTCATGTATACAATAGAGATATACATATACCTGAAAATAAAAAAAATAAATAGAAATAAATAATACTATGTATTGGCATAGGGTCAAAATATAATCTGGTTCTTCCAGAGAAGCATGTCGCGTGGGGATGCGCAGAAGAACCAATTTTTGTCAGATGGCGGTATGTTTTCTTGCTGGACAGAGTATAGGTATATTATTATTCAGAATGTATGTTTTGCCATAATCCTACTAATTTGGAAAATTATTCAATTTTATTTTGAAAGACCAAAACATTTTTCCCCTACAATAAACAATTTTTTTGTAATACATAAAAATATTATAACAGTTATCAACTAAGTATTATAATAAAATATATTGATATTATTTTATTTATGATTTTTGTATGTATTTGTACTCTATGTACAACATTTATTTCATGTCTTTTATTTGAATGGTATCAAAAAAATATAATTTTTATTGAATTTATTTGTATGTATGTATACATTTATTTTTATAATATTTTCAAGTTAAAAAATTAGATAAAAATACTAAATAGTAATAGTCTGGTAAATTCTCAAATACTGCAAGTAATTTAGATAATAACATAAATACCAAAAAAATTTACTAATAGCATAATTATAAATAATATTATTCATTGTTCATTTAAGTAAAACTATTAAAATAACTTAAAATACCTATACATTTGTATAAATATTAAAATATTTTAAAATTGTTATCCATTTTTATTCTAGGATGTGATTGCTGGCCTGCTATTAGCTACTGTTTTGTTGATTCCATTTGTACCATTGGCTGATGTATTAGACCGTTATCTTATGTATAGTAATTGGACACCATTGATATTTATTGTTGTTACTGTGAGCTTAATACTCATTTACCCAACTAGTGATCAGTGGACACCTACCAAGTAAATCATATTTAAAATAAATTATTAATGTCTTTTTTAAGGTTTTAAACAAAACAAGGAATGTTCTGGTATAATAAAATGGGTTTTTTTTTTAACTATTTTATTTTGCTTATTCATTATGTTTTATAAATTTGACTACTATTCATGATAAAACATACAATACTTCAAAATGATTAAGAAATCCAGTTTTTGAAATAAAATCATGTTTTGGTGTCCAAAATAGATTGTATTAGTAAGAATATTTAACTGAAAATTGTTTTTGGGTAGGTCAAAGATAAACCATCATCATATCTATAAATATAAATATAATTATAAATTTAATTTGGTTCTAAACAAATGGGTTATAACTAAACTACTTCTTTACTTATACAAAATAAATGTAGGGATATACATTACTGGACTACTATATATTTTATTATAGTACAAATAATTTGTTTAGTAATTGGTATACAGTATTTATTTTTTTACTCTATATTTGGGACATATAAATAAGTGATAACTATACGTACATATAATTATTTAAATTAATTGGCTTTGAAAAAAAAGTGTTCACTCATTAATGTGCAACTATATATATATAAATAAATAATAACTAGGTAATATACAAGTTATACTTAAAAATAAGTAGTATTTTTTTATAAATTATGATGATTCAAGTAATATATTATTATTTTATATTATATCAATTTTTCTTTAATTTTTGCATATAATTACTTTGTTTTAAATTTTAATATAAATATGTTTTTGTTTTAGGGGCGATACAACTCTTATTTTAGGAACTTGTGCGGGTATATTGACTGGAGGTTGGTTGCTTGTCAAATTAGGTATACAAGATGATATTCGTGTTATGAATCCAATAAATAATTCTATTAATTGGCCTTCAATTAATGATTTAGGTAAGTACTTACACTATTGAGAACATAAAAATGATGTTAATGTATTTTTAATTTATTTTCCCTGTTTGAACTACTAAAAAAACATTGTATACATTATACAAATTATCAATATTTTTGAGGAAAAATTTAAAGAAATAATATATAATTTTTAAAGTCTATTGTTTATTTTAAGTATCAATTTTTTTCTAATTGTTCATAATAATATTTTTCTATTTTCTTTCTGAAATTTTTTTTTAATAAAAATTCAGGGAAATTTAATGAAAAAATATGCAATTAATTTTTGTTAGGATGACAAATGTATTAATAAAGATTTAAAATATGTAATTTTATAAAATTTTTTTTTTTTATTAGGTGTGATTGTGATCAGAAGTGGTTTAGGATATGGTTGCATAGTCATGTTTTTCTTAATTATTAAGTACTTTCTGTGTATTATTGATAAAATTTTAATAAAAAGTGGTATGAAAATAATTGACGATGTACTGAAGAGGCATATTCCTTTGTTAGATATTACATACAAATATTTGACATTTTACTTGGTATCTTTCAATATTATAGTTTTGATACCATTCTTGCAAAGCTTGTTATTTGTATCAAGAGAGTCATTTTACCATGAAGCTAAGTAGTTAGTTTAACTTAATATTATGGCCCGTTACCACCTTATTTATGTAAATTACATACATGTACGCTTTGATATATGTCCTTTAATGATACTTATTCTTTAAGTTCTTAAGTTCAATAATTGTGTTTTATATTTTATTTAACTGTATCTCATTTTGAACAAAATATTTGTCAACAGTCAATTTAAGAATATTATGAGTTCATTATTATATAAAATTTCCAACTTTAATTTAATTGTTATTATTGTAAAATTAATACTAAAATTGTTTATATTTGAGTAATATAATTTTATATCAATTTTTTTTTGTGTATATATCTTAGTAATACTAATAATTAAGAAGACCATGCACCAAAAAGTAAAAATTACAATACACTATTTGAAACTTATACATATTCTACTAAGACAGTGCATAAATTAATTAAAACATAATGTTACAAAATGATGCTGTCTAATATATTATTATTATTTATGATATGATGTAATATTTTTATACTTTTATAAATCAATCAAACAATTCTTATGACTATGATTATTGTGTGCCAGATTATATTTAATTATGTCATAAAAAATGCTCCATTAATATTTGGTTATTTATACATTAATTTTAATTTTTTTTATTTATTGAGATAAACACTTAAGTTGGCTCAAATAAAGGATTATATCAGTAATATCAGAACAATTTAAATGTAAACAAATAAACAATGTTATCATAGAATAATATTGTATACCTATTAAATATTTATTTTCTCATTATAATATATTATTGTTATATTATAACAAACTTCCTATAGCTCCTTTTTTTAACTGGTCAAAAACTGTAGATTTGCATATGCGTTATTTAGATATAACTAACTCGACCTATAAATTATGTCTGTATTAGCCGAATATTAATATTATCGTTTTGTTTTTATCAAGGTATTCTTAATTGTTTTTTGTCGAAATCAATCGAGCATTTTTTTGGTGTATAAACTTTAACCATAAGACTTGGCTCTTCTATAAAATAGTCGTTATTTTTACATTTATGTAGAATAAGTAAAGCTTTATCATAACCCTAAATGACAAAATTTAACAATAGGAAAATACAGAAAATCATGACAAATGGAAACCCTAAAAATATTCGATTTTTGTGATCCGAAACAAAATTCATGTGTGATCTACAATATAGCGATTTATGGGTGTTAAAAACGGAGCTATAAACTTACCTCGAGTCCTAAGAAATATATTGATATAACATTTATTAAAAACGATCAGGTTGTTTTTTTAATTTTTAGATGACAAACTGACAAAGAAAGAAAAAGAATTATTCATTTGAATATCGATCAATTTGTTAGTGGAATTAAACATAATAAACATACGTTTTCGAGTATAAAGAATGAAGATATTACGTACACCTTGTGCGTCATCCAAAATTTACCAATACAATATATTGTTGATTAAATTAAAAAGATAAATAGGTAATTTCGCCTATGTGCTATGACTGTAAGACTGTTATATGTACTGTAACACTTGTAAGACTGAATTTTACTCGATATCATTTGATAAATTGTATACCTATCAATGCTATACCTAATATATATCTGTAGTGTTCAGTTTTATGCTGTTTTAATAATGGGCATCCAAGAAAAAAAAAAGGATAATGAAAAAATATTAAATATATAATATTTAACTATACAGTGGAATATTTGGAATTTTTTTCAGCATGGCGTGGAATATGTAATAAAATTTAACAGAAACAAGTATAAAATTTTATTTTATTTCAACTATAATGATTGTGTATAAAAACGTATAAGCAGTGGCGTAAATTGTGCTAAATTGTTAGGGTTGCAATCAGTTTCTAGGTTCGGCAGATACCCTAAAAGACACCCCTCTAAAATATTTTATTTTATTCTAGATATAACATTACAACTACATAAATTCAACAAAACTATTTTAATCTTAAACACATATTGTATCTATTGGTAATTGGTATATATTATGAATATACGCCATAAATAGGGTATATAATTATTTATTGTCAATAAAATAAAATTTTGACTTTAAGTTAAGGTAGTGTGTTTAACAAAATATCCCTAAGAGGATGTTAGCGCATTGTTTGTTTTCTCTCTCTAGCCCATGCGCAATATAGACAAAATGCATTTACGCAGTCTAATTAGAACTCGCTCAATTTTGGTTCTAGAGTAAATATACTTATTATAAAATTAAATTTTGATAATATTTCTGAGTACAAAACGATGAGTTTTTTCCATTATCCCCAATACAACGTTAATTATGTAGTTTAGAAATAGCTATAAATTACAACATTTTTAAATAACCTTTAACTTTTCAAAATTTTAATTTTTTTTAAAAAAACTCATTATTTTGTATTCAGAAATATTGTCAAAATATTTTATTATAGGCATATTTACTCTAGAAACTAAAATTGAGCGAGTACTACTCAGACTGCGTAAATGCGTTTTGTCTATGTTGCGCGTGGGCTAGAGAGGGAAAACAAACGGTGCGCTGACATCCTCTGAAATAGGTATTTAATGATATTAAATTAATATAAATTTAATTTCAATAAATTGTAAATGAATACTAAAGATATAATATGAAATTAATTATTAACTATATTGATCTTTTTCTTGTAGAATGGAGGTTTTCTTCAAAAAGGTTAACATTTTTCTCAACATTTGTATTAATATTTTTCTAATAATCAAGTACAACAATTAATACCGAAAAAATAAAAAAAATGTTTACAAAAATAAATTTTAATTTGCTCAATAATATAATATTACCTTAATAATTAATATAATATTAGATTCAAGTCGGCCGATCACAATAAATATACATATTGGTATAATAATAGAAAATGATTAATAACAAAACTATAAATAAATGTGAAAAGGATATAATATAATAATAATTCCAGTGCTTCAAAACAGAGTTAAACATTGGTTCTCAAAATATAAATTAGTTAATTTATTATTGTATTGACATTTCAATTTTTTGAAAACTGAAATCGTGATTTTTTGGAGTCGCAAAAAGATACTTTTGCGACCCCCAGTTTACGCCACTGCGTATAAGTTATAAGTGTACCTATAGCTGTACATAGCTGCACTATAAATAGTAACTAGTAAGTACATAGATTAGGTAAACGCTGATTAAGCGAGAATAAGATGTAAAATATTCCATTGTCCCGTGGACCATTATATTATTAGGTACTATTATTATTGAGAACTGTTCATTTTTTATTCCGTATTTATAAACTATTATCTTAGTATCACTCGGAAAATAAAAATGTTTAGTTATCAAGTACATTTTATTCGACCAATAAATACTATTTCATATTTTAAAACATACCTACGTAGATTAGAAATGTAAAAATAAATATTCGGTTTTACATTATGTTCTATTAAATATTAATTAGGTATTTATGCGTAAGTCATTAAATTATTTTACAAAAGTTGGTATTTTTAATGAATATCTTTTTTTTTTTAATTTTACCATAAGTTACAGTCATTTTAAGAGAAAAATTTAGAGTAGTTTTCTAGAGCGTCAGGAAAAATCCTAAAAATGTACAGATAAACGCGAATTTTTACGCATAACCAGTTTTTGACAAAACTGATTTTTTTATTTTGCTATAACTTAAAAACTAATCATTGTTACTATAAAAAAAATTTGACAATCTTTAAAATGTAATTCCAGGTTTATTATAAGTTGTACTTATCGTAGTAAAAAAATAAAATCAAAAACCGTTAGTCACAATTTTTGCTTATAAACATTTAAAGTTCAAATGTTTACGAAAGGATTTTTGAAGTTGAAAATTCATAACATTTTTGTGATTTATACCTAAGGTTAAAAAAACCAATAAAAGGGTTTCAATAACTGTTAAGGTCGATATTTTCAAATAAGATTTTCAGAAATCACTCCTGTAATATGCTAAAATTTATGTAGTAGTTGTATGTTCTACTCTGCATAGATTACAATATGGTGGTGCATATTAAATAGACTAATAGTGTCATGTTAAACTATTTCGCTTGTTTTCCCATCAATTATTTTTATTAATACTTAAAAATATTATTAATTATGTACAACTAATGAAATTTTATATAATTTTAATTTTTAATTTTTAAATATAATAAATATAATTAATTGTCTGCAATAATCATACTTAAGTTTGTAGGTATATAGAAATAACTGTTTTATTTGTTCGATTTTAATAGTCTTTGTATGATATTTTTATTACGCATAATTTCCGTTCCAATTATAAACGTTTCATTATTATTTGGCCTTGACCGTAACACGTGTACTAGTAGCATAAATTAAATACAAATATACGCATATAGAATTCATATTAGAATCGTGTAAAATGCTAGCACTTATAAACCGAAGCAAAAAAAAAAAAAAAAATCAAAGCCAATAATACTATAATATTGCTTTAAACCTTTAGTGATGTGTGCAGCGTGTCAAATTAAATGCGAAATTGATTTCCGTACTAATAGTGTAAGTACTGGGTTAACATGGTTAGACTATATAAATATGTATATTGTATATATAAATATAACAGCAATAGATCTATTATTCGACAGATTTTTTTATTACGTCCTTCTAAACGAAATGCTAATTAAAAGGTATTGGTAGTTATAATAATAACTATTATATTATAAATTACAAATGCGGCCAAGTGGCATTGTACCTTAATCCTACAGTAGGTAATTAATATAGTTTATAGTAGGTAGGTATACCATATAATACCATATACCATGTATATTATACAAAACCAAAGAATTGAATTATAATGAAATGTTATGAATTTATTTAAAGTCACTTATAAATGCACGTAAAATATATAAAATATTAGAAAAAAAATTATTTGTTGTCAACATAAATTATTTAAATTATTATTAATTATTTATGTTGACAACAAATAATTTTTTCATACGTGTTAAGTACATGGTGTCGTGAGGTGATGAGGAGGGGGCAAACAATTATCACTGGGATGGCAATATTCTGAATATTTCTGTCAGAGAATAATTAGGATTATACTGTCTGTATCTACTTATGCATTTGTTTCCCCCCACGGGATCCGAATGTATATTATTGATATGCAATTTGATTACATTCTTTAATTATTCCGATCTTCCATGACGATTTATATGAAAATAATTGTGTTTTTTTTTTAATTTTTCTGGTTGGCATACCTACCTAAACGTCCAAAATCCGTTTACATAATTATATTCAATTTTTAATGATCCAAATTGAAATTCATGCGTTGGCAGTTTATCTATATGGAAACCTATAGGTGTTGAAAAATGAAGCAATAAATACTCATCAAGTCCCAAGGAACATGTATCTGATGCCAATTGGTTCAGTAGTAGGCCCATAGAAACATACATTAATTATTTTTGTATACTTATTCATATAACAGTGACAAATATATCCCAAGATGTATATTTCGGTGGCGGTATATACTATATAAGTTACGTCAGTTAGGATGCATAATAATGTTACCGTATTTTAATAAAACACTAAAACATTTTAAGAAGTTTAGAAGAAGTGCACTACAGTCTATACAGTGTAATTATTTATTTATACATTATACATTTATTTTCACGAATGAATGTACAATTAAAAGAGCTTTTATATTTTATTATCATTAAGCTTCATTTTTAACTCAGTAATTGAATAAAATAATTATTTAAAAATAAAACTTGTTTTCTATCTACGATACAGTAATATATTTATAAAAACTTGTTAATAATATAGCCACTATAGTAAGAAAAATAGGTACTCGTAATATTATTTTTTTTTTATTTTCGTATAATAATAAGAATCGGATACTAGCTTTAAAAATTTTAAAAATAAGCAATATAATGAAAATTATTTTATAATCTATGATGTAAAATTCAATACTTATTAGTTATTAATTTATTATTAATATTGTGGTGGTACCAACGGCTGATTCCGACAAACTGCAGGTACCTAATAGATTCGGTTTCATGTTTAAGATAAAGAATTGAGTTCGCTATTGAGGAATTATTTTTCATTAACGATAAAAAGTTCGTACCTACATTATATTTCATTATTGTTATAAATAAAAAAATAAGATTTTTTTTATTGATTACGTGTACAAAATACAAATTTAACTTCAACGACTGGGATATGAGCACTAGGTATAGTAGCAGTGCTCGACTTGGCAAAATTAAAGTAGAGGGACTTTTAAAAAAAGAGCGTCCCCGTCACTTGTTAAATGTTACTAAGCCGTGGGGGCTACGCCCTCACAACCCCTATACCCCTCTTTAAATCATATGAAAAATATTTATAAATAATCAAACTAAAAAAAATTAGTGTAAATATTATATTGTATATTTTAGTTATAACTAATATTATAATAAACTCAAAACTAACTAAATAAAAAACAATTCATTTTGACTATTTATTTAAATAGTTCCATAATTTATCATAAGACGTATATTTTAGGATGCAATAGTAGTTAGAACAAATATAATGTGGAACAAATATTTTGTGGCACAATTTGTAGTGATAATTTGAGATAATTAGTTAAATAATAATAATAAATATCTTAATAAATTATTATGATGTTATCACGTGCATTTTGATAAAAATTAAGAATGATGCAGACGATGCAGTGTCTCCTGTGTTCTCCTTAAAAATAAAAATAGGGGTACGCTAAAATTTCTGAAAAATTAGTTGGAGTACTCCGTTCCCCTGCATCCCCCCCAAATTGAGCACTGTATAGAAGATGCATATTACAATGTACAATGTACATGTCATTTGAAAATAAAAATATTTAAGATATTTATTTATAAAAATGAATGTTTAAAATAATTTGATATTAAAGAATATAATATAAATAAATATGTTTTATACAATAGAAACAGATTTACAATATAATTACATACCTAATATGTATTTAATAAGGTTGTTTTTTGTATGACATGATAACAATGGCGATGAGAATATAATGAATAATTATTAATATAAATAATATTATTGATATTTATAGCTTATTTAATATTTGTGTTTGCTTGAAAAATTGAATGGCATTTCATTCATTGGTAGGATTTGGATTTAAAATTTCTGCAGCAATCATATATTACTTATTATTAGTTATATATGTTGTTTGATAATTGAGGTAATAAAGTACGACTAACATTCGAGATTTTGAGAGTATTGCAGATTTTATAGTTATTATCAGAACTGTGGTAAGTATAGTCTGGTCTGGTATGTCAAATTTTAAATTAAATTTAACTCAAAGTTGAACTCAATTAATTTTTTTCATTAGCGATGCTGATATTTGGGGTTTTGTTCCACTTTTTGGGATTTATCTGATTCTTATGATTAGTTCAATTTAGTTATTTGACTGATGCATATTTATTCTGCCACGAGGAATGAGTGTGTTTGTTTTAATTATTTTGAATGATGTTTTACACGTATGAACGCAATATAACATATTATATATTTTTTTTCACATACTCAAAATTTATATTTGGATCATACGTTCATAGTATGATTTTTTAATTTTAATTTTTTTTATAAATTTATTTGTGAATAAAGTATGTTTTACTTTGAAGAAACTATTTTTGGTTTTTTTTTATATTTAAAAACTAGTAATGTAGTAACTCATAATTTATATAGTACTCAAAATTACGTGGTTGTTTACATAACAAGCTGACTAATATAGGCTTATTAGCCTTGTGTAATAATATTATTTATGTTTCTATTATATGTTAAAGCTTTGACAGCAATGGTTATTAGCATATTTTTAAATTAGATACAGTTAAGGTCCTCATACACCGCTATGGTGTGGCCGTGGTAGCGGTGGCGTTAAAACTTAGTCGGACACAATTAAACCGTTTAGTATTTACCGTCGTGGTCAGACAATATAATTTTATCACTACCGTTATTTTTGTGTGTGGGCCTTTATAAGTAAAATAAATAAATAATATTTAAAATTTGTGAGTTAATATTATGGAAAATTAATATATTGATTCCGTGTTTTCTTTGTTAAGTGCATGTTGAAGTGAAGCTGAGTTAATAACGATTTTTTGTGTTTTGGTGGTATTTTGGGTATTTGGTCACAATTTGATTGATCGTAAGGTCTCCCTTGCATGTGGTGTAGCATGTTGCCTGTCGGGGCCAGTTCTTTGTAGGTAACGAGGAAGGAGTGGGCTAAATACATGTATCCTATTTTGATTGTCGGGTGATTAATACTATTTTATTTAGTACATTTATATTACGTTACTAAATGAAAATTAATCAAAATCATATATATTTAATTTGAATATGGTATGTATAATTCTTAAGTACTTATTAACATAATATATAGATTTAATTGCCGCGAGAACGCATGTAACTGTTAAATTAGAAAATCTCTGATAATTAGTTTAGTGGTTGTAAGTGAAAACAATTAAATGTATGCAATTTAAATGCTAGGCTTGGTCATTTTTAAGCCTTTATATTTCAACAAATGTAACCGTGAGGGGTACATTTCACCCCTTAAATCCGCGATAACCAAGCAGTGGCAAAAGGACGGGGGTTTATAGAGAACCGAATATAAGAGAAAGAAGGATAAAGAACGAGAAAACACATTTTAGTAATTTAAAAGCTTTATTCATGACTTTCGAGGTCTTGCCCACATTTTCATTTGAACATTGCCGTGAGACTACAAAGCTTGTAAATTATTCAAATGTTCAAAATCACAATGATGTATTATTCTGTTTAACAGAGTCGGATCTAACCTTTTTGCGCCCAAAGCAAAATATAAAATGGTGTACCTACATATTATTAGTTGGTTTACCTAATTAACCCCTTCCGTTCTAGTAAGTCAGTCCGAGAACCCGATTTTGATTCTTCCATTATCAATATAAGTGTATGCAAAAAACAGTACGATTTAAAAACAATACTCTTTTTGTTGACCTTTGGTAATACTTCTATTATACTAGTATAATTAATGTTGACATATTTGAAGTCTTTAATTTTAAATGTCTTTAATGCTCTATATGAAATATAGAGGCCATGTGTTCCAGACCTACAAAAAACTATGTAAAAGTATTTTTTTCGCAAACAAATCAGTAGTAAAAACAATACCTGTACTTACTAACTATTTATTAATTATTATACACAAAATTATTCCAATTTTTTTTAATTAATATAATATTTAACTGTTTAATAAAGTACGAATTTAATATGTCGTGTTTTCATCGTGACTTAAGAAATAATGACAATTTAATAATAATAAATAAATAGAATTCGTGTTTACAATCACAACCATACAAAAAATTAAAAAGCCTTTGTATGTTGTATCATAGACAACTATTTTTAGAAAAAATAAATATTAAAAAGTGGCCTCTATCAAAGAATAAGGATTCAATAGCTTACACAAACCTACATTTTGCAGTTTTAAAATATACAAATAAATACAAATTAAATACTCGTAAAGTCGTAAGCTGTATAATTAAAAAGTGATAAACTCTAAACAAATTAGAATTATATAAAGTATTCTTGGTACCACAACAACCATTAGGCATAACATCGTTTTGTAAATTACCTAATGTAAACGAGAAAATAGTTTTTGAAGTATTATTTAGGAAAGGGCCTTTTTCCAGCCTTATAAAAAATAACAAGTTAGTAAAGTGTATTACTATTGTTGTCATGAATCTTTACAATTGCACTCTCAATTATTAATCGCATATAAATTATCTATTTCTTATATTTTCTAATCGAAGAGATTTTTTTGTTATCATAATTAAAATGAATAAAATATATTAATACGTGTTAGTTATTTCTGTTCATCAATCAATACAATGATGTAATATTAAACAATCATTATGCCAGTCGACTTATTATAAATAAAGTTAAAACAAATTATAAAATAATAATTATTATTAGGTATAGTATATTGTATAATTATTATTATGGGGAGTATGATTATCAAATGTCAATAATATATTAATATTTCATGAAAATTAATCGCAAGGTATTTTTATTTATCATAAAATTATATTTAATTTATAATTCATTATTGATACTTGACAATCATGTTTTTAAATGTAAATTACACTTGAGAAATATAATTAATTTTTAACAGGCTTTTTTTAGAGCTCTATAAGTTTTTTTATGCTATTCATGGAATCTTAATTACGGGATTTTTTTATCCATTGTATATTTTTCCAATATCGAATCACTAAACTACCTGTCTGATCCAGTCAAACTACATTCTCTGAAGTATTTTGGTATAGCCATCACATAGTCAACAACTGAAGATTTAATGTAAATAGATAACGCTAACGTTACACGATACTTTTGATAATGTTAATTATTATCCTTACAAGTAATAAGTAATAATAATGTCACTATTAAAGCACATCACCTATTACCGGAAAATTACAACTATGTAACATTTTAGTGATTTGGTGCACTCCTTTACTCAACAGCCAAAATATGTCCAACTCATCTTTATTGAAATAAGCTACACTATTTATCCATCTATCGCGATATATATTTATTATTAAAATATCGTCAAGCTTTATTAATAACTTCAAATCATTAATTAACCCTTTAAATAGCTGAATTGTCTACCTTATTCAATTAATCTCAACTATATTACAGTAAAAATGATGAATAACTCGTTCACTACAATAAGTCTTTTCTTTTTATCATTTTCAATTTTGAATTTCTGATGGACTTAAAAACCATGTTAGTGTACTGGGTATAATCTGGCTTAACAATAGAAAACTGATCAATCAATTCTCATTCAAGTGTGAAGTGTCGCTAATGGGTGGGTACTTAATTAATTTATTCATGTTTGTAAATTCTTAAATAATACCATACATATATTGTGTTAATGTAAAGATTATTGAAAGTTTTATAAATTAAAACAAAAATGTTTTGTTTTGTACCAATCCATGTTCTTTAATATTTCTCACGTCCATTCACGTTTTCCATACCCTATCATAGAACCTCATATGCTCTGAACACCTTTAAATAGAATTTTCATCGAATATAATAAATATTTTATGTTTTGATTTTTAAAAATCAGATAATTCATTAGTTTTAAGATTAAGCTAGTTGTTATTAAATACTAATACCACTTTACTTGAGCATCCTGGCGTTCATAATAACTATAGAAGCTAATTATTTTATCTTTTTTTTTAATCGTTTATATAATATAATATTATTAAGTGCCTTTATGGAATTCTGGCAAGTGGTAATGAATAATGATACGAAATATATTGATGCCATTTTATTTTCATTAAATATTATTTCCATGATATCTGTGTTATAGGTATCTATACATTTTTAATTACTTAGAGGCTATAATTTTAAATTTTATGTTATTAAACCTTAATAAATAATATCATATTAAAAAGTCAGGTTTTAATAAAATAGTTTTTATTACATTTGTGTAGCTATTGTAATTTAAATTATTTGAAACTCATTTAAATTTTAATATATATTAATACTATTATATGATAATTTAACTTACTTTTATAAAATTAACATTAATTACTTTAGAAATGCGAAATATAATTGCATTATTATATTTCCTTTAACGTGGGCATTGGTGGAATATATAATACAATACATTTCCCTTAGTTTACGATACATAGTTTTATTATATAAATAGTATATACAACAGTTAACTTGATTATAGATGGAACAATTTCTTTTTAGAATTTAATCCTTTCATCTTTAGAAATGTTTTTATTATATTTAGATTTTATATACTCTGATAAGTACGCGTCGAGATAAATGTACTTGTGTATTTTAATTTAATTATAGTTAATACAAGTTTTTATTAAATTTTGACCTGCAATAGTTAAAGCACCTATACTGGCTATACTTTGTTAAGCTTCATTTCCTATACTATAAATTATTAGTTTATACAGGTAATAATTTACTACTTTACTAGTATAATTTAATTACCAAAGATAATATTTATTATTCGTGTGGAATATACGTCATTTCGACGCGTGTCAAATGAACGCAGTCATTTGAAAAAACGGCAATTGGGTGCACACGAAATTCGACTCGTGTAATTCATGCCGCCACTAACTAAATTTAGGCATGAATTAATTTCGACGCAAAACAAAAAAACGTAGTCTATATATTACAGTTATAAGTTATAAGTAACTTCAAAACCGACAAAGTGTTTTAAGGTATTTCTTACAGTTTTAAGTTTTGTAAATAGTTTAATGTACCTATATAATATAAGTATGACAAATTATGTTTTATATATCAATAATATTATACATTTAAAACTTTGCACCTATTTTTAAATTATGAATTTAATTTAATTAGCGATTAGTTTTTTTACAATTATACAAAGAAAATAGAAACACCAACACGTCACAACTTATTATGTTAATCTTATAATATGAAATAAAATCAGTGATTTTAACCAATTTAAGTAATTATAGAAAATATTTAAACGTGATGACAAAATTGTATGAGTCGAAGTGTTGCATGCATCCAGTTTAAATGTCGATCGTCCGAATGACCGCGTTCATTTGACGTGCGTCGAAAGACGGGACACCAATCGTGTGTTGTGTGTATAATATTATATTTATGCAATATACATAAAACATCATTTTTACAGTACCTATACATAGCTGGGTATATATTTAATGTATGGATTTTATTATATGAGTATTTACAATTTACGCTTCAAACAAAATGAAATTAAAAATTTTATAAAAAGAAAGGAATACTCGTAATGGTATAAATAATAAATATAATACGCGGATGTATGTGTGTTATTAGTAATATATTAAAAAAATATAAAACATAATATAGAAATAAATAATTTTAGCAAAGTATCTAATTATTAGTACCGATTACTTTTAATATGTGGGTTAGATTTATGTTATAATACTTAAATGAAAATTATATTCAAAATTGCTCAAAAATTAATTAGGAATTAAAGAATTTTGAAGTAGATTGAAAGAATATCCTGTAATTTATAATCTACTGTTGAAGCTGTTATATGCAGATTATTGGTACAATAAAAATGTTTCGTTGTAAATTTTCGGAAAATATCTACATAAGTATCCAAATAATAAACTATTAGATATAGGGAATTTAAGATTGCATAAATATTTGGATTATTTGGATTGTTTTAAATTTGTCATATACCTACGCATTTAAAATTCAATATAATTATTGTAAAACGTGATTTGTTGAAAATAGGAAAAATATATTTACAAAATTGTTAATGTTTTCTCTTTTAATTTTTTTTCTCGTGTTTTAAATGATATAATTGTAACAGCTATTAGTTTTTTTTATTGCTTATAATACAATATTATTTACATAATATTGTTATTTATATGTACTTGTAAGAAAGAGAATATTGTACACTATAATAGGGTAGGTCATTTAAATAAATGAAAATATACGATAAAATTTAAAAAGTTAAAATTGTTTATTCTATCGTTTAGTTTATTATTTTATAGTTAGTTAATAATTTGTAGTGTATGCTATATTGCTATAATGAAATACGAACTCCTTTCGTTCAGTATAGATAGTAATTAAAAAGATGTTATCACTTATCAATAATTTTAACATTTTTAATGATAAACATGATAAATATAAAATTATATGCATGTCTGCATATTTTTTTTGGTTGTATACCTATAATTATTTGTGGAATTTGCGCTATTTTAAAATGTATTTATTTGTGTTAATTTTATTCAAAATCGTTGACGGGTATCGTCGTTATGCGATACTCACAATCATAATTAATTTTATTATTTTTTTTAAACAAGTTTAAAGGAATTTGTTATCATAGACCATTAGGTTATGTTACACATTTCTATT
Source organism: Rhopalosiphum maidis (assembly GCF_003676215.2). Classification (NCBI taxonomy): domain Eukaryota; kingdom Metazoa; phylum Arthropoda; class Insecta; order Hemiptera; family Aphididae; genus Rhopalosiphum; species Rhopalosiphum maidis. The sequence goes on along the minus strand of NC_040880.1, from coordinate 22,113,653 downwards.
TTTTATAGGTGACTTATAAACTTTTTTCTTATATAAAATATTAACCAAAAACCTTATATTAACTATAAAGAACAAGGTCTATGGCAATAATAATAAAATCTTGCTATATATATATATTATTATTATAACCTATTGGATCAAGGCTATCCTTTCAAGAAAAATAACCATAACATGTGAATTCACATAAGTACCCAAATGTCGTGCATCTACAATGAAACCTATTGTTACTAGATGCTTAAAAAGTGATGAGTTTAGAAATATCTTTCAGATCTCATAACAGGGGGGACGAAATTCCCTGGAATAAAATAGTTTTTATACATACCATTTTTAAAAGAAAGTGATATAATAAATATTTTTAAAATGTTAGTTTAACATGTTATTATTTTTAACTAAAAATATTTACTTACGAGTTACGATTAATTAATATTTAACATTAAATATTATGTAAGTTCAAAAATTAAAAATTTAGCTTGATCTATTATTAAAGAATCATTTAGTGAAAATCAAAAAAATCAAGCTATATATTTTAGTTTTATAAATAAACACCGAATACAATTAATTTTCATTAATTATAAATTTTATATTATGATTTTCAAATATTAACAATATAAATAGCTAATAATATTAATAATATTTTGCTTTGTATTATGATATGTTTAATTATTCTCTAAAAAAGAGGGTAATAGTTTTGTTATACCACTTTGTTGCTTATTAAAATAAACATTTTTTTTTCTTTTGATAATTATTAAATTACTGAATTGATTATAACATATTCAGATTATTTATTGATCAAATTGCATTTATCATAATATATTTAATATGAAAAGCCATTGTAAATAATCCTTGAAATCTTAAAATCGCAAATAGCAATACTTGAATACCAACGGCTGCATTGATTTCCAGATTAATGCAAATCATAGAATAACTCTCTTTAATGTTCGTTTTGGCTCGTAGATATACTTACCTTTAAAACAGTTATTAACAGGTAAGGTTTTAAGAAAACACGGGGTAGGGGGATGTTTAAGCCTTTAAAATATCTAACTAGATTTAGAAATATCTAAATTTTAAGTGTCCAACAAATTAATCGAGTGCCGACTGACAGTTTAATATTGATGCAGTCTAGTCCCTCGCGACCATCTTATATGGTCCCTGCATATTAAGTGCTTTTAATATCGCTATTTTTATAGACATATTTCACACTTTTGAACTTTTATGAATGATAGGATTTACTTTATATTTTACAGATAATGTGACCTAATGCTCAAATATTTTTATACTTACTTATATGTATAATTGTACGTCGGTGGTTGCCGGTCGATGTATTTAATTTTTAAAAAATCATTGCTGTATATTGTATAAGTTAAGGAACCTAGTGTACTCATTGAATGGCTTTAGTATTACACTGAGTTATGCAATTATGTGATTTATGGATAATATTTACATTTTAGAAAATCTGTTTAAAGGATAAAATTTTTATGGCAACGCAGAGCATCAAAATGTTTAATAATTGTTTTGCAAATCAATTATGTATATCATACGATTTAACTCTCATTATATTTAATATTATCTTCCTTTGATATTCTCCTCGAATTTAGAAGTATATATAATAATGATTATCACAAGTTTAATGGTTGAACGGATAATCAAATTATAATCTTATTGTCTATTGAAATGGAGTAGTACGCTGTCCACTGCCTGTACTGAAAATAAGCAAACAGTCATACTTAATCGACACTCTAACAATAATAACAATTAGTGCACTGATACAATTATTATAACATAACAAATCTATCAAATACCGTTTGATTATTATTATCATAACCGAGATATTATTGATTAGACCTTGTTTGTATAGGCAAATTCCATTTATATAAATGTGTAGATACCTCGATATCAGAATCCTTCAAAATTGCATTATAATAAACATATATTTCTATATTTTCTAGGATAAACTTAAAATTGACACAATCATTAAATGTAAATCTATAGATTATTTTAATATTCTAATATTTTATGTTCTAAACTGTGCTCGAATTTAGAGGGGGAGGAGGAGGCAATTGAGAGAAATTTCTATATTATATTTGTATATTATACATAAGAGCATCCTATTAATTATTTTCCTTAGAACATATTTTTTTAACATAACTAGGTAGGTGTTATTTTGGTAATTGAAAGCATTAATTACCTAATTAATTATTTTTTTTATATAAATAAATGGTTATTGTTCTAAAATATTTATTTTAATCGCTTATAAGAATTTGTTACTGGTACATTGTTTGTTCGAGATTGATTGTTGAGGTAGGTGGGTTTTATCCCTCAAAACTAGGTTTGAGTTCAATAATTTTTAGGGACACTTATATTTTTAGTCCTTCTTTTATTTTCCTAATTCGAGCACTGGTTCAAAATATACGCTTATATATAAATTATGCCACAGGTAAATATTTATTAATTACAAAAATTACATAATAAATTAAGGATTTGTTATTTCATATACAATCAAATTATTGATAAATAATTTATTAGAAAAAAAAAAATGAATTTAAAACTACTTAGTGATACGCTAATTAGCATCATAAATACAGCCAACTAAATCTACTTATAAAATTAAATGCGGTATGCGGTATTTCACGGGATAAAATGTATTGTGTATGTTCACGAGTACACCTACACGTACAATAAACCACAGTTATATAATATTATAATTAAATGAATTCAGTTAAGTATATGATTAATCTGGCGTTGATATACCTACGTATTATTATATTATATAATTATTGTACAATAACGATGATAAGACGCGATTCGATTAATATCTCTAAACGACAAACATATAGTAAAGTTATCGATAGGTAAATCCAGTCGATTTAAAACAATTTTGTAGATTTGTATTGGTATACATTTAGTTTATACGACGAACATTTATTATATATTTATTATGATAGCTATATTATATAATTATAATACAATAGTGTAAACGAAATATACGACATAAATAATGTACCTACAAACGTAATTAATATCGATTATTACAAACCCACAAATAGGGTATAAGATTTGTAATTTTCGGTATCAGGTACATACAACAAGGGGAAGGGGGTGCATTAGGAAAAAACTATACACCAATGATGACGACCATCCGAAAGAGAGAAAAATAACACAAGTCCGCACAGTTAATAGTATTCTATAATGGAGTGTTCAGTGTGTCACTGGTACCTAATATCATTGTCGTTATGAAAAATGTCTGTGAGCAATGAATAAGTACAGCGAAAGATGTCGGATTACGCGTTTTCTTCAGTAGAAGTTTTGTTTCCTTCATAAACGGGTTTAAGTGGTTAAATGCTGGACAACCCAGCTGGCAACAAAATTAGTATACTAGATTTCATGATATTTAAAAATATAATTGGAATTTTTGATATGTAATTTTGTGAAATCTTGTGAAAAACACTCGTGTTTGCTGCAGGTTAGGTCACGGGAGGCCGTAGTATAACTACTAATATTGGAGGTCATTTATAAAAAAAATAAATTGCCGTACATAAATACCTATATGTATTTGATGAATTTATAATATATTTTTCAGTGTTTTATAAAAAATGGAAGTGGTTTTAAAAAATAAAAGTTTGACTAGGTACATATGCTGGGTTACCACGAGGGGTCGAATTCAAATTAGATATATAAAACTAAGTCCATAACAATTTAGAATATTTGAGTATGGTTGATTTTTTAAATTATAAATATATACCTATTATATGTGATATGAATATTTTCAGAATATTTAGTAGGTTCCTATATATGCGGTAGAATCAGTAAATATATTAGTCTTTTAATATATAGGATGATTCACTAAGCAGGCTCATCCTAATTTTTTCCTTTAATAATGAACATATTATTAAAATTCGATTATTTGAATTTTTAAATATACTTAACACCATATTTTCAAATTCTGAGATTTTGTTGTTATAATTAAGTATAGTATCTTGTAGCAAACGAATGTTTGTTTTTAAAATGTGAACCACCCCCCCCCCTTTACTATAAATTATTTAATGGATTTTTTTCCGAAAACATTAATATACCTAATTAAAAATTCGAACGAACAGTTTTTCAAATATTAAAATGATATTGGGGGGCTAACTTCAAACCCGTGACAATATGGTTGTATAAAAATAAAAATAGATATGCTATAGGATTTATTATGTATTATACGTGAACTATTTTTTATAAAATATAAATACCGATAGATTAATGTTAGGTACTAAAATTTTCAAATTACCATAGGTAGTCATCATATATTTCCAAACGCATTATCCTTAATACACAAAGGAGTTAATTAATTAAAACTATTTGTTCGAATTTTTATTTTCAGACGTCAACATTTTTAGGAATATTATCTCCCCAATAATATTTACAGTGAAAAAAAGAGGAGTTTTCATTTGAAAAACAGAAGTTTGTATTTCTACAGCATACTCCTCAAGTAGAACAAAAAAAATCTTAAGAATTTAAAAACATGGTATTTACGTGCTATCCACTGAAAATTCGAAAAATGAGATTTAGAATAGCTGTATTGTCAAAAAAGAAAAACGAGGCGAGCGTGCTTAATGAATTACCCTGTACACATTTTTGGACTTGACACGGGTCGCGTGAACGCGGATGATACATATAGGTCAGTAGCTATACAGATATTACAGGTCGGATTAGGTAGGGGTTGTCAACGACATGACAGGAGGGGTGGGGCGTACTGTATAATATTATATAATATGATGGTGCGACGACGGGTTGTCTAGGTCACGGCAGTATACTTATTGTGACGCGACCCCGTCATCCGTTTGGTGCCGCCGTACCGGCGGTGCGTTTTCTTCTCCACTCGGCCAAGGGTCTTCAACGCGAACATGTCGGACCGCGCCCGGCACCGGTCCGGGGCGACCGCCCATCGAGGTCATTCGAACGCGGCGTTGAGCAGGTCGTCTTCGGATTTCCTCCGGGACTTGCACCGGTGGTCGCGTATCAGGCCCCGGTACGGCGCGCACGACTCTAAATCGCATTCGCCGAACCCGTTTTTCTTCTCGTACGCGTAGTCCAGCGCGTCTCGCGACGATTTCGTCGGATTCAGCAGCGTCACCGTGTCCCCGTCGATCATGTCCGCGTCGAACAGCTCGTCGCCGAGTTCGGCGTACGCCACCGAGCCGAATCTGAAACATTTCGAAACAAAACGTACCGAATTAACACCAAAACGCCATAAATTTGCGAGACCGAATGACTTATAATACGCACGAGTTCTTCTAGAATAAAAATAAAAATCCATAGACACCGATAATATAATTTTTATAATGATTGTCGTATCATAATCTATGCATAGAATCGTTAGTAAATATCATTGATGAAGTTAAATATATTGCATAGGTATATTACATTTTCGTTCAAAATATTGCGCACGAGCGAAGTCGGTTAATTCAGAAAGTAGAAAATAAGAGCATTGATGCAACTACCAGACTAATAATTTGGAGGTGCAAAAAATTGTAAATAATTTCTAGACCTTTCATACGATGTTTATATTAACAAAAGTTTCAAATGTATATTTATGTACTATATTTCAAAACAGTTAAAAGTTAAAAAAAAATACAATTTCAGAATTATTTTAACATGGTTTTTCTGTATTGAAAATTATATTTATTTAAATTATTGCTAGTTTAGGGCGACGTGGTCCACTCTTGTTCGGTTACCTAAATCAATAATGCCATTATAATTATTTTTCTTTACTTGAGGACTTTTTAATTGGTTTGAATTTGAAATAGAATTAGAATAGATTGAAACTGGAGGACCGTCAAGTCTTTGTCAATTTTTTTTCAGTATTTTATATTTATTTTTTCTATAAAATCACTATCATGATATATTATTATTTATATATTATATTAATATTGATGGTTACATTTACATAAACATTAAAATATTTCATTTACATGGAAATTTGTCAACAACATAATTTAAAAGTTTATTTGTGTTATAACGAGTTATAAACAAGGAAATTATGTTATGCACTTGCATGCATTGGCTAACCTATAATCCTGCTATAAATAAAGGAAAATTCGTTATCCTACGATAAAAGTTATTTTGTCAATATAAAATGTAATATTATTATGATTATTGTACCATAAAAAACTAAATATCTGTGACCTGCAGTTCTATACAATATTAAATAAACTGAAGATTATTTAATGTTAGCTGGTAAAATAATATGTCGGTACCTAATAATATTCCTCAATACATAATAGGTACAATACTCGTAGTACAATGTTTTTATATTTATTTATAATGTTTAATTAAAAATAATAAAAATATAACAGAAAACGCTTTTATTTTTTATGGATGCACCTTCTAGCTATGTAAAAAATGGAGAAGACTTAAGTGATTCTTCAACGGTGATCGTTTGATGTAGTTATTGTATATGTGTGGTGTCAATAAAATGCTCATAATTCAATCATAATAGTGTTTCAGCGTATATAACTACTCAGTACAATATTTTGATTAAACCTGGATTTCAATGCAAAGTGCATTATTTTTCGGATGATTTAGGTACTAGGACAACGCACTCCAAATACATAATTCGTTTCATTTAAAGGGATACTTCAATAGTGAAAATTATATTTTACATTTATTTTTTTTCGATTTAAAACAATTGTTTAGCATTAAACAAATACAGGTAATTTTACTAATTTTTAATGTACTTATTTATACCTATAGTAGAAAATCATATCAAGAAATATTGTTTTAATAATATTTACTTTAATAGTTTCTAAGCATTTTTTATACATATTAAATTATGTAATTCATTCTATTTAATATGAATGCGATAACGTCTTTATCTATCATTATTCATTAGTGATTATAAGATTTAAACGGGATTCAAATAAATAACAACTAATTGGTCAGTCGGTAATAAATCATCGCGATCAAATTTATTTTTAGTATATTGTTTGTTTGTGTTTGTGCGTACCTTTAAGTTTGGTATTTTGTTTTTGTATTATTGGTGGTCTAATAATGAGACAAAGAAGCTTTAAAAATGTCGAAAATTAAATCGTTGTTTTATTATTGCTATTTGCTTGCACAGTTGCGCACCTATTAAAATAATTTTGGCTGTTTTTTTAGTAGAGCATTATTTGATAGTTTTTAAGTTACCTCTATTGCTCTCATACACTTAAAATATTATACACGGCACATGCGTGACACGTGGAACGTAGCTATATAATATTTTTAAAAGTTCTGTTCGCATAGGCGTGCATACAGACGCAAAATAGTAATGTGCACAAGTAGACTGAGTAGAGAATAGAGATATATTATGACACACTTCGAAGCTGTATATTATATTATATTTATTATGACGATTTCTGCGTGTATTGTTGTGTTGCGTGCAGATTCGCACAGTTTATTTCACCCGTCGGAGAGCAGATAATAATAATATAGACTTCGTGCAAACTGTGTGCATCTGCTGCGACGTGATACCAAGGGAAACGACAAAAAATCTACTTACTTTTGTTTTCCGCAAAAGCCGATAACGATATTTTCCACCCTCATCGCTATTATATGAACCGCGGTATAATATACGTATCTGTTGAAATATAGAAACGCATTTTGCAATGCAAATTAAATTAATTGATTTTTATACTGTTTGTTTCAACAGGGTAGGTAATGGATAAATTTTCTTTTTACGAATTCAGATTGAAACTAAGAATTTTTACACGGTACGTAGCTTATATTTTATTTTAAAATATACGCTGTAGTGGACAAAGCACTTGTTCACGGGTACAGCAGAAGTAATCGTAGACGGTAGACATCGTTTACGGGTATAGCATCTCTATGTGGTAGGTATGGAGTTATTTCATAAGTCGAGTGTTTATTTCGGGGACGTAAGTTTTCGATTATCTCAGTAATTGTTTAAAGCGTATTAAAGAAGTTAATGCCCACAATGTTGAAATTGTGTAAAGATGCAACCAACCAAGACCTTTTTTTCAATCTCTCGATTGCAGAACGTATGAAAAACTGTTAAGTCATGTTGCAGGTTCAGAAGCCAAGGTGAATAATTATATTACCATTTCAAATTGAGAAGTCATATAAAGTTTTACGTAGTTTCACTGGTGTATAGACAACTATTTAATTTGTAAATATTGTATCATACTATTCATAACTCTATTATATACTCGTATGTGCGATTTTGATATTTTCAAAGACGTTAACATTGTATTTAGTAGGCATTTCAGCTGTACAGTGTACATCTATTTTTATGCTGAATTTTTTGTAAATTATCTTAGCCAATACATTTACATCAAACTATGGTTCCTATATATTATGAGCTTAATTAATTTTCATGTAGATCTAGTGTCCATAATATTCGTGTAATCAGTAAAATTGTTTTACTATACAATATTTTACGACGGACGGAGAATCATAGGCATTTGACGTTCACTTCAAGGTACTATGCTGATAAAATCAAAAATGTTTCTTCGTAGTACCTACTAAAACCATGTGTTTGAGATTATTTTCTGTAACAGCACTACTTAAAACTTTTTGAGCACTTTATCAATCCAAAAAAATGAGCGGAGAAAAAGAAGCAAAAAGATAACTATGATACCATTAGGTAAATTTTGGAGTTTAAAAAAAGTATTTATCACAAATAATTCATCTGATTCATTTCATGTCGTCCATTTAACAGTCATATTTCAAAATTATTGTCCAAGATAAAATTAATAAAACAAAACTGATTAAAAATGTTTATAAAAATTAAATACTTGGAAAAAAAAGCAATATAACAAACAAATTATTACTAAATATTAAAAAATGTAACTTTTCATTTTAATTCATTGACCTGTATATTCCTATAAATTGTATTCTATAATAAAAATTAGCGAAAGACATACCAAACATTGTTGTAACAATTACTTTAAATGTTTTATTTTGTATTATTTTTTATTATGAATCATAGCCTTTGTATCAAGATTGTAATTCTTTTGATAAAATTAATATTTTGTCTTCTATATAATAATAAAACTATCTAAAAATAAAAGTAATAAACATTTAATTAATATTTCTGCTTTGATTAACTTGATATAATAATATATAAATTGGAGAGAAAATCATTCAATTTATAGAAATATGTTGTTCTTTATTGAAATTTTGACAAGTGTATAAATGGAAATTAATTAACATAAATAAATGAAAGTACGGGAATCATTCATCCATGATTAGTTTAAGACATATTTTTTGTACTGAATAATATAGCATATTATATTTCCGTTTAAAATATCAATTTCATTAATTAATTTTTTAGGCAGATATCAGAAATGCCAATAACCAAAATATTACTTTTAACAAAACTTTTTGCGTTTTCTATTGACAACTAATCAACAAAACTCCTGATAAGTTATAACCTAAATATTATAATATAATAACGCAAGAACACATAATTCATTAGATCTTTCTTAAACAAATTAAAAGATGCCGTTTTTTACAACTTAATGCGTCGCGGCTCCCAGGGAAGTCGTCGATTATTATCAAGGAATCCGCGTCTGTAGTAGAAATGTTTCCTATTGTTATTAAGTTTTTTATTATTAGCATTATTCGTGTGGAAGCCGTATATTTGACTTCAAAACCAAAAGGAGCCGTGGATCCAAAAAGGTTGAAAACCACTGCCATATTAGAGTAGAGGTTATCTACTCATAGAATTAGCTAAAATCCACTAAAATTGTTTCCATATAAAATTCGTATCGAATTCAAATATTTTCATTGAAAATGTGACTGTAACAGTTATATAAATAACAAACTTCTTTACGAGTTAAAACTTTTTTTGATATCGTAATTTATTATTTTGAACCTATGTAAATTAACATTCGATACTATTTAAGGTAACTAAGAAAATTCCTTTTCCTCATATTATATTCATGGTATAATATTATGTTTTAGTTTCTAATTAATAAATGTACAATTTAAATGTGTAGATTGGTTTATATTGTAGTTTGTAGTGAAAAAATGAAATAAAATGTACAGGTATCCTAATTTTCAGGTTAAAAATGGTTGGAAATCTACGAATATTAACCTCCAGTACTTTAATATTAAGTAGCAGTAATTCTATTTTATTAATTTACATTAATAAAAATACAGATAACTCTAAATTTGACATTTTTTTTTAGATTTAAGATTTTCTAATTGTTTCTGATTTTGAGTTTTTAATAAAAAGTTTTGTAAGTTGCGAATCGAATTTATTTAAATATATTTGTATTGTTAATTACTTGGTCTTTTAGTATCTATTTGGTTATTTGTATATATCAAAAAAGTAAACTTGAAAGCTATAATTATTATAGTCAATTTTTAGGAAAATTGAGGACCTAGTTATGGATTCACCTATTGCAGGTTGAATACAGTGACCTGGCATAAAACTGGTATTTGTTTTTAATATACAAAATGTATTAAGTATAAAGCTGTATTTGAGTGTTTAATTATTTCTCATCTCTGGTATAAATCGGGCTTAATCAGAGAAATAAAACTGGTTAGAGTTTTTTTATAAAGGCTTTTCCTCTAGTCAACACATATTATTTTTTTTTAATTTCAAATAGTACTTCAATACTTAACATAAAACAAATAAAATGTTTAAGTTAAACAGTTTAACCCTATTATAACATGCAATCTAAATGTTCAGTTTCAAATCAAAATACCATTAATGTTAAGATAATTGCAACTATATACATACAAATTAACTTCATGTAACTAAACCTACCAAACTAGAACGTTGGCACATGTCCATATTGAATGGGTTCGATTTTGGTGTCTCTTAAATTATGTCAAATTATGATTAGTAATTACCTAAACTAAAGTGAATTATTCAATCCATCGATTTTTTTGTTTGCTTTTAGCAATTATTTATGAACGTTTTGAAATGTTTCTGATTTAAGTTGACTAAAATGTAATCAATTAATGGGGGATTTCATTAAATGTCTGCTTTTGTATCTCAGATCATATATTATAAAAATTCAAAATTTGTATAAATTATTTATTTTTAGAATTTTTAAAAATGATTAATTTTACAATTGTAAAAATTTCGAATTCTGCTGAAATACGTACATGATTGTTGAAAAACTCAACAAAAGGTAGCATTTCTTTTTTTAATGAATGATTTTAAACAATATTTATATTTTAAAATTAACATAAGTCATGTTATAAATCATCATTATATAAAAACATGTCAAAAACCGGCAGGAAAAAAATTAAAAAAAAAATTAAAAATTAATTTTTTCCAGAGAGTATTATATTTGCATTTCATATATTGCTATTTAATATTTTTAATTTTCAGTTTCATTAATGAATAATTTAATTATATATAAATTAATATTATCGTCATATAGCAGCTTTATATGATGACTACGGACTACCTACTGTCAGGTAAACACTAGACAATATTAAATCTGCATAAACACGGTCGTTATTCGTTAGCATAAAAACTTAATAATAATAAACGCGAAGTTGCAGTACAATACTATAATGTAATTATTTACAATCAACACTTTAAAACGTGAAATGTTTTTCGTGACATGGATAGTCAAATATTTTATATTGGTCGAAAATGTAACATAATAATTATTTAGAATGATTCACCAAGCACGCTCATCCTTTCTTCTTCTATTATGATAATAATCATCATATGAAAAACTGACTTTTGTATTATAATTATTATAATACGGTTTTAAAAAATTTGATTTTTGGAATTTTTAAATAATATTCTTTAGGATTATATTTTAAAATTATTGAGATTTTTATACTGCTTGAGGAATATTCTGTGGAGATACAAACGTATGTGTTTAAATGAGAACATTTCTCTTCTACTGCAAATTATTTATCGGATATTTTAATGAGAATAATGACGTATCGATTATCAAAATCAAAATTTAAATTGATAGTTTTTGAGTTATTCAACTTTGCATACAAAGGACAATAGATTCTTGATAATGGGTTTGGAAAATAATATGGTGATTTGAAAATGTCAATAATTATTTAAAAATCTGGAAAATGTTAATCTTTTCACATTTATAATTTATGAAAACGGGTGAAGTATAGTAAATACTAGATCTAATATTACGCGTACCTACATTTATTTTTTATTTTTGTAAACCATTTTTAAGAGCTATTTTATAGGTCCTTAATATAAATATAATTCCTCACGGGCCCTGCCATAACTTAATAAACTGTAAAAATTGTAAAATCTAACCATTAGAATATTAATTAATGTAGATTTTAAAGTCAACGTTTGAATTATTTATATAAATTAACTCAACGTGTATTTTGTATATATAAATTATAAATATTGGATGATTATTAAAAAAAACCTGATAGTAACAATTTTAGTTATTTGTTTTATCTTGAGTATGTTTTTTTTTATAGTCTTCCGTTTTGGCAAAGGAGGGTTAAAGATGTATCATAAATGCTTAAACAATATAAATTAAAAATTAAAAGTTACATATAATAATATGTAAGTTAAACATATTTTTATATAACCAAAAGTGTTGAACCCACTCTTTAACCTAACTTCTGAGTGTACCTATAAAGGTACATTTTTTTTTAAATGATTGTTAGAAAGACAGTTTTTCAAAAACGTTAATGGAACGGCGAGTAGTAATGTATGAATTAAGGATAAAAATCATTATTAATTGTTTTGCAAAAATATAAAATAGAAGCATGGAAAAGTTACTATTTATTATATTCACTATTCAGACAATATTTATTATTTACAAAACATTATAAAATGTAATAGATTAATATTAATTACTAAAATGTTCATGGACTTATTATTATTATTAATTTATAAAGTTAAATAATTATTAAATTAATTTATTATATAGTAGATTGATATAATTTTTTCCGGAAATATTGCATTTATTATATTATTAGTATTTAATTATTATTATAGTATATTATATTGTTTATACTATATTACTTGTATAACGTGTAACATAAAATGTAATAACATCGTTCTGTAAATACCGCAAAACAGGAAAAGTATTAATTATAAATAAATTATATTTTAAAATAAATCAAAAATGTTATTGCGTATAGTAAAATTTTTATAATAATATAAAATACATAAAAGATCCTATGAATAATGTTTATAAATAATTTATTTATCGTTATTAATCGTGTAAATAAGTAATTTCGTCCAAATACGGAACTTAAAAATTCATATAAAAAATAAACCTATGTATCTTTAATACTTGTATACATAATATATAAGAATAACTTTTGTGGGATATTGTATTAAATTTTCAAGAATTTTAACCCAGCCCAACAAATAACTTTTTTTTATCGACATTAATAGAAAAAAAAAAAATAAAAAAATTGATAGTTGATTATGTCTATAAATAGCTCAAAAATAACTTATATATTTTGATAATTTAATTGTAAATAAAAAACGATTACATGTAAACATTAAGTGAACATTTTAAATATCTACAGTAATTCGTTTTTGTTATATAAAAAAAAATGTATGTAAAAATTCTCGTTTTTTCTTGAATATAAAAATAAATACTGGACATTTTCAAGTTTGACATCTCCAAAGTACAAACTAGATACACTTTTATGTCTAAAACTATCTCTATTTTTGAAAGTCAAAGCATCTAATCAAAAACTTTTTGTGTACTTCTACACACATAAAAAAAAAAAAAAAAACACATTATGATAAAATCAATACAATCATCGCTCCTCTCAGAATCTAAAAATAAGTCTGTATTACATCAAGATACTCCTTAAATGGTATATAAATCGAAATAATTTAAAATTGCAAAAAAAAATTTTAATTTAAATAAATCTATTATTATTTTGTCAAAGGAAAAAATTGAAATAAGCACGGTTGGTGAATCATCTTGTATAATATGTACTTATTATCAATTATGCATATTATATATAGTTTTAATTTTGATCCTATAGTTCAGCAAACAGATTCTATGATCAAAGGCTTTGTGATGTAAATGCGCTATGATCGTGGCACGGCGTATATACCGATATGTAATCAATAAATATTAAATAGTTTATTTATATTGTACTTTCGATTTATTACAATGCATAACTATATTTAAATATGTTTGCAAACATGTCGACAACGATATTATTTTTACAAAAATATTTGCGTTTAAGAGGTGAAAATTGATCATAATAATTTACATCTTTTCGTTAAGTATTGCTGTTTAAATGTTTTAAATCATTTATTTTACATTTTAACAGAGTGGACTTAAATTGCTATATAAGTCAAAAACGTTTTACCCGATTTCGTTGACATTATTACAGCTAGACAATGTAGACACATTGTTTTTTTGACTATTCCATGCTATAACGATTTGGAATGTTTGAATTATTAACAAAACGGTAAATTATCTGTATGATACAACCCTTTAACAATTAAAATCACATATGAAATCAATAGGTAATAATAAAACAAATAAAACATGATATTATTGCGCATATTAATTCAAGTTAGAAATGCATGAATATAGTTAGTTGTATGCATGGGAATGGCGCACTTTAAATAATAAATGCATATTGTCTATTATATATCACTATCACACATAAGATAAAAAGTTTCGAAAAATTGTTTGCGTTTTTATGTTTATAAAACTAATTATACTTTTCATAGCACCAATGATACTGCGAACTTTATGGGCTTAAAGTCACTAAAATCAAGACGTGTAATGTTTGATGTCACTTTTATGCATACAATCTTGAACGGTCTCATCAACTGTCTTGAGTTATTACAAAAAATTCGTCTTAAGGTATACTCTTCTAACTCCAGAATTAGGTAACCCACTTTTGCAATACTTAATTCTAAAAACAACTACTTCACAAATAATCCGGTGTGTCACCAACTAACAACTTATAATACAATTTCTAATTTTGATTTTTTTTCCGATTCCTACTGTAAACTTATATTCATAATTTGAATATTGATGTTTAATTTATTCTCAGTTATTTCAACTATTGTCTTCACATTATGTTAATTTAACGATAGTTTTAGTTTTTAAATTCTGTACTCTTGCCCTTTGGGGCATTACATATATTTATTTTATTTTATTAATTTGGAAATTTGAGAAACATTTGTTATATTATAAGACATTATATTTTTGAGAGAAGTTTAATTCAAAGTTTAAAATAACAATATGAAATATTAATAATATTAAAAAAAAACATTTATTGAAATATGTACGTTTATACAAACTAAAGTAATTATATTTAATTTAAGTGATTGAAAAATATTTTAAATAAAATATATAGGTATATATTAATATTATATAGATGGATATAGTAAGGGAGTTATTAAAGTGTAAGTTACTGTGTTTTACCGAAAATTTGTCAAGATATTAATGAAAAAATACCACTAACGGATGAACACCACAGTTCTATCGAATGCTATTATTAAGAAATTTGAAAAACTACTTCACTGAAGTATGCTTTGTGTTGAAATGTCTTTTCCACATATAGGAGAGTACGGTGAAACATTTTGAGATTTTTTACCGTTAAAAAAAAAGTTCACACTGAGTTGTCGAGCTCTAATTGGAATCCAAAAGTTAAAATGATCAATAGTAGAACTATACAGTTATGTATACAAATATACTATATAGGTATTGACAGTGTTTGAGTGTCCGGATAATAGTTAATAAATATATATCATATCATCATATATGTATATTTTACAATTATTTCATATACTAAAATTATTTCATTTTCATAGCTGATAGATTGAAACGGTCTAATTGAAATTACGGTACGAAAGTATTTTGAGGAAAAAAAATCAATCAATCATTTAGTAGGGAGAAGGGTATCGTAAAATATCAGAAAGCAATGAGCCGCGCAGTCACCTAAGATAATTTGAACGACGGCAACAGCGGCTTATACTCCTGCCTCGTATAAAAGCTGCGATGTTCTGTAGAATGTATAAGTCTTGTGATAAAACGATAATAAACAATTATTTATACTCGTATAGTCGTATAATATATATTTAAAGATGTATCATAAATGTTTAATCAATAAAAAATAAAAATTAAAAGTTACATATAATAATATGCAAGTTAAACATATTTTTATATAATCAAAAGTGTTGAACCCACTCTTTATACAACTCTGAGTGTACCTATAAAGGCACATTATTTTTTAAATGATTGTTAGAAAGACAGTTTTTCAAAAACGTTTTAGAAATATTTTTCTATAAAAAAAAAATAAAGAAATAAAAACATTGGGTATCAGCATTTTTAAAAATTTTTCCACACACTTCAATTTTAATAAATAATAATGTTGGTCGCATTTAAAAAGTATACAGGAGTTGGACGTTTATATGACGATTTAACTACATTTAAAGTATTTGAGTTAATTTATTATATCGTAATTCCTGTTTTTCTAAAATTGTACGTGATAAAATATACATATTATATAACATTTAAATAATATTAAATTACGTATAAATAACTGGCGGATACATTTAAAATTAAATCGTGAAATTATTCGTTTGCTTATATATTTTAATGTATATAATATAAAATCATGTTTTTAGTACAATATTTTATACACGATGTCTATTTTGTATTATAACTCAAAAAGTTTCAATAGCATACTATTACTATAACCTAGGCATTGGTACATACTACAAATATGTAATTTATCGTAATTAAAAGCCACGAGTATTATAGCAGTATATTTTTATAAGTATTTAAATATGAATTTAATTTTTGGTTTTATATTTAAAAGAGAATATTAAAAAAGGGCTTCATTCTTTTGGGATTTATCTGTTGACTTTGTTCTCACTTAATTAAAAAAATATTTTTTATCTATAAAAATATGAATGTACCAAAAGAAACTTACAATAGTTCTTGAGTTCTCATATAGGTACGCGTAAGATCTTAAAATATTTGAAATATTTATTTTGAATTAATATTTAAAATTAATTTGAAAAATATTTGTAACCTATAGTGGAGTAAACTCACTTCGTTTATTTTTGGGAAGTTAATTATAATTTTTATGTGAAAACGAACATAATAATATTGTACTCGTTATAATACGTCGTAATAATACTTTACAATAATAATATAATTAATCAATAATATAGCTCTACCTACGAACACGTATATAATATATAATATACGCCATACACATTAGTTTATTCTCGGAAAGTGCCTATAAAACGTATACATTGGTGATTCATTTAACGAATACACTCATTATTTTGATAAGTATAAGTATTAACGTTTTTGAAAAGTTTTTTTATTAGAAATTAATTTTTACTATTTTTATAGTTTTAATTTTTTTTTTTTTTATTCTCGATTCTAAAACCGAGTATTTTTTGTAGTGCTTAGATGTATAAAAATCGAATTTTTGATGAGTATTTAATGAGTTATAACTATTTTAAGTTTTGATGAGCAGATGAATGAAGTGGTACAGCCGTACAGGAGTATATCCCGCAAAATGTTGATCCACTTCTCGGCTTGTTCAAACTTAAAATATTTTAAATTAATAAGTTACTTGTCCTAAATTTGACTTATATAGACGAAGTACTCCGTATAATATTCTGATTCAAAATACGAAATTAAAGCTAAATGTTGCCAATCGAAAGAGAATAATTTTTAAAAACGATAACGATAAATTCAAAGTAAAATATATAATTGTTTACCATTAAAATTGTTTTGTAACAACTTAAAATAATGTAAAATATATATTTTCGAAAACATTAGTGTATTCTAAATTAATTAATGTTTTACGTTAAAATGAACCACCCCGTATATGTATACAAAAGTTTCGATTGTTCATTCATTACTATGTAAAATATTTATAATAACCTCCGAAGTATACGTAGTGGAAACCAGTGTATTAATTATCAGGACGCGTTCATAATATTATTGTATATATAATATTATAAATATATACATGAATATACGTCCGCAGATATTCTAATAGTATTAACAAAAGTAATTTCGAAACGACGTTCAATTTTAAACTTTTAATTAAAATTTATTGTCCACCTTTATACGCGGACAGTAATAATAAACCTATACCTAATATTAATGAAATACACAATAATAATACTAATTTATATAGTAACAGAGATTAATTTTTCGTGCATTTTGTTTTGACAGAATCGGTGTCGCGTAGTTATAATAAAGGAAGTAATGAAATACCAAAATAAAATTACGTTTAAACTGCAGCGCGTTGGAAATCATTTTACGCGATTTTGTTTTATAGATTCAGAACGCGGCGAGGATAAGCTATTGCTGCTGCAGGTTTTAATATACGAATTCACTGCTATATGGCGTCCTTTTACCACTCGCGTTAGATGAACCGAAGACGCTTTTTTCTGTAATAAATGTTCTCCGATTCGTATTCACGTAAAATATTCAATCTGTGTCCATCGGAAGTTTGATGTAGATTTATTATTACCGTGGTAATCCGCTGGCTGCATTTAAGAAACATATTTCAAGTGCGGCTACCTATATTGTTTTCGGGGGATAAAATAACGTACACGAAAAATATTGCAATCCGTAGTGTTTTTTTTTACAATATAATATAATATTTAAAGTAATTATTATAATAGTGCTTACAAACTATTCTAATTTTTCTAATTTTTTTTTTTTTGTAACCACCCAAATGTTTAATTCCGTCAGCAGAAGCGGAATTTTTAAATTGAAAAAGTCAATGTATAAATACTGAACATGTTTTTTTGTTTAATTAATGAAAGCGATTAAATTTAAAGTTTAAAGTTAAAGTTAGCTACATTCATCTGAACTATAGTATGCTATTATTAATAAAAACAATTATTCGTTTAATATTTGATACCTACATAATAATTATATTATATTTCTTATACATCAATATTTAAGAAAAAGTTGTTTTGGATTTAATTATGAAATTAAAAATATACGTGGTTACTATTAAAAACAATTAAAAAATATAAAGTAAAACTATATAATAAATTTAGCTGATAGTAAATGTTAGATTTTTTCAGTAAATTTTACTGAAATATAATTTTTAGTAAATATAGTGAGTATTGAAATGTTGTCTAGCTCGGATTAAAATATATTAAATATCGTATTAGACAGTGTTATAGCAGTTAATAAAAAAAATTGTATGCTTAAGGATATAGGTATTTTGAGTAAATTATTGTTTATTGTTTACTAACAGAAAATTTAATTGGTATAAAAATCGTTTTTTTGTAGACACTTGTGGTATGCGTTTCGAAATAAAAGAATCGTTGGGATGTTTAACGCTTACACAGAAACCTAGTATATGCAAAAGAAAACTGTATAACATTTTTTTGAGGCTTTGACGTTAAAAAATCTACGCGTTACACTCGTCA